>NC_060267.1:57064615-57364615 GCF_021613505.1 Equus quagga
CACAGTGGGGAGGGGGACGCTTGGGAGGCACTGGGCCCTGGTGCAGTGGCCTGTCCTTGAAACCCTGGCCCAGGCCTCAGCCAAGAGTTGCTGTCAGAGGGATGCAAACGCCCAGACAGAACAAGTGGCTGCCTAAGAGTCTTTTCATTCAGAATTCAAAGAAAAAACAGAAATCGAAAAAAGTTATCATCAACAAGATACATAGGGGCCACACGGTGTAGTAACTGCCATCTTCCCTGGGGCTGTAGGAGACCTTCTGAGGCCTGAGACCCTTGGATATCCGCTAACTCTGCCCTTCGGCTTACTGAACCTCTTCAAGTGTATCCACAAACCCACAGCAGACAGGATATTTTTGCTGTAACGAAATTAGAAAGAATGGTTGTATTTTTTATAATGTTGAGTTTTATTAAGAATAAATTATTCATTTTGGTCTTGTGTCATAAACTCATAATATTATGTTAACGTAACTCCGTGTTGAGCTGCATTTGACTGGTTGACATAATGTTAAGTTTTATAGACATTGAGTTAAATGTTCATTTTGATTTTGCAATTTCTTTTTATATTTTGGACCCAATCTATAGTTTTGTTTTTGCTTTTAATTTTGAAGTGTTTTGTAGGGCAGTGAAAAGCTCGTAGGGTGTCGACATTGAGCCTCTTGGGCCTAATGGGTGAAATCTCTTCTGTCCCGCCCCACCCCCATCCCCAGAGAGAGAAAGGGAGAGACTATCTCAGCAAAAGGATTTTCAGTTTCTAGGCTGAAATGGGTTCTCAGGTTCTCTAGTCTCCTCTTCGGTGTTGTTTCTATAGCTATAAAATGTAAGAAGTTTTCTCTGAGAAATGTGGAAAGTTTTGAATTATCCCAAACAGATGATACTAAATCAGTTACCTCAAATCCTTTGGCAGAAGAGAGGATGCAGGTTCGAAACATGATTGTATCTGATTTTCAGGAGTGGAAATTAAAGACGTGAGGAGGGCTGGTTCTTCCTGAGTCTCCGACTAGCACCTTTGTGTGGTTCTGGCATAATGTAGACACTGGATTTCTCCCCCTGCCCCCAAAAAGAGCCTGCAATGGATGTGGTGATGACAGAGGTGCCTTGCAGGCTACACGTGCAAATGGTGAGCACTGAGGGGCTGCCAGAGGAACAGAGAGAAGAAATGACGTGGGTAATAAGAGCTGAGTAGGGAGAGGAAGGCTGAGAAAGCTCCTCCAGTTCAAGGACCCGGCTCCCCGACATGCGGGAAAGGTCCAGTGCCCGGAAACTGGAAGACCGTCTGCGTGTGGGGGCAGAATGGCTTCCCACTCGAGGACTGCCGCTGGGCTCTGGCTAGCTGCCTAAGACAAGGGGGCCAGGTCAGCTTCCAAAGGGCATCTTCAGTGAGAAGGCTGGTCGTCAGCTGGGAAACTCCATCAGCAAGTTGAGTGGGAACCTGCCGGGGAGAGGGAGAGGAAGGAAGGTGTGTCTGTCCTCAACCACAGGGGTTTACCTGACACAAGAAAAACTAAAATGGTGCTCAAGAAATCGTGACAGGCCCATTAAAGTGACGTACTCATTAAGAGCTCTGGTAACTAGTGATATTTAAAGAAGAGGAAAAGAAAAACTCACAAAAAGACCCAAGGAGATTTACTCCAGAAAGAGAGATCACTGATAGGAGAGAACAAAGGAGGTCCTGAAGCAGCTGCTTTGCTGGAGGTGAGAACCGGATCTGCAAGGATGTGCCGCAGTACATCCAGAACGCGGAGAAGCCTCTTTTGGGTCAGGCCTGGTGTTTCTCCATTAAGCCGGTAGCACACTCGACCAGAACTTGCTCTTTGCTAACGGCATGGAATCCCCTTTCTACACTAAAAATGAGCTTATGTGAAATCCTTTATATTTATTTGAAAGAGGGAGGGCTTTTTTGTGCATGATGTATTACCATAAAATGACTGTCTTACTCCTTATTGCCTAATTAGTAATATTGTACTTCTGTGTGAAATGGTGTGTTTAAACATTACCAATCGATTTAAACAAAAGATTTCAAAATACTGTAGGATGGAGCACAGTGCAAAATTCCTGCCAGGCAGCATTCTCCTGGGGTAAGCTTTTTGTCGTTAGGGTGTGCCTGCGCCGTGGGAACCCAGCAGAGGAGGGATGGCCTTCTTCACCGCGTGGTTTCCCAATCCGTGCCATGTTTTCTGAGCCTTCCATTCCCTTCAGTCCAGGGCTTTGCTGGTCCTGGAGCTGAGTTTCTTTTTGTTTTTTTAACAATTAAATTTTTTAGGGTATTGTAGACTATGTTGGGCTCAGCTGGGACCTATCATTCATTCATGTATTCATTACATACAACGAGGACATACGTAAACTCTGTGTTCTAGGTATTAAGGACATAGATTGAGTATAATACAGTTCTTTTCCTTGAGGAGGCCAGCCCAGTGGGAAAACAGATGTTTTTGTAGAAAATGAAATCTACCCTGGTAGGCAAGGAGGATGGTAGAGAGAGGAACAAATCGTCATGGCAGCCTTGAGAAAGAGTGTGTTAGTCAGTCACCTGTCTGCTGTAACAAATAACCCCCGACTCTTGGGGGCTTAACAGGATCGAGGTTTACCCCTTCCTCCTATCACAGTCCAACTTGGATTGGCAGGATGGCAATGGGGGTTCTTTAGGGACCCAGGCTGCTTCTGTTTAGAGGCTGTGCCATCCCCTTGGGCCTGGAGATTTTCCACTGGATCTCCGGAATCTAGCTGACAGATAAGGGATAAGAAAAAGGGCATGGAGGATTGCACCCACAGTTTTAGGGCCCAGGCCCAGAAGTGGTGCTCATCATGTCCTGCAAGTTGTACTGGCTAGAATGCAATTCGAGGCCCTTCCTCCTGGCTGGGAGACTGGGAAATGCTGGCCAGCTGTGTGCTCAGGTGGAAGAGAAACAGGTTTGGTGAACATTAGTGGGGTCTCCATTACAAGGAGCAGCTACAGTAGAGGTGAGTGAGGGTGGGCAGAGTCAGGTCGGGGGAGAGCAGGGGGGTGAGGAGCATTTTGAGTAAAGGAGGTAGATAGAGCTTGGATGTGTCTTCAGATAGAACTGGATTTAAGTATTGGCCCACAACTACCAATGATATGACCTTGGGCCTGGCCCGCATGTGTCCCAGGTGTTAACCTCAGCCCTTCATCCCATGCCTTCTCTAAGATGAGGGCATTACCGGGGGACTTGCCTTCCACTGTCACCACTGGCTCCAATCTCACCAAGAATCACTGTCTCTGACTCTCCGCTTCTCTGTGCTCTGGACAAACCCTGACATGGACTTGATCCCCTTTCAGTGATTTACGCACACGCACACTCCCTCCACTCTCACACAGGTTCTTGTGAATGTATCAGTCTGTACTCAAGTTTTGGGAAGACAGAGGGAGTTCGCATCACTGTAAGGTAAATAGTGAATGTTTGAAATTTCTGTGCTTAAAAACTCCCTCAGGCATTTTTGCCAACCTGGGCTTTGATGTTTTAATCTATCTCTTGCCCTCTCCACTTGTCCCCGTTTGCTGCCCCCCAAACCTCTCAAACAGGCCTCCTCATCTTTATTATGCAGAGCAGTTCAGCTGTTTCTAATCCCTACCCCTGCGCTCAGCTCGGAGCCTGCTGCTGCATGTCCACTAATGTGCCGCCCCATAGGGTGGGCCATTTAATGGGGTCTGACCCCATCTCCTTCAACAAGGGAGAAGGGGCAGTAGAGAGATTCATTTCTCCATTGCTTTGAAGGCAGAAGCAGATGAGGTCAATTTTTCTTGTAAGTCATGTTTCCTTTCTTTTATGTGTAATTTCTCTAAGGTTCATATGGGAATGTTGCCACCAAAATTGCAGAGTTATTGTGAGAGTTAAATAAGATAGTAGATGAAAGTGTGTAGCACGGTGCCTGGCATGTGGTAGGTCCTCAATTAAAAGGCAGCTCTCACCTCTCTCTCTGCCCCGCCTGCCCTCAGGGTCACAGGACTTTAGAAGGCTCCGTGCTGTGTGGTCAGTGATGCTGTGACTCGGGTAGAACGTGTGACAGGGGATGGGGAGAGATGGAGCTGGAGACAGAGTGGACCCAAATAGCTTCATGCTGTGTATGTTTCCAAGGAGCTTGGCCTTTATCCTCTGCATTCAGAAGTCAGAACAGAGCATGTCAGATACAAATGGGAGAACCGTTTTAAATAGCTGTCTATTTCAGCAGAAATGTTTTACTCAGATTCACGATATGGCTCCAGGTGGGTTTGAGTTTGCAGAGCACACCCAGGAGAGGCTGGGTCCTTGCCCTAAGATTCCGCGCCTGCAATTAGGGTGGCACACAGAGGTTTCCTCCCGGGTGTGCTGCCGCTTGTGACCCTGCCTGCAAGATCAGGTTGAAACTTGTCGCCCCAAGGAACTGGTTTACACAAGGGGCCCTGCAGGGCAGTGGCTGACAGAGCGGGAGGGTTCCAGTGTACTCCTCCTGGAGGCAGCTGGTTTGGGGAACCCCCACCTTTACTTCTCTTGAAGAGGTGGAGGAAGAGAACCCAGACAAAACGTGAGCAGGTGTCCAAATGAGGCCTGGGCCACTGGGGCTGAAATCCTTCTCTCTCCTGCCATTTCATGGTGCCCCAGCGCCTCCTCCTCTCCCCCTCCCTCCTTCCCCTCCTCTTCCTCCTCCTCTTCTCTCCCTCCTCCTCCCCACTTCCTCCTCCTTCTCCTCTTCTCTTCTTCCTCTCTTCTTTCTCCTCCTCCTCTACTCCCCTCCTCCTCCTCCTTCCATGTGACATTGTTTACTTGTGTTATAGTTTCAGGCAACTGGAATTCCTCAGTCCTTTTTCCTATGTGCTGACGGTCATCCTGGTTCCCCGTTTCTGTCCTGGGCAGTCCTTCTCTTGGAGATCCCCTACTAGCTGCTCTCATTGACAAACTTTACCCGTCTTTGAGTCCCCTTGCCTGTTTCCTTTCCCTGCCACTTCTGCTCTGTGACAGTCTCGTTTTCTTTCCCATTGTGAATGCAGTGTTTCAGTGATTGGAGGAGTTTGGGGCCTCACCTGTTCCATGAGCCTCTTTCCCTGAGAACACCTACCTTCCCTCCAGCGGCACTTCATTTTCCCACGCAGGAGCATGTGTCCTCTAAGTCCTGACCCTGCCGTTGAACACCTGAGGGGAGGTGTCACTGGGTGTCTTGCCCTCATAGGTGCACGGTGCGCATCAGGATTTACCCTGCATCCCACAACGGAATATCTGAAAATTCCCTCACTGTAGGAAATAGGAATGCTTTCCAAACTGAGGGCCTGTGAGGACACTGGGGACACTTTATTCCCAAAAGCAAACACTGACTAGGGTGTCTTTTGGCTGTGATGGGGTCTGGTAGAAAAGTTTTGAGTTACCAAAATAGAGAATATGTTCTAATGTTGTCTTGCAGAAGAACCAAATACACTTCCCTCCGTGGAAGAAGAGACGTGTGTTTTTAAATTCACTGATGATAAGAGCAGTGATGACAGTGACAGTCATCATGCGCCAGGCACTGTGCACACCTTTGTCATCTAATCCATATGGCAAGTCCTGAGTTGTGTTCATATCTCAAAGCATCAGGGAGGTGATCAAACCTGCCCTCACCACACGGCTGGAGAGCAGAGACCAGGGCTGGACCCCACAGGCCTCGCATGCCACCTCCCTGTGGAAGCAGGGTACACAGTCCTGAAGTCTTGTTTTCCCACAGATGGGGCAGTAGGAAGGGAAGTGCCTGGGTTCGTGGTTGTGCCGCTGCTGCTGCCACTTGGGTGAGAGCTGGGCGTCAGTTTCTCCTGTGGTAAAGGTGGGATTGGATTAGGTGTGCTTAAAGCGTGCTGTACGGTTCTATGATTTGACATCTCTATTATTTCAGAGATAGGTTCCTTTGGAAAACATTGTTGTCACAAGAAAAAAAATTTCGCCCCAACTAGAAGGACCCACAACTAATAAAACATACACAACTATGTGCTGGGGGGGATTTGGGGAGAAAAAAAAGAAAAAAATTGCCTTCTATCAAAATGTCTTCTGCTCTTGGACAAAGTGAATGAGGTTCGTGCCAGAGAGGGGAAACCATTTTTCCAGGAATCAGGGGTGGGAATGAGGGTGTGGGGACAGACGGGCTAGCATCCTAAACTGAATAGGGAAATAACTTTCAAGGAGCACAGGATTGTGCATCTCTGACCTGCACCCTGCAATTTGAGCCAGCTAGAGATAGCGAATGTCCAGCCGATAAGGGTCTTCTCTGGCCTCAAGCTCAGAATTTGTATGTCAGATCCGGGTAGGGACTCCAGGAACCATGTAGTCCACCCCTTCATTTTAAGTCAGCGTGATTGGACTTCCAACCCTTGGAAGAAAGAGACCTCCAAGGCCCTGTGGTCCAAGCTCCCAGAGGATCTCTGACAGAGAGATTTTAGATGAGAGGGGCCGCCTGGCCATGTGCCCCCAGTGTTCCCTCCCTGACGAGTGTATCTTCAAGAGCGGACCTTGGTAGAGCAGGGCTTACTGTATGTGGAGCTTATAAGGTGCTTTCAGCCTCCTTTCCCATAGCTTCTGCTTTAGAGGTTGTGAGGAACCAGGAAAACTTTCTTGAGACTTCCTTATGTGCTCACGATGGGTGGGGCAGAAATCCCTCTTCCGGGCTGGGTCGATGCAGTGTGCCTGGGACAAGGAGTCTGCAGCACTCCCCGTTTGAAAGCGCCTGCCCATCCAACCTGAACACCTGTGATTTGCCAGCTCAGCTCACTCTACAGTTAGCCACCTTCTTAGGGGGAACTAATGAATCCAGGATTCTTTGCCACTTCTCAGGTGGTAAATTATGATACGTACAGTGAAGATTTCCTAGCTTAGATGTAGTGAAAGCCTGAATGAGGTCCTGTTGGTAGGATATTTTGAGTTTTTCACATAAAATAATTTATAGATGATCCCCACTTTTGATCTGCTCTTTTATTCATTGTTAAATTGGTGTTTCAAATTTAGAAAACTATAAATAGCATTTAGACTTCGACATTGGCCTGTTTAACCTGTAACACAGCTGAAGCACTATATAGTTGCCGTGCATCATAATGGGAGATAATATTTTTGCAAATGAGTAACAGAGAATTGCAGTCTGCAGACTCCTTCTGTCTTGAACCCCTTTTGGAAGGAAGGGTCAGCAGTTCCAGCCAGAACATAAACACATTTGCACTGAAGGGTGAAAGAAGGATGTTTCTGATTAGCCGTTACTCTGGTGAGAGGGAGCGCCCTCGAGCAGGAGCAGGGGTGCCTGGGTGCCGTGTGCAGCACAGTCCCGGAGGCGGCAGGAGAGCTGCAGGATTGAGTTCTCACGGCCATGTTCTGCTCAGCCCTTATGGTCACCTGTAAACTTTTCTTCTGGGGTACTTCAAATAGCACTCAGACCAGCTGGTCCAAAGCTGAAGGGAATACGCTAGGGCTGGGAGAGTTCTGGGTGGGACAGAATCTGTTAGCAACTTACTTTCTGGCTCAGAATAGATGGGCTGGAGCTGCCCAGCAAAACATATTCCGACCCTTTCTAGGTCAGCGGCCCAGACCCAGTGCCACATCCAGAGCCAGCTTTCCACCAGGTACAGGCTGGCTCAGAGCACCCCTCCTCCAGGAGCACCCGCTCTTCTAAGGTGGGAGCTAAGCCGTCAGAAGAGGGGGTGTGCTGCGGTCCCTCCCTGCAGCCCAGCCTGCCCACGCGGTACCCTTAGGGAATTGAATCCCACCACTCTCTTGGCCGATTTTCTCTATCAACCTTGTGAATTGAGATTCCAAACTTGAGTATTAATTTGTTCCTCCTGGGTAGATCTCTGCTCCCTCTCTATCTTCCTCCCTCCTGGCTCCCTCTCCCGCCCCCTCCCCTCCAGCTTCTCTATATCTTGCATCCACAGAAGCCGCTCACTGACCATTGAAAATGCCCAATTAAATCCTGAGTGCTGTGTAACTTAAATTCAAATTGTACCCCAGGAAATCTGACACAGTCTGTGTTTCCCATTGATTTAAAAAATTAAGACTCAGTGATATAATGTAATTCATTATTATGTAATAAAAGCCTATTATGGATTGTAATTTTTCAGTGACTAACTTAATTTTACTTATTAGTGTTCATTTAAATCTTAGCTTATTGTATGTTCAATACTACAAATACTAGAACCATTTTTCTTCAGAAATCAGCCATTTGGAATTTTTTCATCAATTTAGACAAGACTTTCCTCCCAGCTTTTCTTCCAAAAACATTCAGATAAGTGAGGTTTTCCTACATTTGCATCAATGATTGAATTGGACCAAACTGGAGGATAATTAATTTTTGGACCAGAAGCACCAAACTGAAAGGAATTTAATTAATTTCAAAATCTGACATTTGAGGACCCTTTAACAGAACCAGGGCCTTTGTCCATAACTGGCCAGTGAATCAGTGTGGAAATGAGCCCCTGTCTTGAAACGCAGCATTACGGTCATTTCCAAACCAAGCTGCAGTTTCGTTAGGAATGTGCCCCTGATTTACATTTTCTGGGTTTAATAAATTCAATTCAAATTTATTTCCTCCTAAATGAATTTTCACTACCGGAAGGCCCTTATATGGGAACGACCTTCTTTCCTATGTGCTTTGCCTGCCGCAGAGGGTGAGATGGCCTTGAAATTAGAGTGCTGGCCCTGGCGTGGAGAAGACTGTGGCGGTGCCATTCAAGGCTGCGAGTATGGCTGAGATGGGAGCGAGGACGTCTTCAGGAAGGGGGCTCCTCATGTCTGTGCCTTTATCCTTTGAGCCAAAATACCCAGGTCTGGCATTCAGGGTTTCTGAGGGCATCAGAAGGCAGCTCTGAGTCCCTGGGGAGCTGCAGGCCCAGCGTTCTCCCAGCTAGGCCCCCTGTCTGCCTCTGCCTCTCTCCAGAGAAGTGGCTTCTGAGGAGGCTGCTGAGGTGTGTGGCCAAGAGAACTCCTGGCCTCTGTTTAGCTAGAGGCCTCCCTTTGGGGGCCGTTTAGACGTGTTCCTTGGGCATAGGATGGCTCACATTTCGCAGCTCGTTACAGCTCCGTGCACCGTGGGCCCTGCACGTGTGTGGGGGTGGAATCTTGGTGGTGTGCAATGTTAACGAGCTTCTCCACATCACCAAATTGTAAAGACTTTAGGGTTAAAAAACAGAAATTGAACAAAGTTTGGAGGAAAAGGTGAGTTCCTACAGTGTATTTGGTAGAAAATCTTGTCATTTTTTACCTTGTGGCTCTCTGGTTGCAGCAGGGTGAGGCAGACGGGGGTGGGAGGGGAGGGTCAGGCGGGGGTCCTGGCATGAAGGGAAAAGGGGGAGGATCCGGCTCACTGAGCGTGGCTCCCCAGGGCTGCTGTGGCAGCGTCCATTTTGGCAGGGCCATCAAGAGGTGGCACGCAGAGCGACGTATTTGTGATTTGTGACTTTCAGTGTGAAGGTGAGGGATGCATTGTGATGGACTCTTAGTTGTTCTTAATCGTATATTGTGGTCTATAATCCAAAGATTTTTTTCTAAACTTTTCCTGAGGCAAATATTTCAGCCTTGCAAGTTAAGTCTTGGCTGCATGAAGTCATCTCTCCTGACACTTGTGATTTTGTCCCTCTTGACCTTCAATGAGTGGCTCCAGGTTGTTCTGTCACTCAGTCGTGCCCGTCAGGTCCTGACAGACTTTGAGGCACGAATCCTCCTGATCTCTTTGTGCCCTGCCACCTTCACTGTGGCAGCTCTGTCCTCAGAGAGCTCCCCTTGAGGTCACAAGATGGCTGGAGCCATTTCAGACATCACAGGCAGAAGCAGCAACATCCAGGGTTAAGGAGGGAGCCTTTCCCTGAGTGTCTCTTAAGGGAGGAAACTTGCCCGAAGCATCCAGCAGACTCCTGCTGCGTTTCACTGCCCAGAAGTTGGTCACATGTCCCTTTAGCACAGAGAATGGGATTGTCTGGATCACTTTAGATGAGTTAGAATTTACCTCCATCACTGGGAGAGAGGTGGACCCCACAGAAATTCTGGCCCTACAGTAAGGGAGGAGGAGCAATTGCTTCTGGGTAAGTGACAATTCCAACTTTATCGTTAGTCTTCCAGGCAAGGACTTGGAGAATACTGACTATTTATATTTTTCCAATCCTTTGTCATGCACAAAAATATGTGCTTTTTTCTTTTTAAGCTATAATGATTAGAGAAATGCTAACTTGATAACCTTGGACCTCTGTTCCTCCTTGCCTGAGCTGGACCTGGGCAATGCACAGACATTGCTTTTGATAAATTGGGTTGACTTACAGGATTTCAGAATTGGAAGACCTTAAAGAATGTCCAGCTCAATCTTTTTTTTTTTTTTTTTTTTTGGTGAGGAAGATTGTTGCTGAGCTAACGTCTGTGCCAATCTTCCTCTATTTTATATATGAGACATCCCATAGCGTGGCTTGATGAATGGTGTGCAGGTCTTTTCCTGGGGTCTGAACCTGTGAACCCCCGACCGCTGAAGCAGAGCACACGAACTTAACCACTACACCACCGGGTCTGCCCCTCAATCTTTTCATTTTCATGACAAATAGGGAAACTGAGGCTCCAACTGCTGAGGGCCCTGAAGAGCCACATCAAAGAAGTGAAAGGGACCTTGCTTCACAGGGGAAAAAGCATCCTACTGACACCATCCTTGGACCCTTAAGTTAATTTAAGATGTTTTGTGAGTAAATTCTGAGCTCTGTTGTCTTCTCCTCTGTGAGCAGCAGGTGAGATGAGGCTCATAATGAACCCTGAGAATGCTCCAGGCCCCAAGATGAAGGTGACTGTCTGACAAAGTCCACCATGTCTCCAATCCAAGATAGACTTCTCTTTTCCTTAAAAAGATGCTTTGTTTCTGGAAGTCTAAGTGCATGATCATAGAAACCTAGGAAGTGGCTATTTGTACTCCAAAAGTTTTCTTTTTTTCTATGCAAATGGAAGGGGGATCTTATTAAAGTTCCCTGGAGTATTTAGAAAGTGACTTGGTTTCCACACTGAGGGTTGTTTAAAGTGAAAGATGGGTAGTCTTCCCCATAAAGGGACGTACCTCTGAAGCACTCAGACCATTAGGTGAGAGAAGTGACAGGCTAGTACCACGAGGATGGTGGGGGGTTATGTCTCCTGTCCTGTCCCTCTGCCATCCTCCTCCAGCACCATTGTATGCAGCAGCTGCAGACGTGTCTTCTTCCTCTTGTAGGAGCTCTCATGTGCGTGCTATGGCATTTTGGCTGGGACCATTCTGTGTTAGGGCCTGTCTCACCCAGTGCAGGGGGTTTAGAACCCTTGGCTTCACCCTACTCAATTCCCCACCCAAGTGTGGTGACAGCCAGGAGTTCCCCCTCACTCTCACAGCCGTCTAGGGGGATCCACCGCTCCTGGTTGAGAATGTCTGTTTGATGCAGACTAATTGAGAGTTAGGATTCTGGAGCCTGACGTGGTCGTACGTCTAAGCTGTCCCTTTACTTCTTCTGTTTTTCTGGCATTTTTTGAACCTAGAGAAGGTGGACGCTTCTCTGTGTTCACCTGGCTGCTGACACACATGGCTTCTGTCAGCATATAAATGAAATGAGCGTTATTCATCTCCCCCGACTTCTCTCTCCCTCGCACCCTGGGCCTTTTGCTCATGCATCCTGGGTACATTTTCACACTAGAGAGATTGCTAAAGAGCCCGAGGGGCCAGTGCAGGGGTTGTGGCCTGGAAGATCTTCACAGCAGGTCTGCTTCTTGCCAGATTTCAGGCCCAGGCTCTGTGCTCCAGTGCACAGGCCACATGTGACGTCCGCACAGCCACCACTTCAAAGGGAGACGCAGGTTGGGAGGCTTGGCTGTTTCCTGGACATCCAGCAGTGCTTGCAAAACAGTAATTTGATGCATTATGAATGAATCAGAACCAGACGAGTTACATTTCTCTCAGAATACATATTTAGAACTTCTTAGTGCCCCCCTCCCCCAAGAACGTTCATCTCTCCCCAGGGGATGGCAGTCTGACCCGCAGGTGTTGGAGGGTTTGTGAAGCCCGCAGGCTTTTCCAACCCACAACACGCCCGACTTCTCGTTCTTCTCTTCTTCTAGCCACTGACCTTCCTAGAAGGAGGTAACCCATTTGGGCCCTTTGGAAAGGCTGGGTGGAGCTGAGTGACAGGCTCCTGCATGTTAAGCTGAGAAAGCTGTGTGTGTGGGAGCCAGGTCCCCTCCCGGCCCTGCCTTGGAGGCTGGGCTCTCATGTGTCCCCTGTGCAGACAGGCTGGTGGGGCGGGGGTGACAGGCAGGAGGGCCTCGCTCCTAATTTGCCTTTCTCTTTCTTGTTCTTCTCTTCAGGTCTCAGTAAATGTCACTTCATCCAAAAACTCTTCCCTCAGCTCCAGCTCTCAATCCTCTTCCCTGTTGGAACCTTTGTCTTGCCCTCTCACGCTCTTGTCTCTTAGGCAACTTACAGCAGTTTGTAATTGTGTATTCAGCTGTGTGATTGTCTGTTACCCCAGTAGATTGCAAGCTGCGTGCAGTAGAGAACCTAGTCTGCTTTGCCCCATGGTACCCCCACTACTAGCCCAATGCTGGAGCATAAGAAGTAGTTGTAGGGTGAGGAAGCGGTGATGGTAGACGCCTCCTGGGTTGATGTTAGAGGTCAGAAGTAGGCAGAGGGTTTGGGATACTTGGGCTGTGTTGTGGATTAGCCTTGATTTGGGAGTTGTTTAGGGAGGCAGGAGGAGAGCTGGACAAACCTGGGGCTGCGCCCTGTAAACAGAGCCAGCCGCCTCCTGGTAGCCTGGCTGAGACCGGCTCTTTGAGCTCTTCTCCAGGAGCTCCCTGAGATGTGCAGTCCAGGCCTCGGCATGAGATCCAGGGAGGAGGCCGGTGATGACTTAGACAATGTAGCGTAGTGTTTGCAGAAGCGTAGAGTAGAGTAGTATTTTCAAAAATAAGATGGGTCTCTGAGGATTGGGAGAGTGGCTGAGGGTGGGAGCTGAGGCTGCTTCTGCCCTGGAGGAGGCACCACGAGGCAAGGAGGAGCTCTGGCTTTGTAGTTAAGCCTGCATCTGATTCTAGATTTCACCACTGACTAGTTGTGTAGCTCTTGGCCAAGCTGTTTATCCAGTCTGAGACTCAGTATTTTAACCTGTAAAATGGGGCTAGCAATAGCTCCCTCCTTGAGTTGTTGTGAATATCAGATGAGGTGAGGTGTGTATCTACCTGCCAATACCTCCCTCTCTGAAACCCAGAGAGTGAATATTAAGTGGGATGATGACCGTGCTTACTCTCTACCACAAGGCCTGCCTCCTACTGAGTGTTCAGTGAGTGCTGGTTCTTAGTTCCTTCTCTCTTGAATAGCCAACATGGTCAATTTAAGATTTCTCCTGCTCTTCAACCTAGCCTAATCTCATTTATTCAGTCAACCGACAGATAAACTAACCACTCAGTGCATAGGTACACACTGTGCATGTGTAATGGACCCATCGTTGTGTTAGGCTGGTAAAGGTTCAGAAGAAATGCAGGGTTATCCTGAAGAACGTCTCCCATGGTAACATATTCCTGGGAGAATACATCTTGGTTTTTAATACCCTTGTTTCATTGTTTTATACACAGCTCTGAAGAAAATGATTTTCAGTTGATATTTATACAGGAAAAGTTTATATTAACATGCTCCAAACTTAATATAATATTTAAAGCAAAATCTTGAGTTACATTTCAAATACAGTTGAGAGTCATTTGTAGGTGATTTGTAAACCCCTGAGTGTCACAAAAGGAGGTGTGCTTGGGATGTTCCTGGGCTAAGAGAGGCCATGTGGTGACGCTGAAGGACTTCCCAAGGGGAGCAGTCTGGACCACATGTGTCAGAGGGTTTGCGAAGCCTGCAGGCTTTTCCAACCCACAACACACCTGAGTTCTCGTTCTTAGCTTCTTCTGGCCACCGACCTTCCCAGAAGGAGGTCACCCATTTGGGCCCTTTGGAAAGGCTGGGTGGAACCGGGTGACAGGCTGGGTTAGTGTTGCTCATGGAACGTCTGACTTTGAGGAACGGATTACTGACGTGGGCTTTTTCACCCGTGGTCCCTATCTTCAAGACATGTGTAGTCTAGTTGGGATGATAAGACAAACAACAAAAATTGAACTTTTACATAAGAAATATAACATCGCAAGATGGTATGCAGTCCAATTAGGTGTTGGGGGTGGATGGAGTATGTTCTGTGGATTCTGTGGGGATTAGAAAAAACAAAATCGCTGTGGAGAGGGAGAGTCCAGAGGGGTTCCCTGGAAGGGACAGGCCCTGTGGGGCCTTTAAGAATGACAAAGCCTAGATAGGATACCAATCAACGTATAGGTCGTGGCTGTTTGAATTTCAGGCTTTAGAAGTTTCTTCCAATGAACATTCTTTAAATACCTATAATGCACCAGGTACCATGTTAGGTACAAAGTGATAAGGAAAGAAACATAAAACATTGTATGATGCCTGCCCCAAATCTCTTGAAGTCTAAGAGGAATGAGAAGACATATACTTTAAACAAAACAAAACAACAAAATCCCACACAAGATAATTCAAGGTGGAGAAGTTACAGTGTGCTGAAAGAGAGGGACAGCTAGGTGAAGCCCTGTGCAGAAGAGGGGAGGTTGTGTGTGTATCTGAGAGGGTGCCGTGGCTTTCCTGGATAGTTGTCTCAGCTGAGATGGTCTTAAGGCAAGATCTTGACTAGGGCTGCACACATTATTGACAGTGGTCCTGCATACTCGTCAGAATGGATGCCCCTAGCCAGGAGAGCTGGGCACAGTTCTGGAGCCCTCTGCCCTGCCAGGCATAAACCCTCTGTTTACTGGACTCGAGGGAGAATCCAGGGGGCCTGGGTGGTGGGGGGCATTTGGGAAACTCAGGGCAGTGGCTATTTACCAAGCAATACAGAAGGGTCTCAATATTTTATGATCAGTATGTACTTATCATACCCAGCAGCTGAAGTTCAGCCCAAAATAGAACCCCTGGGGTGGATAAGCCAACGAAGCCAGGGCTACAGGTTACCCACCCTCCTCACTCCATCGCGGAAAGTGTGTGTCACTTCAGAACAAATACTTCATTTTCTCTGAGGTTGTTCCACCTGCTTAACCTGAGAGTCTAACTTAGGGCCTGAGTGCCCCACGTAGAAAGAACGGAGAAACCTGTCCCGTTTTCTCACTGCTCTAAGCATTCTAGTTACTCTAACCCAAGTGGCCCTACCACCTTGGCCCCCTCCCCAGACCCCTGGTCTTCCCTTACCTCCTGTAAATAGAAGACCTGTGCCCAGTAGAGCAGAGAGCTTGAGAGCCTGGGCCGGCTCTCCTGGCTGGTGTGTCCATTCTGACGGGTGGGCGATTCTAAACATCAGCCCTGGGCCCCATGCCTTCCTGTGAGAAGCAGCCATCAAACTGTACCTCACTGAAGTCGTGGTGTGGGATGAGGTATATTATTATTAGGGTCGTTTTCATAAAAACAATCAAACGCCTTTAAAAAAATTTGTAAGCATCCACTCTATGTATCAGTACAGTTCAAAAGAAAACCAAAGGAAAACAAACACCAACAATCCTCGTGAGAAAATGAACAAACAAAACAGCAGAAGTGTGTTGGTTGTAATAAAAAGAAATTCACCGGGAGGAGTCATCATGTGCCTGAAACTTGATGGCAAGTGGTGTTGCCTCTGTGTGTGTCCGTGCATGCGAGAGAAAGAGAGACACAGGCAGACACAGGGAGAGGGTGCCATGCTGCTCCGTAGATGGGGTACTTGTCTTGAGGTTCCCCGCTGGCTTGCGCCACCATGCACACAGTGCCCTGTTAGCATTTTAGAAATACAATTTAAGGAGCGGATGTTTAAAATAGCAGTCTTGAGCTTCAGCAAACTCATCTCTGGAAACCATCCATGAAAGGATATTTGTACTTCCCAAGGGGTCTGGGGCTGCAAAAAGCAAGTCAGATTTCTCTCCAATTCAGTCAGTGGCCTCCTGAAGAGTTGCTCATGCATTTCTTTAAAGCAGTAATTGCCTTGTTTCTCAAGAGCCAAGTCCCGTCTAGTCCCCCAATCAAATTTTCAACTAAAATCAAAAGGTTTAAAATCCAGTTATTTTAAGTGCCGCGTACTCAGAAACGTGTGTCTGGTTATGTGTGTCTAATCAGCTTGTAGCAGAGATGCGCCAGTCAAGCTCTACAAAGTTTAGTAACTGGTGGGGAGAGGGGACGGAGAGAGAGGAGAGAGACTGCTGTCCTCTTCTCCAGGAGAGGCTTGCCTTTTACTTTCAACCTGTTTCTAAAAATGGCAAATGCAAAGCAAGAAAACAGGTTTATCTTTTGCAGGAAGGAAGGACGGGTGGGGAGAGGAGTCCAATCTTCAGCTTGCCGTGATTTTATTTTTAGCTGACTGCTGTTGCAATAGAACATCTGGGGGGCTGGTGCAAAGCTGGGGGTCTGCCTGTGTTTCAGCAGCTTCATTAGGGATTTATCTCACAGGACCCTGATGGAAAATACGACCCTTACAAAGTTGGGAGTTGAGGATCAGGTAGGATGAAGTGGTGACATATGAAATAGTGTATCAAGTAGAGTGGTGACGATAGTGCTAACAGCAGCTTTAGGATTGATGTCATCTTTCATTGAGGGCATTCAGGTCGCTTGCCTTGTTTCCCTTTCCTATGAGGAAGCCTGGGATTGGTGGTACCACCATTCTGAAGTCTGGGAATATGATGGAGAGTTAGATGACTAAAGGTTAGAGGTGGATTTCAACCCAGTTCTCACGGGGCTGACATTGACATCTGGCGCTAGTGTGTATGATTTCAAAGTCAGAAATAAGGCAAACGTGATCAACTTTAGACTGGTGGAGTCTCAGAGAACTGGGTGTAAGTTTCTAAGTTTGGAAGCATCCTATTAATGAAAGTGTATTAGAGAAAAAAGCGTTAAGTTAATTTTTTCATTCATTCATTCATTCGCTCATTCAACATGTATTTCTTGGTTACCTGTTAGGTGCCCAGCACAGTGCTAGAGGCTTTCCTTGGGGTAGACTGAAGCCAGCTGCAGTGTCATCTCCTCCTCCCTAGGATCTCCTTTCCATTGGGATCTGCAGCTATTACTGGGTGTTTTGTGCCATAGAGAAGGAAGAAAGTATATGGATGGGTAATGAGGACAAGCTGGGATTTGATGTATCAAGATGGTTGTATGGTAAGGGGAAGAGCTGTCGCTGGGGGCACGTTTTGGCAGAAAGGAACATAAAGCTTTCAGAAGAGCCCCATTTTCCAGTCTGTGTCAGGACTGACTTTTCTGATGGTTCTGTGTTCAAGTGAAAGCTCTGCTGAAAACCCAGGGGTTCAGGAGGGCGCTGGCACACCGGTGTCCCAGCTTCAGATCTGGCTGAATTAGGAGGCCTCCCAAGGCCGTTGGGGTCAGGGCCATATATAACTTGGGATTCCGTAGTCTACAGGGTGTCCTCCCTTTCCTTACACTGGAGTGACCACGTTCCCATCACATTGTTGGATTGGTCCAGGGTCTGCTTGGCCACAAGGACATCAGGGGTAGTGAACACATGGCCCCTCCAGTAGAAATCTGGGCTGTCTGGCTGTGGTGGTGAAGGAATGTGTCCATGAACTTTAACTTCTCTAGAGACAGTGCTAAAAGCAGATTTGATGGCTATTGTTGCTGTATTTTGTAAAAATATGAACCTCTGTGGAGTCTTGTTGAAATATAGCAGTCATGTATTTCTCTCTTATTCTCTATGACTTATTCAGTAGGACCCCACCTGCTGCTTCTCATTGTCTCAAGAGCGTAAATTAATTGCTACAGCTTTGGTCTTGCTTGGAGGTTGGGATTTGGAGGGATGATCAACAGGGCTTCCCCTGAAATCCCCAGTCCTTCTGCTCCTTCTTTCACTTGTCATTCTCTCTGTGCTACTTTTGGTTATTTGTACAAGCTTGGGGGACCAGAGGCAGGAGCTGGCATTTGGATTAATGGCTGTATAATCCAGAAGAGTGGAAGAACCAAGAAATAATTTGTGTTTTGTTCAGGGTTATATATTTTTATGGGGTGATGGTGAGAGAAATAATGACTTTAGTTTCTTAAGTATGTACTACTTGCACTGATATTAAAATTAGCTACTATGTGCATCTGCTGAGCACACATTAACCACAATAGGGAGAGAGAACTCCGGGCTGAATGTGGTGGCAAGAGAAGAAGCCAGGAATTCCACTTGTTGCTGCTGGCTTCACTCAAAGTATAGATCCAGATTATCACAACTCTCTGAATTAAACAAATTATAATTGAAAGAAATTAGGCAGGTCTACATTTGAGGAAATCTTATGATTATTTGTCAAGGAAATTATTGCCAACAAAATTCTGGATTTTAATTTATCTGATCTGCTTACAGCATGATACACCTGTATACATGAGAAATCATTTTTTGAGAATAGAGACCTGGATACGGAGTGGGGTTTAGTTCTTAGAAATGCAGAGCTTAGAATTTTAGAAGAAGAGGCATTTTCTCTAGGTCGGGTATTATTACTGTTAATATCTCTGCCGTTTACCCAGAACGTTGTGTATGTTTGAGTCAGTCGCTCGTCCTCACTACCCTCCCTCGCTCTCTTCTTCAGTGTGTCTGCAGTGACAGCAGATGCTGAGGTTATGGGGGTGAACAGTCAGACAGGATTCCTGCCTTCGTGGAGCTTAGAGTCTGGTGGGAGAGACGGACACAGGAAGATAGGAATTGGACCCTATGCTTTTTCTCCTCTGATGTCAGAACCAAGCTGGAAGACCGTGAAAATAATTGCACTGCCTGCCCTTGGAGACATGTACAGCTTGCTCAATGATTTTATTGTTAGGCTGTCTTCCTTTTTGGAATTAGTATTATGATGGCTCTTCTGGTGCTATCACTGATAAAATCACCGCAAAGCTCTCCTGCCACCTGGGCCGGGCTCCTGACTCCCACAGCCTCCTCTGGGTGGAGTAGTTTCCAAGAGAAAAGTGGTCAGTTGGGAGAGGGCACTGGCCGCTTCCCATTCTTGCAGGGCCAAGGGGTTGGGCAGGTGGCTGACAGCCTACAGTGGCATGCTCCCTTCTGGAGTCGGGGCTGGCCCTTGAGGTCAGCACTTCCTCAGGGAGGGGCAAGTGCCTCTGGACTCTGCACGGCGGCCTTCCCTGCTGCTGCTTGTCGGGTGGCCTTCTGAGCATAGTCCTTGCCTCCCTCTATAGAGGTGCCCTGTCCACGCCACCTCGGGGAGCAGAGCCTCGCCCTCCGCGCATGGGGCCGCCGGCTCGTGTGGGCTGCCAGGGCTGCCTGGGAGGAGGGCTGGGGTGAGGAGGAGGCGAGATTGTTGCTGTTACGCATGGACATCTAGACGGGGGAAGAAACATAACGGCTTTATTTTTAGGCTTTGCTAATTCTCACTCTTCTCCTAGTTCGCTGCTACCTGGCAACAGCTTATTGTCATGGCAACGCCAATGTTAATGAGTGAAGCTCTCAGTGTGCCTGTTCTACCCGGTGCTCTGTGACAGACGCTCTGCGTGGAGCTGTCTTTGTGGCCATCAGAGGCTGAACGCTAGACTCCCTTCTCCTCCCAAGGCCTCCCAGGCCCTGGCGGCAAAGGGAAGGAATGGAGGCAGCTGGCGAGGGATTTATAGCTTTGCTTACACATTCCGAGTTTCTTCTCTACTCACGGC
Organism: Equus quagga; assembly: GCF_021613505.1. Lineage (NCBI taxonomy): Eukaryota > Metazoa > Chordata > Mammalia > Perissodactyla > Equidae > Equus > Equus quagga. The sequence continues at coordinate 57,084,232 of NC_060267.1, forward strand.
TGGGCCTGCCGGCTTCACGCACTGCCCCCGTCCCCAGGCCACCCCCTTTACATTCTTCAGTGTCAGCCGCAGGCTGTTGGACAATAACCAGTTGTCTCATGTTCCGGGCACCCTGGGATTTGTGCAGGCTTTTATGGCACCTTTTCTGCAGTTGGTTGGCAAGGCTGAATCCTGAGTCCTGAAGAGAGGGGAGGTTTGCTGCTGGTCTTGGAGGGGACTGGGGCTCACCTGGGAAATGACAGCCTGCACCCCGGCCTCAGGCCGAGAAGCAGAAATTCCACAGGCCTTCTTGTCTTGCTTTCCTGACATCTGTTGCTAGAGGTTGCCATCCGTGGCCTCACAATAATATGTGGGAAAGAGCAGGCGGAGTCCGCTGCAGCCTCTTTGTTCCTCAATTTCTCCATCTCTGAGGCAGCACGACTCTGAAATCTCGATGTCCCCACCTCAGTTGGCTGAGGAGCGACGAGTCTGATGTGCTCTGGGCTCCTGCACAATGGTTCCACCATGTGGGCGCCTTCCTGGACCTCTCTGTGCCTCAGTTTCCTCACTTATAAATTAAGGATGATAATCAGATGTATGTGTCAAGTGCTTAAAGCAGTTTCTGGCATAAAATAATGGTTCAGTAAATATTAGTTTTTATTCTGTCTGGTCATTATTTAATCTTCCCACTAATCTTGTAAAATAAGTACTGCTATTATTTTCAAATTGCAAAGATGGAAGCTGAGGCATAAAGAGGTGGAGCCACCACCCTGGGCTGCCGGCGGGGGTGGGCTCAGGTGGAAGCCTTGGTGCGGGTGAGCCTGCGGGCAGGTCCCAGCCTCACAGCTGCAGAGAGCTGCTCCCTCTCCTGGGTGGCTTTGGGGCCTTGTGAATGTGCACGAGCACCGTACACTCCCTGTATAGAAGGTGCTGTGTGAGCCAGTGTTATAATCGTTATTAAGCGTCACGTCCAGGAAGGTGCGTCTTGGCTGTTCCGGCTCGTTTTGAGGATGGCACTACCAGGCCCTGTGATGGGTGATGGAGCCAGCACTCCTTGCAGCCACCTCTGCGTGGCCATGGACTGTGCTCAGGGTGGGGTCTCAGGACAGGGTCCCCAGCAACAACCTCTCCTTTGGGCTAAGAAAGCACATCACCACTTACTTACTCTCACTAGCTTGTTCAGAGTTTATAGCTCCTGTAACAGCTTTACTTTTCTTTGCCTCACAGTAGAAGTTCTTTTAAGTAAATTATTCTATTTATTTTTTAAAAGATAGCATAGTCACATGGTACAAATTCAAAACTACACAGAAGGTTGTGTGGCGAGTCTCCATGCTTCCCCTGCCCCAGCCTCCCAGTGCCTCTCCCGCCAGGAGACCTCGACATTGGGGAGCGTACACATACATATAGACTTTTTGTCACCCCTGATGGGAGCACTTATACATTCCATCCTGCATTATGGGTTTTTTTTTCACTTTAAAAGTGTATCTGGGAGGGACCGTCTGGTGGTGTAACGGTAAGTTCTCATGCTCTCCTCTGGCGGCTGGGGGTTCGCGGGTTCGGATCCTGGGTGCGGATCTACACATCACTTATCAAGCCATTGCTATGGCAGGAGTCCCCCGTATGAAGTAGAGGAAGATGGGCACAGATGTTGGCTCAGGGCCAGTCCTCCTCAAAAAAATAAAAAAGTGTATCCGGGATACTGCTCCATATCGATACACAACCAGTAAGAGCAACCTCAATCATTTTCAACAGACAACTCAAAAGTTTTGAGTTTTTGCTCCAGGTAAATGAGTGCAAGCTTGTGAATAATTGTGATATCAGCTTAAGAAAGTCTAACTACTTATTAATAAGTTAATAGTGATAGTGACCTATTATTATTTTCACCAGCATAGTAATACCAGGATTCTTTTTAATCTCTAAGCCAGTTTTTTATCACCTGTTGTAAAGCCGAAATCCAAAGTCACAGAGCTAAAAATGTTGCTGAGCTGGGGTTTGAACGTAGCTCTGTCTGCATTCACATCCCTATGCCCCTTGAGTCACACTGTGCTCATCTCTCATGTAAACATGCTCACAAATGGATCTCAACCACAGGCATGAGCCGCAGGACTTCACTCCCTAGAGTAGCCATCATAGTGTAACTTAGTGGTGGCATCGCTCGGTAGTCTTCACTGCCCCAGGCTCTCCTTCCTCTCTTCCCTGCAGGGCCAGTGTTAGTTCAGGGGCAGACAATTCTGGTTAGCAAACATACTCTATTGATATGTGAGGTTCATTTGAACTCCATCCCTTCCATTCTATGCTTCTGTTTCTTTACCTATAAAATGTGCAGAACCGTCTCACCCCCACCTAAAAGAGCTACTAAGAACAGATGAAAATAACGTTCAGTGTCTCCTCTCTCCTCTCCCTCTGGTGGAGGAGGGGTGCCCTCTGGGTCTAGGCCTGAGCACCTTGTGGGTGGGAAGTCAGGGGAAGGTGCCATAAAAACCGGGAGGCAATTTGGTAGTACGTAATTGCTGATGCCGAGTCGGTGCGCTGTAGGATTTGCTGCAGGAGATGGAGAGACACGTCCATGTGTGGCCGCGTGTTGTGGGTTCCCTCTTCAGACAGAGGCCAGAGGCATGCTGGTCCGGTCCCCTGCCTTGGCCTTAGTCTTTTGCTGTTTGTAGATGGGCTGTTACATCGTTTGGGACTTCCGTCTTCATCATCCTTATCCCTCACACTTGCTCTGCCTTCTCTTTCCATGAGCTTCCCACTTATTAGGATAGACTCTGGTCGCCTGTTGTGGCACCGAGTGCCCTGTTACCCTGATGGCTCATGGCTTTGTGGGGCCAGCATGCCTGAGAGGGTGGCAGAAGAGTTCAGAGCTGCGCTTTCTCATCCCTGCCACCCCCAGGCAAGTCCTGTCCCCTGGGGGGAATGCCCTCTCCCTTCCTCCTAGGCCCGGCTACCTCATCCCCATCCACCTCTCCCTCCACCGGGGCCAGCCCACGCCGGCCTGCTCTCTGCAGCCCGCTCTGGCTCCTCCAGCTCCCTCTCTTTCTCTCCTCTGAACTCCGGCCGCTGGTCCTGTCTCCGGCACATCTGGCACACTGTTACATTAGCATTTCGCATGGACAGTGAGCCAGCCCCTGGGAGCAGAGCTGACCTGCCTGTTAAGTTCTGGGCATGTCCCAGGTCCTTAGATGCAGGGTCCAGGGCAGGCCTGGCAGACGGAAGGGCATATTCCCAGGTCACGAATAGGCCACTCCTTGGGAACTTGGAGCCGCTGCTGTGGCTGTGGCATGAATTGCTTCCAATGTCTTGTTTGGAGGGCTCTGCCCAGAGGCGGGAGAGCCCCCAGGTGAAGTGCAGGGCCTTGGAGCCCCAGGTCTGCTCCATGGTGGAGCCGCAGAGAGAATGTCTGTGTCCCAGGACATGTCCTGCTGCTGCCTCTGTCATGTCTACTTTTGTTGTGAAGTTTCTGACAAAGATGTTTAGGACTCATCCTGTTGGTGAAGTCACAATGCTCCCCTTTTACCGCCACCCTCTGTTGTTGAGGACTCAGTAATCAGAGAGCTCGGCAGTACAGAGGGAAAATGAGCAAATATAGAACCAGACAGAGCCATGCCAGATGTCTCCAGGACACACCAAATTAAGTACCTGGGAGTCTTCGGTGAGAGTGAGGGGGGCCAGGGGCCAGGGCATTTTAAGGTTGGAGGAACGCGAGGGACCCCCAGGTCCTCTGTCTCCTCCAGCCAGCGTTGGGACCGGCCCCTGCAGCAGCCTTCTTCTGGCCCTGGAGACAGCCTGGACCACATCTTCCGGCCCCCTTCCTACCCCTGATGCCATAAAAGGACTGGATTATAATTACCTTAAGGACTGAGTAGGCCTAGAAATACTTCCCTACCTGCTTACTCATATCAACATTCTTTCCAAGAAAGAAACATGCTCTTATTGCACAATTAGAGATAAAAGGCTTCAACTGGAGGAGGGGAGGTCCTGCTCTGGAGTGAATGTTTCTCAGCTGAAATATAATCAGTCAAACAACCAGGGTAATGGATTGGTTGTCAAACTCTTTTTCGCTTTTTTTTTTTTTCCTGCTTTATCTCCCCAAATCCCCCTGGCAAATAGTTGTATATCTTAGTGTAGGTCCTTCTAGTTGTAGCTCTTTTCGCTTTTGATGGGACGAAAGGAGAGAAGTTATTCACAGGGCAGAGATTTTGTAAATAAAGAGAAGGGCCCCAAAAGAAGAGAGTTTAGAGCAGTGACTCTCACTCCTGCAGCATAATCTTGGGGGGGTGGGGCTTTTAAAAAATATTCAATTCCTCTGCCTCAACCCAGAGATTGGGATTTAGAGGTCTTCAGTGGGGCCTGGACATCCTTATTTTTTAAAGCCACCCCTCGGTGATTCTAATGTACAGCCAGTGTTGAAAACCACTGGTTTAAATGTGTTTAAAGACAAAGATGAAATGTGCAGACCCCAGCCTAGAATTTGCTCTGTTTTCAAGGCTGAGACCAGTAGAAGACACATCCTGATTTTAATCTACAGTGGCAAATTCTGAAAATATACTGCAGGATTTAAGAAGTTTAGGTGCTTTAAAAATAATTATTTATACAGTCATGTTCATAGCAGCATTATTCACAATAGCCAAAGTGGAAGCAACCCTGGTGACCATCGGCAGTTGAATGGATAAACAAAATGTGGTCCAGTCATGTGTCAATTAATGATGGGGATACATTCTGAGAAATGCGTCATTACTTGATTTCGTCCTTATGTGGACATCTAGAGTGTCGTTACACAAACCTAGATGGTATGGCCTACTACACGCCTAGGCTGTATGGTCCTAATCTTATGGGACTGCTGTCATATATGTGGCGTATTGTTGACTGAAACCTTGTCGTGTGGCGCGTGACTTTATGTGCACGCAACGGAATGGGATTCAGCCTTAAGACGGAAGGAGATTCTGACACATGCTACAACATGGAGGAAATTTGAGGATATTATACTAAGTGAAATAAGCTTAGGACAAATACTGTATGAGTCCACTTATATGAGGTACCTAGAGGAGGCAAATTCAGAGATAGGAAGTCAAATGGCGGTTTCCAGGGACTGTGGGGAGGGGGAATAGGGAATTCTTGTTTAATGGGTACAGAGTTTCTGATTTTCAAGATGAAAAGTGTTCTGGGGATGGGTGGTGATGGTTGCGTAATAATGTGAATATATGGGGCCAGCCCAGTGGCGCAGGGGTTAAGTGCGCACGTTCCGCTTCAGCGGCCCACGGTTCGCTGGTTCAGATCCCGGGTGTGGACATGGTACTGCTTGGCAAGCCATGCTGTGGCAGGCGTCCCATATATAACGTAGAGGAAGATGGGCATGAATGTTAGCTCAGGGCCAGTCTTCCTCAGCAAAAAGAGGAGGATTGGCAGCAGTTAGCTCAGGGCTAATCTTCCTCCAAAAAAAAAAATAGAAAATAAAAAAAAATGTGAATACTTAGTGCCTCTGAACTGTACACGTGAAAATGGTTAAGATGGTAAATTTTATGTATGTGTGTTTTACCTCAGTTTAAAACATTTAATTTCAGATTAATAAGAATCATCCAGATATTTTAATATTTTGGAAAACCAGAAATTTATAAGGAAGAAATTTAAAAATCAGCACTTATTATTTAAACATGTTCTTTTTTCTGCATGTATGTAAATGCACAAGTACACACACATACACTTTGGATATTACTTTATATATGACTTTGCGACCTGGGTTTTCATTTGGACTTGCTGTGGCTTATATTTGTTTCATAGACATGGCTCCATTTCGGGGGAGGGCAAAGGCCAATGGCATGTTTCCCTAGGTGACACAGCACAATCAGATTTGGGATCAGACACAAACTGGGTTCAAATTGAAGCTATGACATTCAGGATCTGGTGACCTTGGGCCTGATTCTGAGCTCAAGTTTCCTCATTTCAGGGTTGTTTTGGAAATTAAAGAGAAGAGATATCAAGCATGCGCCAGGCCCTCAGGAAATGGTAGCTGTTCTTGGGGAATCACTGTAGGCCTCCACTGACACCACGTACTTCTCAGAGGCGTCTCTTTGTCTAAACTTACGGGAGAAGGCCATGGAAAAGCCCTGATCTGAGATTTAGAAGTTGCCACTGCCGTTGGGTACTATCGCCCTGGGAACACCATTGTCCTTTCCGGGTCTCAGTTGCTGTATCTATGAAGTGAGCACATTAGACTTTTGAGTCTGAACTTCCCGGTCCCACCTGCTCTGACCTCCTTTGCTTCCTGCAACCCCTCATTCCTGAGATGATGCAGAGCCCTCCGTATGGGGTCCAGTAATGCGTTTGTCCACGGTGAGATTCGCAATCTGCTTGGCTTTCCCGCGGTTTGCCAGGTTAAACTCTGAAAACATCCAGCACCCTGCAACCTGCAGCAACATACCAGAAAGGAACCACTCCCTCTGTGGAGGACAAGCTGCTCTGCGGCCAACGCACTTGCCTTTTCTAGGAAGTTAGATTTCCAGTTGGTGCAGCGCCATGTTCACAAGCCGCTTGGCCTGGCTCTGCTGGGAGGAGAGGGGCATTTTTCCCTAGAGACTGTGCATGGGGCAGAGGGGCAAACTACCCCTTTATGACTCCTGAAGTGCTGGAACTGGGCCAGAGGAAGCAGATGGATCCTCAAGAGCATGGGAAGAAGTTCTGAGTCCATCCCAGAGCTGAGCACATCTTTTAGCTGCCAAGTGGAAGGTTTGTGTGTGGCAATGCTGGGAGGGAAAATCGAGTTAGGCTGGCTTGCTCCTAATAAAATGCTATATTTAATTTCACTCTGGGAAGCATTTGATGTCCAGGCTACTGCAATACGTGAAATATATTTAAGAAGATCTATTTTGTTAGAACAACAGAAAAAAATGGGAGGAAGAACCTCTTCATATTGGCTGTAGGTTGCACATAGGAACTTGATCATTTCAATTTGGGTTTTGATCATGGGGCAGCTGATAACCATGGGTTGACTAGTCAGTGTCCAGGAGCCTGGATGTCACTGTATGAGTTGTATATGTCTCAATATTTCAGTCTCTGAAATGCCTTTTGAGTAAAACAAGACACTCGCACAGGAATGGGAAGCTGTTGGGTTTAAAGTTTGTGATGTGCGTGTGTGCTTGACATGCGGGAGGAAGGGTTGGGTCTAAACCTGTCCCAAATTAGATCCAGCAAATCGTCTGAATACACGATTTAAAAGTCAGCCTGGGGAGTCTCGTTTCCAAGGTCGCTGTGCCCTTGTGGCCACCTTGAGCACGGTGGTTGCTGGACGCCTCCCCCTGTGAAGGACCTGCCCTTGGGCCTTTCGGGGCTGCAGGGGTTCGGGGAAGGAGCCCCCAGAACTGTGTTACTTTTCACTTTTCATTGTCCCTGCCCCTAAGGCTTCCATGTGTTTCCATCCTGACTGTTATTTTTAGTGTGATGTCTTCTCTCCCGCCTCGTTTTGTCTGCTGTTTGGAGGGCCCGGCTGAAGCAGAGAGACTGACAAATAGGGCCGCTTCCTCAACCCAGGAATCTCGCTTCTTACCATTTACCTGGCCAACTAGAAACTAAGAGTCTTATTTCTTGTTATTGTTGTTCATTTATTTTAAAAAATACAGAGTCAAGTATTTTTGAGGGTTGTGTGAGTCTCTTGGATTGTAAATAGAGATGGCTAAATCTGTCTTGTGTCCAGCACTTCCTGAGACTTCCAGCGGGAGAGCTCCAGCCTGCTCCCCAGAGCTGGGGTGGCTGTATCCCTTCGTGATGATGCAAATTAGAGAGAGGAGCTAATCTTTTAAAGTGACTGTGAAGATTTCTCTTTGGATCACCTGGAACCCTGGAAACCTTTTCTTTCACACACGCCGTGGGCTTTGTTGTGTCTGAGCAGGATTTCAGAGGCTGTCTCAGGCCCTGGGAGAGTGAGGGAGTGCACTGTGTGGCCTGCTGACCCAGGGCCATGGGAGCCCGGGAGAGTGGCTGTCCTCGAAGAGGATTCTAACGCTGCATTAACTCCACGCATTGCCACTGATAGGCGAGCCACATGGGAAAAGCTGTCCTCGGCTAGAGAGAAGATTCTCTGCTCTTCAGAGGCCGAGGGAAGTGGTTCTCTGCCACTCGCATCTAGAACCAGCATGAGATAGTGGGAATAGTGGGGGACTGGGAAGCTGGGCACCTCGTTCTCAGACTGACTGCCGTGGGTGACCCGGGCCATTGTGCAAGAAGCAGACACTTGGAGTCTGGCAGATGTGTGTTGGAATCCAGGTGCAAGTCCTTTGTTCTGTGATCTTGGGTGAACTCCTTAGCCTGTGGGGCCCGGTCTCCTGCTCTGCGGGAGCAAGGACAGCGGTGCCTCAAAGAGTGGTTGGGAGGCTTGTACGTGGTGCGGGCCAAGTGCCAGGGCGAGCGCCGGCCCCCAAAGGCGGCTCAGGGCTACTGGCAGTTGGTCCGCGCTGGCCCCGCCTGGGGGTGAAGGAGGGCTGGCGCACCTGAGGGGCCCCTGCGTGTGCACTGCTGTCTCTGGGATCTAGACAGCAGATATATAGGTTTCCATATTTTTGTTTTTATTAATATATTAGATCTTGAAATCCCGAAAAACAACTGTAATACCCTCTCTGTATCTTGTGGAACTAGATAATTTAAACACTTCTAATATGAAAACACCTGAGATTACACTCTTTGGTGTTTTCCTTAATGTTGTCATTGCTTATGGTAAATTTTCTTTTCTTTTTGAGGAGCTTTCTAAAGGATGCAGCTTTTTGTTTTCCAGAGCAAAAGGATCTGCGTCCGAGGCCTGGTTAGATTCCGCTGGGTCTGTCTGACACAGGTGAGGCTCGGCCTGAGTGTTGGGGTCTCCAGTTCCCACCAGTCCTGACTCACCGTTGTTTGTGGTGTCTCTTGTCCTTTTTCCTTGTTTCTAGAAGGCAGCAGGTGACATGTTTTACATTAGATTTAGCTCTAATATTATGCTTAGTTAGGGCGGTACTAAAATTACTCTTTCCTCTGCGTTCATTTACTCAACAAGTATTTCCTGAGAGCACACTGTGTGCCAGGCGCTCTGAAAGGCACTGGCGGTGCTGTGGTGAGCAAGAGTGTACGCTCTCTGTGCGTGTTGGGGGGAGAATGGTGAAGGGGAGACGGAAAACATAGAAGTAAGCAAATCAGCAAATAAGATCTTTGTAGTGTGGTAGGTGCTATGAAAAGAGGATCTAAGAGAAACAAAGCAAAGTGATGGCATAGCGTGACCCTAGGGAGGGAGTTACTTTAAGTTGGTGGCCAGGGAAGACCCCTCTGTGATCTAGATGACAAGAAAGAGCTAGGCTTGCAGAGACAGAGGGGAAGAGCCTTCCGAAAGAGAACAGCAAGTACAAAGACCCTGAGGAAGGACAAGCTGGGTGTGTGTCAGAAACAGAAGGCAAAGTTGGCACACGGTGAATGATCAGGGAGGTGGCAGGCGAGGGGGTCAGAGGGGTAGGCAGGGGCTGGATCGTGACTAGTGGGGAGGGTGACAGGTGTTTTATTTTTGAAAGGTCATTCTGCCTGTGGATTAGAAAATGGGCTTGGGAGCGAGTGAGAGACCACTTGGGAGGCCAGTCGGCAGGAGGGCTGGAGGCTGGGCCCTGGTACCGGCAGTGGAGGGGAGACGAACGCGTGTGATTTGTCCCCTGGGAGGAATGGGACGTGCTTTGGAGGCGGAGGTTCTAGGGCTTGCCGAGCTGCTGGGAAGTGTAAATGGTTACACTCACTTTGGAGGGTAGTTTGGGAAAATGTTCAAAATCCTTAAAAATGTTTGTTCCCTTGGTCCAAGAATTCCATAGGATTTTATCCTATGGAAATAATCAGAAATACACAAAGACTATTTACAATATTTCATTGTAGTCCTATTCATAATAGAGTCAAACTTGAAATAATTTCTCTCCCCTACTCTTCAGTCTTTAGGGGATTGGTGGAATAAGTTAGGATGCATCCATATGATGGAACACCATGTAGCCATTCAAGTGATGATGTGGAAGGATCTTTGATGGTATGGGAAGATGTTGAACTGGATAGCTAAATGGAAAAATATATTATAGAATGTTATCCATAATGTGATCCCAGTTTTATAAAACATATGAACTCTATTTACATCTCATATAGGTATAGATAGGATGTACTATATCCTGGAAGGTCTGATAGGGTGTACATCAGAGTGTTAACAACAAGCCATTTCCGGAAATGAAATTACAAATTATTTATTTTGTTCTCCGAATATTTATGATTCTTCCAAGTTTTCTGATAAACATTTTGAGAAATCAAAAGGAAAAAGGAAAAAAGTGTTATGTTTAGAACCTAGCGATAGGCGGTCTCACCGTGCCTGCATATAAAGTGGAATAGTGAATAATCAGGGAGCGAATGGCCTTTTCAGACACCTTGCCGAACATAGGGCACGTCTGTATTGAGAAAGTTTGCATTGAGAGAAGCATTGGATTTGAGTCAGAAAATTGGAGTCAAAGTCCCAGTTCTGCCATTTCCTGGCTTTGGATCTTGGACACTACATTTTACCTCTAATACACAGATCCTTGGCTTCTCCAGTTTGCACGTGGGAATGAATGATGGTAACAATGAGAATGGTAATGTGTTCATGGAGTTGTTGTGAGGATTGAATGATAGGGAATGAGAAAGATCTTGTAGGAGGAAAAACAGTGTAAATATTAATATTCCACAGCCCAAGTCTTCACACACAGACTTGACTATAGGCACAAATATATTTTGGGGTGAAGTATTTGTGATGTACCATAGTGCGCATCTCATGCAATAAAGGGCCACACTTTGACTAAGTGTTCAGCCAGCTCACTTTTGATCCTGTGCCCTGAAACAAGCCAACAATCCAAACTTAAGGTACAATTAGCTTGTCCTGAGTGTCAGGCAGCTCTCAAATGCGGAGTGCCTTCTCATTCACTGGAAAGCTGTACATGAAATGCCTTCTCAGCAGCAGCCACACCCAGAGCCCCTTTGATATATCACTCAGCTGTTCTGTTACATAAACCTATTGGAAATGAACTTGCAAAGGAGTTGAACAGAAGGAGCTTCCAGTCAGAATAAGGATGAAGGAGAAGTGTTTAAAGGAGACATTTGTTTTTTAATGGACCCTGGGCACTGGGATCTGAAATGCCATGGTCCTTACTTATTGGAATGGACATGCGAAGAAACAATGATGAACAGCTAACAGGTGCTTGAATTTTAAGTTCTTGAATTGTTCAAGGCCAGGGACATCCTACCTGCCTCTACAAGCCTCATAGTGTACCGGATGGTGTTGTCTACGTTAGGATGTCTTAATGGAGAGTTACCCCTCCAAAGAGAAGCTGTATAGAGAACAGGTGTAGGGCTATAGCATAAAGGTGTGAGCCCCTGTTTTCAGCTGAGAATTTCTGGGAAGAGGGAGATGAAGCAGCCAAGCCTGACAAATCTCTGAGGTTTATTTCTTTGGGGACTCCTAGCCTGACTGAGGTGTGGAAAATACAGCAGACACCAGTTACCAACAAGGATAATCACTACTGGGTTGAACTGCCATGTTGGAAAGAAAACTGGTACCCAGCACTGCCTTCTGACCCTAGAAAGCAAACCCTAACCCTGCCATTTTGAGCAAGTACCCTGGGAGCTGCCAATTAGGAGTTCCAGTCGTGCAGTTCCTTTTGACATAACATTCATTGTCCTTCCTGTAGTAGATGACCCTACTGACCCACTTGTTAAGCTGGATAAGAAGGACAATGACAACAGTAACAACTACTGTTGATGGGCATTTACTCTGCGCTGCACACTATGCAAGTGCTTGACATGCATTATCTCGTTTAATCTTTGCATTAACTCTGCGAGGTAGGTGTTGCTGTCCTCATTTCACAGAGAAGGAAACTGAGGTTAGGTAACTTGCCCAAGGTCACAAAGCTAGAAAGTTACTAACCTGGGGTTTGAACCCAGGTCTCTGACTCTAAAGTTCACGCTCTGAACTCCTCTATTATCTTGCCTCTTAATGAGTTGTTTTTCCAGCACTGGTGAAGGTTTTGAATTCAATTTTATCCCACATATATTACAAGGGCCTGCTCTGTACTAGGTGCTGATCAGGCAGAAAAATGAATCGATTGTGGTCCCATCCTTCAAGAAACTTACATATATTATTATTTTTAAGAGTTTAAAGTCTATAGCAAGAACTCAATAATTATTGAATAAACAATAATCTTTAAGTACATTCTAGGTTAGTTTACAGATATCTATGACCCCAGTCAGATTAGGATGCATCCCATAAAGATGCACATGTAAAATCCTTTGGGAGTTTAAAGAAGGGAGAGAACACCTCTGTTTGGAGAAATCAGAAAAAAAGCAAATTGAATGTAGTATCTGAGATGGGCCTTAAAGAATGATAGGGACTTTGACAGGTAGAGATGGTGAGAATTAGTTGCCAGCTGACATTGCCTTTTTGATTACAAGCTGAACCTAAGCCTGCTGGTTGATTCTTGCAACTGACCCTGTGCCCTTGGTTCATTTCTGTTTGTAATTCCACTTCTCAATGACATTCACAAGTGAGAACTCAGAAATGGAGTTTTTATTATAATAAACAGGGTTGGTCTCAAGATACCTTTATGAAAAGTATGATTTCTAATCTCCTCCTCACTATCATGTATATGAAGGGGTCACACATCTCTATCTTTATTCTAGAATTCTAACACTTCTAATTTACCTGGCTGAGCATCTAACCTTCGTTATATAAGCCTTCTCTCAGACTGAAGTCTAAAACAGAGTGCATTACCTTCCCCATTCTCCCTTCCACATGAGCTCCCAACTTCCTCGTCAGCTGTTCTGCTTGACGCCTCATAATGGTAGCAAGGATCGTCAGTTACATTGTATTTTAATATTAAGGAAAGGATGGGGTGATTGGTCTAGAGTCTTGTGTTAAAAGGTGGCTTTGGCGATCAAGGCCTTTTGTTGGCTTACTTTTGCATCTTGGGGAGTGGCATAATTTACCATCAACTTCCTGATGAAGAAAAGGCATCTTGGCTTCCTTTGTATAAGCAAACAGATTAGTGTTGGAGATAATTAAATTATGACGTACCTTGGGGCCCAAAGATGGGAGGTCTCATGTAAATACTGCTGTGCCATGGCTGTTATTGTCATGAGGGGATGATAATGTCACAAGGGGATTATATTTGCTTACAAAGTGGTTTTCTGATGTTTGTTGAAAGAGACAATATGTATCTGAGCCAACTGTTAGGGCTATTTTTCTTCTAGCACAATTTATAAAGTGCTTTTTGTCACACCCAAGTTTTGCAGGACCAGAGAACTTGGGTGATTAAGGTCGTGGCTTTTTAGAATGAATGAATAAACAATACCACTCTAAACTGAAGAATGCGAAGATTGTCAAGCCTCCATTTCTGATTTGCTTTCTGTTCTCATGCAAGTCACTTCACCTCTCTGCTTGTGTGTTTCTCCATCTGTGAGACATTGCTCACTTTGCCAGGATATCCTCAATATAAAAAATAATATGTGGAACCCTTTCAGCTGCTGCATCATTAAAAAGCATTTATTCAGCACTTATGTAGTGTTGCACAAAGAAAATTATAAAGACTAGATCTCTGCCTTGCCTGCTAGATTATAGTATCTTCTTAAAAAGGCAGAAACTAGGCAGCTAAGGAGAGCAATAATTCAAATGTTCTCTTTGTGTTATGGGATACAAGCAACAGTAGCATAAATAATTAACAAGAACTGATACAGAAAGAAATCTGGTCATCAAGATGAAGCTCACATCAAAAATACGTAGATGGTAAGATTGGAAAGTTCTCACTTATCTGGAACAAAGTCCTACAGGAACCTTGTTTTTTGTAAATGAAATTGCCAGACATTGACCAGTGGGACTTGAGCAAGAAGGAGACCCCAGTGGAGGAAGGAGGGAAGGGAATGTCGTCTAGAGAGTTTTGTTAGGGATTCTGGTATTTACGTCACTGTCACTGTCTCTTCTTCCCCAGTGCTACTAAGCCTCAAACAATGAGGCTTAAGATCCCCGAGGAAGAAAGGCCTGTGCTTTCGAGAGTGTGCTCTAGGGTAGTAGGCAACCACCATTCCACTTCTGGACATTGTGGCCATCGCATTGTGGGTCTTCTTGAGAATGGGCTCCAAATCAAGCTGGACATGGATGAAGCCGTGGAGAGCCAGGCAGCCATACAAGAGCAATCACCAAATCATCCGTGTATGAATCATCCTGAGGACCTTTCACAAGTCAGTGTACATCTGACTTCCCCATCAATTAAATGCTTTGAAAGGTTAGCCCCAGAGAGAAGAATGCCATTTGCTTCCCCAGTGCTGGGAGAAGGAGGTGATGATATCTGAGTTACCAAATTATTCCTTGCTTCTCCTTAGAGAAGCGAAATCCCCAAGGTATGCTGCTTACACACATACACACACATGGTTTTCTTCATAGATGGGTAGTAAATCTGTCAGGAAATTAATTAGCTATTACTTGTGCTTCTCTTCATAGTTTACAGCATCCTTTCACTGGTTTGATCTCATTTGACCAATACTAGTTCTCAAGGTAGGCAAGACTATTGTTGATGCTTGCCATTGTACACGTGAGGAAATCAAGACTCAGAGGTCACATGACAAGGCCAAGGTCACACATCAGTGTAAATCTAAGCTGAGACCAGGTCTTTGAACTCTATATTCACCCTAACACCTTCTCTTTCTCTCTGGAATATCGTCAGCATTCTAAAGCCACCTATATTTAAAAACCACCTATCAAATGACAGATTTTCCATACAAAGATTTCAAGTCCCATCTAGATATCTGGATCTCCTCTCAATAGCTCGTGTTTTAAAATTATTATTATTTATCACCATAGCACACAGTATGATAAAAACCTGACTTGCTGCTATTAATAATTACAGTGTCATTGTTTCCTCCAAGGAGACTCCAAATGGAAGCTAGCAAGCCTGGAACTTGTCCTTCACCTGCTTGGGTCTTAAGCAGCTGTTAAATACATGGAGCTTGACTCCTATCTTCGTCTAGTTCTCAAGCTCTGTCCCTGTTGTTTTTCAGCAAGAGTTTCAAGTATTCTGTTGGCATTAGGAGAGCTCTTGAAAAACGGCCTAAATTGTAGTGCAGATTCTTCTCTAATGAATGCGTTGTGTAAGCAGTAAATCTGAACAAGCTGCATCTGGATCCCTGTCCGGGTGGAAGATGCTAAACCTGCCTAAGGCTTAAAAATATACCTGTCCTGGGCCCAAGTGCATATACTGCCGTTGCTGCTGACACCGTGGCCCCCTGCATGCGGGAGGTGGTCCTGGCGAAGTGTTCGCTCCAGAACTGCAGAGTGGGCCAGCATGTTTTTCTCTGTGCCCTGGCCTCCTCTTTTTAGCTAATCACCCTCCTCTCTGAAATTCCCTTTCCCCGACTTTTCCCAGGACCTCCTTCAGCTCTGTTTCTCCCTCTCACTAAGACCAACTTTCTGGAAAAATGATTCTTGCACTTCAGTGTCAGTTTTTCCCAAGGATGTTAGCGTTTCCAACTTTTCGAGCTAGTTGGGGAATCTCTCCAGCTGAAGGGCTTTCTCAGCTAGTGGTGATATCGTCTAGTGATTTGCATCGTGGACTTTGTTGTAGTCAGACAGACCTGAGTTGGAATCCCAGCCCTGCTTTTTACTAACCTTTGGCAAGTACTTAACCTTTCTGAATCTGTAACATGAAGATAACGATACTGTCCTGTTGTAAGGGTTCTATAAGATCGTGTGAGGTACCTGGATGTGCTCAGCTTGTGGAGGGTCACTACATCTCAGCAACATTTTTCTCTTTCCCTCCTAAAGGACTCCCAAGGCGGTTTGGTCCAGCTTTCCGTTTCAGGTCTTCAGACTGTACTGACTGGGCAGGAGAAACCAAGGTCATCTTACCATCAGCTGTCACCGCCACCTGATGATAAACATCGTGTCAGTTTGATTTTGGTTTGATATCCTATTTTTTTGATTCAAGTTGATTCTAAGACATCCATTTGCCCCCCCCAATTTTAATTCCTCTAAAACTGGGTTGCATTTTATAATAGATAGCGTGTTACAATTCAGTTGGCAGCACTTTTTCTTTCTCATTGGTAGGTAAAATCATGGACATGCCTTACAGTCTGGGACTTCCTTGACTTGATGAAATGCAGTAGTTATTTTTAAAGTTTAAGTTTGGTTGAGTTTAAATTCTCTCAACTCGTGTCAAACATCTGGCAATGCTGGATGCAGTCTCTTCTTGACTCCTTGTTCTGGGTCACCTGTCCCGTGCCCCATGTGGCAGGTTGCCATCTGAGTAAAGAAGCAGCAGAGGAGTTTCCGGGCTCCTGGGACCCTCTGAATGGGGTAGAGACGGCACTTCGGATTGCACCCCGCGTCAGCTCAGGAGGCTGGCTGCAGCTCTGGATCTGTCTGGCCCCAGCACCTTTCCAACACCATACAGAGGGAGCTCCCTTCTGTGTTATTGAGCTCAGGCTTTTTCCAAACACTTAGTGAGTGCTTACTGTGTATCAGGTGCTGTGTTAAGTACTTGGCATATATAAACTCTTTTCATTAAAACAGTACCTCTATAAAGTACATACTGCTCTATCTTTATCTGACAGGTGAGGAGACAGAGGCTTAGGAATTAAATCACTTGCCTGGGTCTTGCACTCAGGTCCACCCACCTCCAAAGTCGATGGTACACACTGCTCTGCCGTACTCCTCTCTCCTGGCCCGAGCTGGCTCAGTGGTCCTTGCGTCCTCCAGACTCTGCCTTAGCTGGTGGTAATGATCAATAGCAGAGGAGTTAAACGTGAGCTTGAGTTTACCCAGAATCAGTTGACATGCCACGTGCTAAAGACGTAGAGGGGTAGATTATGGATTTTGGAGGTGAGGGAGAATGGAAAGGAGGAAAACAGTCCAGATTTTGAGCCTTTCCAGGGGGATTTCAGCCCCTGTCCTCTGGCCACGCTCCTTCCGTCTTTCCACCTCTCTTGCTGGTCTGTGTGGCCCCTGGGCTGGGGCACCTGCTTGGCCTGAGCAGCACTGCACTTTGCCCAGCTGTGGTTCTTTCTCCTTCCTGAGGATGAAGCAGCAGGGTGCTTCTCCACCTTCCGCCTGGAGTCAGATGCGCCCTACCTGCCAGGGAAGGAGGTGCTTGATGATCTGTCAACTGAAGTGGAAGGGAAATTAGCATTTCCAGCAGTGAGTAATTGAGACTGACTGTACCGGGAACTGTACTCTATCTATGGGTCCTGGAAAAACAGAGACGGGAGGACACCGCCATGGCCTCCAGGGGCACCCGCCAGAGGAGGAGACAGCGGTTTGTGGGCCAGTTGTCATTAATAGACAAGAGTTATAAGGGCATGAGAACCAAGAGACCTTGTGGACTGGTGGAAAGAATGTGGGATTGGCAGTTCTGAAGGGTGCATCCTGCTTTGTCTTTTCCTTGCTGCCTCACTTGTGCAAGTGCAGTTTCCCCATCTTTCTAATGTGGATAAGGATATTTTCCTTGCAGGCTCATTGAAAGGATTACTCAACACTCATGTAAAGTGCAGGGCTTCCTGCAGTTCTCCCCCGGTGCCTGGGATGTAGCTGGTACTCAGTTAGTCATAGCTATAATATGCAGATATAGAGAGATGTGCAAACGTGTTTGTATATGTGTATATGGAGTTTAAAATTCCTCCCTTCATTCATTCAACAAATATATATTGAGAACCTGTTCTAGGTGCCAGGGATTTAGCAATAACAAAACAGCCCCAAATGCCTGCCTGTGGGGAGCTTATGTTTTAGTGGAGAGAGACAAGAAATAAATAGGTAAACACATAGCTTGTTGGATGGTGGTAAATGCCATGGAGAAAAGTGAAGCAGGGAAAGTGGGCATGGCTGTGGGTAGAGCTTTACATTCTAAATAAAATGATGAGGGAAGGCTTCCCAGGGCATGTAGGAGGGAACCAGCCAGGTGGATATCAGGAGAAAAGCATTCCAGCAGAGGGAACTGCAACTGCCAGTGTTCAGAGGTGAGGGCAGCCTGGTGTTCCCTGGGAGCAACAGGAGGCCAGCACATCTAGAGTGGCTGGAGCAAGGGGGAGCACTAGTTTAAGGTGAGGACAGAGGGCTAAGCCGATGCCAGATGGAGAAGGCCCTTGTAGACCACGGTAAGGATGTTAGCTTGGAATGAGACAGGAGCCATTGGAAATTTTGAGCTAAGGAGTGGCATGGTCTGCAATATAACAGGATGACTGTTATGACAGTGGCTGCTGTGTAGGGAAGTCACGTTTGCAGGGGAGAGAATACCGTGGGGGTATGTGTGAGTGTGAGCAGTAGTTCAGAGATCCTTGACGTAAACGGAGAATGTGTTTACTTTGGGTTAGAAGGCCCAATGAGAACGGACCGTAGAGGAGGAGGGCAGGAGAAATATGGTTCGCATTGTGGGTTTGGCCCTTCTTTGCTTTTTGTCTGAGTAGTTTCCCATCACTGTGGGCTTGGAACGCTGCAGCAGGAAGCGAGGGGCTGTTGGCCTCTCCTCCAGTCCAGGGTCGGGCCTTGAACATGTCCAGATTGTGATTGAATGGGCTGGAGAAAGGCACATTGCACTGGTGTGTGTCAGAAACCAGAGTGCGGCGGAGCCCCGGGTGTGTGCTGAGAGCAAGGCAGGACCATCTCAGTGGCTTCACCACTGGGCATGCCGAGGAGGAGTTCTCAGCAGAGGTTACGGGTGAGAGCCTGGAAGCACAATGGCTGAGAAGCAAGAAATTACCAAGGTGTGTATGTGGATTGCCCCTATCCCCCAAGGAGAATCTGAGAATGTGGAAGCTGAGAGTATGACCTGAAGTGTCCAGAAGGCTGAGAGGACAGCAGGTGGGGTATGAGTGAGGTTACACAGCACCCACTCCCGTAGTTGTCAGCCTCAGGAACGGGCTAGTCCAGGCACTGCGGACTTGTCCTCTTTCTCTCCTGATTGCACTTCTCTGGAGCAAAGACGCCTTTGATTTTGGTTTTTTTTTTTTCCACTGTCAGTCACAAAGCCATAAATATATTTCCCCCAGGCAAGAAGAAAGTAACAGCAACAACTAACTCTTATGTAGTGCTTATTTTGTGCTAAGTACCTGTCTGAGTACTTGATTTGTATTAACTCCTTTAATCTTCAGAACAATCTGCAAGGTGGGTAGTATTGTTATCCTCATTTTGCAGAGGGAGAAACTGAGGTTAAGGACCTTGCCCAAAGACCCACAGTTGATATGTGCTGGGGCCGTTACTTGAACTCATACTTCTGACTCCAGAAGCCTTATTTTGTTTCCCTTTATCAATCTTGTAATTATTTCTTATTCATACATGGAATTTTGTGAGGGAGTTTTTGGAAATAATTTGTACAAATATACACAAAGGAACTGTGTGGCCACAAAGGGAAAAAGAAACTGGCTTAAGTCCCTTTTTCTTTCCCATATTTATGTGGGTACCTGCCTGGCAGCTGGCAATTTCCACTTTTTGTTTCATGTTGTAATTTATTGACATATATGTCATCCCCCTCCCTGAGGCTGGAAACTCATTGAGGTCAGACTCCGTATGGCATTCATTTCTATATTTACGGTAGCATCTAAGCCAATGCATTAAACATAGCAGGTGCTCAGTAAATATGATACACAGTCATGTGTCACTTAATGACAGGGACGCTTTCTGAGAAATGCGCTGTTAGGCGATTTTGTCATTGTGTGAACATCATAGAGTGTACTTACCCAAACCTAGATGGGAGAGCCTACTACACACCTAGGCTATAAGGTACTAATTTCATGGGACCACTGTCATATATGCAGTCCGTTGTTGACTGCAACGCCTTTATATGGTGCGTGACTATACTTTCTAAAGTTGAATTGGTGCATTTGCTAACCAGTTCTCGCTGAAGCCATTCATTTCTGAGAACAATGAAAAGGACAGCATTTAAATATGTGAATCAAAGAAAGGGTTACAGTTGAATAATGCTTTTATGATTTTCAAAACACTTCTTCACAGTTTATCTCATTTTGTCCTCCTGCCAACCCTTGTCAGGGTGGTAGGGCACATATTATTTTCCCAATTCATGAGAAAACCGAGGTGATCTAGCCAAGGTCACCAACAGGGTTATTTGATTTTGTCTTTAAAATCAGAGCAGAGATCAGAACCATCATCTCCTGATTTCCTATTTTGTGAGCAATGGCAGTACACATACCTGTTGGGTACAGAGCTTGAACACAGGACTAATGATATTCATTAGGCATGAACAGAAGGGTGTTTTGATTTATTAATTTCTGGTAAGTTGCAAACAAGTCTAGCACAGTGCTACTCAAGATGCAGTCCCCAACCCGTAGACCAGTTACCAGCTACTAATCCATGGCAAGATCATGAGCTTGTGACAGAATGTAAGTCAACTTCATCTAGAAACACTGCTTAGTTTACTTGACTTTTCTCTTCTTTTTTATATTTTGTTTTAAAGTAATTTTAGGCTTACATAAAAGTTGAAAAACACTACATAGAGTCCCCATAGACCCCTCACCCTGCTTCCTCTAATATTAATCTTGCATAACCATAGTATAATATTCAAAACTAAGAAATTACCATTGGCCCAATACTTTAATTAAATTTCAGACTTCATTTTGACTTCACCAGATTTTCCACTTGCATCCTTTTTCTGGTCCAGGACCTACTCCAGGACCCCATACTGCATTTAGTCATCATCTCCTTAGTCTCCCTAGATCTGTGCTAGCCCCTCAGTCTTTCCTTGGTTTTCGTGACTTTGATACTTTTGAAGAGTACAGGTCAGTTATCTGGTAGAATGCCCCTTAATTTGGGTTTGTCTCGTGTTTCCTGATGATTAGATTGAGGTTATGTATTTTTGCATGCTGAATACATACATCCATTCTGAATATCACAGAAGTTATGTACCCTTTGCGATCTACTATATTGAGGATAGATGCTGCTGCCATGTCTTTTGACTGGTGCTGTTAATCTTCATCACTTGGTGAAGGTGGTGTCTGTTGAGTTTCTTCAGTGTTAGGCTGCTATTTCCTCATTTCTAATTAAAAAATATTCTGGGGGTAGGCATTTTGAGAGTATGCAAATATCCTGGGGCCGGCCTGGTGGTGCAGCAGTTAAGTTTGCATGTTCCGCTTTGGCAGCCCGGGGTTCACCGGTTCGGATCCTGGGTGCAGACATGGCACCGCTTGGCATGCCATGCTGTGGAAGGCATCCCACATATAAAGTAGAGGAAGATGGGCACGGATGTTAGCTCAGGGCCAGTCTTCCTCAGCAAAAGCAGGAGGATTGGCAGCAGTTAGCTCAGGGCTAATCTTCCTAAAAAAACAAAAACAAAACAAAACAAAACAAGAAAACTAAGCAAATATCCTGTTTCTTCCCAAACTTTGGCTCATAATTTTAGCATACATCATGGATCTTGCTTGCAACAATTATTACTGTGGTGTTTGCCTTAGGATGATTTTTCTGTTGTCCTCTTTCCTTCTACATCTATTCATTGGAATTCTTCTGTTAGGAAGAGCTATCCCTTCTTCCCTGTTTCTCTTTATTCAACTATTAGTTTATATCACTCTGATGTTTATTGTGTTCTGTGGGTTGTAATCCAGTATTACTGTTATTTATATTGTTACTCACATGCTCTAGCTCTGGCCATTGGGAGCTCTTTCAGGTTGGCTGCTGTCCTTCAACATGCCCTCTCCTTTCTCAAGCGTTTTCCTGCCTTTGGACCACAGGATGCTTCAGGATCATCTTGAACCTTTCCCTCCCTGGCCCTGGAATCAAACGCTTTTCCAGGGAGCCCTGGTTCCTTTTATTGGAGAATGGTATTTAAAAACCGAGACCTGGGCACTAGGTGTCTCATTGCTAGCAACTTTTTTTTTATATGTCACTCCTTCCTTGATGAAGAAAGCAGTGTGTTGATTCACATTCAAAGTGTGAATTGTTCACATTTTAAACGTGAATCACCTAGCTCCTTATCTTGTCATGGGCCAGTAATAAATTGTGACCCTGCCACTTTGAGTCTTAGTGGTCTTAACGATCTGTTCTGTCACTGTGTACCTGTGACCCATCTGGTGGGAATTTTAAATCCCACTGAATTAGAGTCATGAATGACTGTCATTCTTTGACTTATGCGTTAAGCAGATATGTGTTGAGCACACACTGTGGGCAAGCTTTGCCGTAGGTGCTGGGTTTACAGTGGTGAGAAAGTTCTGCTCCTAAGGAACTTATAATATCTTCTGCTAAACCCAGGAGACGGTACTCCTTTTTTTGGTTGCTGCATATGATGAGAACTCATTTTAGATTCTTCATCATTCTACAACCTTGCAAGTTCAGCTTGGGGGATTTTTGATTTTTATTTTAGATTCAGAAGTTGTTAGAATATGAAGAGGCTGATCCCGAGCACAGTATCTCTTGGTGCCGTCGAAAACCTTTGCCCATGACTTGATTCTGACACAGAGGTGGTTGCTCTTTTAGGCCTCATACAAGGACGCTGGATGCACACTTGGCTTGAAAAGATCTTTGGAATCTAATTGCTCACTCTAAGCACCATGGGAAAGACCGTCTGCTGGCAGGAAGGAGAAGAAGCGGGCTCCATCTTCAGTGCTCCTCTCTCCTGTGGGGCTGGCAGATGGCACACGAGTACTCTTCCTCAAACTGCTCTCAGACCCCCAAAAGAATCCCTTCAGCAAAAGTGTGTTTTCAAAGCTTCTGTTGCTGACTTCAATCTGCTCCACCTGCACATCAAATTGGATCTGGGTTCTGACTGAAGGAGATTAACAGTGATGTCAGTTGGACAAGCATTAGCCTCACTCCCACTACTTATATTTCCCATCTGAGTTAATACAATCTGGCATTATTCCAATGCTTCTCACTTTGGCTAGTTATTAGTATTTCCTTTAACTTTTCGAGCATAAATGGACTAAGAATCACTTTCACAGCCCAGAAAGATGTCCCCTACAAAGAGGATTCTGCTGTCAAAGAGGTTGGACAATGCAACCCTTTCAAACAAGTCAATTGTCTGGAAACATCTGTTGGTCTCCTTTACTTTTGGAAAAGATGAGAATGCTAAAAACTCATGCTAAGGCTTGTTCTCTCTTCCTGTTGGTCTTTTCTGGCACCTATTAATTATGAGTCTTTTGTGTCACTGAACAAATGTGTGTTCTCAGCATGCAAAGTATACACACAGTGGCTGACTTATTGCCTGTTCTCAGGAGGAAGGAACTGTCGAGCTGTGGTCAAGTTGATTTCCATGCACTCTGGTCGGAAATGTGAGGACAATAGGGAGCACCTGCATTTTGTCTTGAAAAGTAACATACAGTCCAGGCATCTGAGCATCCATTTGCCAGATTTGCCAAAGATGGGCAACTGGATACATGCTCCTCCGCGTATAGAGCCACTCATGTAAGGTGGCCAGTCCTCCAGCCTTGAGCCTGGTGGATGACCAGGGGCTGGATTATGGACATGAATCTTTAGAGCCTGGCTCAGTTTTTTATATTGGTGCTTTTCACAGAAATTTTCTGTGTATATTTTAATACATGAAATCCAACTTAGAGAACAGCTTTGTATGCCCCATCCTGCTTGTAATGCAGTGGTCTGCCCTTGAGAATTTTAAATGAGCTGACCTACATAGCTTAACTATTTCAATTAAAAGTAGCAGAGAGTGTAGATTGGCAAGAGGTGGAGGACAGGGAGGGGAAGATCGCTCCCAGGAGCTTTGGTTCAAGCAAAACAATAAAATTGACAAGAGATTCTGACTGGGAACCATAACTGATAGCGGTCACGGACACTTTGACACCCTGCCATGGCTGAAGTCCTTGTGACGGTGGCTTCTTGATATCCCTTGGTGTGGACTCACAGTCTTCATGGGATTGGCAGGCTAACTCTCTTCTGGCGAAGGATTATGGCAAGAGTATTCCTTAATTTTCCACACCTCCTTCTTGCATTTTCAGATGGGCAGTGTTCTCCCCGCCTCTCCAGCCTGGTCCCCAGGGGAGGTATGGAGAGGAAATGCTGTTCATTGTACAGGGTAGCCATTCTTGCCTTCTTATTTTCCGTTTTTCCCCTACCACTCAAAATTCTGATTCCACAGAAATTCCTAATTTAACTCAGTTGCTCTGCAATGACAAGCTAACATCTGGAGCTACCAAGTCAGGAAAGCCATTTGGCCTGGATTCAGCACAGACTTTCTCCCCTTTGCACCCAGCTTAGCAGCTGGGCACTGCACCAGTCCTGGCATTGCAGGAGGAGGATGCCAAGGGCTGGAGCAACTCAGGGCTAATTGTTTCACCCATAAAATCATGGGTTAGATATTTTTAAATTGTTGGCTTATTTTGAAGCTCTTTTTTCTGGTAGGAGATCAGGAGATCGTGCAATCACTGGAGGGACCGTCTCTCCCACGTGCTGCCTGTACAATGCTCCTATGCTTAGACCATCTCAGGGTGATGGCACTTTCCTTAGGGGGCCAGCTGAGGTGTACTCTTCCGGTTCTGTCTATGGCTCTTTGGGGGTCAGGTACAAAGCAGGGCCATGTCAGATGGGAGTGGGGAGGGGACAAAGGAATGAATGACTAACAAAGTATTGTCTCTGTCAGGCTGGATGGAGGCAGTTAAGTGCACAGGAGATGTGGAAACCACTTCTGTGTTCCATTCTTCAGTTCCAGTTCACACCCATCCTACCATTGATCTGCTCACCGTATATAGTGCTTGGCACTGCGTGACTGGCACTGTTCTGAGGGCTTTCCATAAACTGACTCATTTGGTGCTCACAGGACCTTACAAGGTAGCTATTACTATTATCCTTGTTTTACAAATGAGAACTCTGAGGCATTGAGAGGTTAATAAATTTGTTGACGAACATTTGCTTCTGGAGCTGAGGTTTGAGATCAGGCAATTTGGCCTCAGAGTCTGACCTGATATCCCAAAGTCACACTGTCAGTAGCATAGTTCCACCTGATCCCAGTCCCCAGGGTTTTCAGAGAAGGAGAATTGAGTGTCCCTCAGGACAGGGCTTCTCAAACTTGACTTTGCATATGAATCAGCTGAGGATCTTGGTAAACTGTAGATTCTGATTCAGCAGGTCTGGGGTGGGGCTTCAGATTCTTGTTTCCAACAAGCTCCCAGGTGATGTCACTGTGGCTGATCCATTATCCACACATCCAGTAGCAAAGCCTAGTGGACTGTTCTCTGGTTTTCACTGTCAGATTGTACTTAACTGGCTGTGGTAGAAACCCTTGCATTTAAATAGAGGGCTCATTCAGCAATAGAGTAGCACCAATATGAATTTAATGAGTGTTCCATTGAAAAAGAAAAGAACTGTAGTGGCAGAAAGTAATCAATGTTTGTTTAAAAACTAATTTTCCTAGGACTTTAATAGAAAGATTATGTCCTTCGTTTCTGTGTCTTCGCCAAGGGTCTTTTCTTTTGTTCTTGGACTTAACTCAGCACTTCTGGACTAGTTTCATCCTAATTTTTTTTTTTTTGAGTCACCACTATATACAATTCTCCCAACCAAACCCCAGCAAGGGGGTCAGACACAAAGATTCCATCACAAAAGCAGAGTCACCATGGTAACCACATCCTTTGATTCTTGAGTGTGCCCAGCAACCTGAGCAGAGCTGATAGTTAAAGAGAGCCAAGTCCTTCTCCCAAGAAATGGAGGGGAGTGGTGCCCTGCCCACACTAGGCTGCTGTATCTTCACCCCTACAGAGAGGGGCTTCCGTTTGCTCTGAAGATTCTGGACATCAGAACCTCCTCCCATCCCTGGAATCTTGAAGTTAGCCTCCAGGGTGTTTTCTGATTCTAACTGTCCGACACGATGAGAATACTGCAATGCCTTGGGATACTCTTTTTCTTCTGGTTTGAATTTTGGTGGATAACCACATCCGAGTCTCGCTGTGTTAATGTGTCAATATTTTGGTTTATCTGCTTACTGGTGGTATGGGGCATATGGCAAATCCAGTAGTGATGGGCCAGGGCAGACCATACCCACCACATGGTGGCCTCATGGGGAATTTTAATTCCAATATATATAATCAGTAAAAGTGGCTTTCTGGATCAGGTTTTTATTTTATATCTTAAGGCACAAGGCTACCTTCTATCATTTGGAACAATCTTTTCTTCTTCTCTTGCCTTTTTGCCTCTCTCCATGGCCTCCATTGCTCAGGGGATGATAGTGTGGGTTCACTTTGTCCATCTCACTTGGATGACATCGTCAGAGAAGCACTTTGTACCTCTCCATTGAGACCCATGAGATGACCTAATGTTTGATGGAGCTGAGACAAAAGAAACCAAAATGACCTGATGGAACATAGATGCTGATAGAAAGGAGCTAAGTTGCATTGGGTTGGCCATATGATTTCCTAAAGGCATCTTTCAGATATGGAAATACTTCAGAGGGTTGGATTGAGTCTCTAAGAAGATATTGAGCACTTGACTCCCAGTGGTCAATGGTTGACCTCTTTTGAGACATTTCCAACTAGGAAGGAAAGATAGGCCTTCCTGCCTCCTTGGAACCTCATTTTTAATGACGTTGCTTTAGAAGATGTGACCTGAAGAAGAACTGGGTGCAGATAATTGTTTTAATCTCACTCATTTTACTCTTCATTTTTATATCCAAGCTTCAAGAAACCAGTGTTAGTTAACAGCACTGTCTTTGCTGCTAAGCACGTCTTCAGGAAGGATCATCCTTTGATAGAACATTAATTAACAAACTTGCTGTCAGTCTACATTAAGACCTACACTGCTTCTCTCTGCCCTCCCAAACTTTACTCATATATTTACCCTAAGTCATTTTAAGGTCTATAAAAGTGACAATGATTGGTTTTAATATTGAAAACCTAAAATCAATAAATGCAGTTTTGACTGCTGCTCCTGTTTGTCTGTTCTTTTATGTAAGTTTATTTAGGAACCAAACAGTACTGCTGCCTCCAAAGATTCTTTGTTCTAGTCTTTGTCATCAAAGCCGACAGAATCAGGTTTGGGAGCAAGGCTATACACATGCAA
This sequence comes from Equus quagga, assembly GCF_021613505.1. Lineage (NCBI taxonomy): Eukaryota > Metazoa > Chordata > Mammalia > Perissodactyla > Equidae > Equus > Equus quagga. The sequence continues at coordinate 57,111,197 of NC_060267.1, forward strand.
GTGGAAAACTATTATATAGGAGAAGCATTTTTTCCACATGGTAACCAATATAGATCGTAAGCATAATGTGTATATAAACCAAGAAGTATTTCCTCTGAAGGAGTAACTAGATAACTAGCTGATTTTGACACAAACTTCCCATAGAAATGGTGGTGCTGAACCAAAAATATACTTTTACTGAATATAGAGAGAACTGGAGCATGGCCAACGAGTGTATCTCCTCACCCTTGCCTTGCATCGGATTTCTGGGCTGCAGACCTGGAAGTGTCTCATAATCCTTCTTCTGGCTGTCATGGTGATGAGGGTGAAACGTTGGGAAATGGCGAGCTGCTGTAGGAATTCCACCAAAATCACTTTGAATCTTACAGAAAATTTGGAAAGGAATCAGTCAGTCTGACTCCCTTGTGAGTCAGAATCAATAGGTAACTCTGATGGGACCTTGAAAGGTCAAGTTAATGTGGCATGGGCTTGGGAGTGGATCTGTGAAGTGCCTGGGGAGAGGGAGGGACTGGCAGTGGGCGGAGATGGGAGGGGATCTGGATTACTTTGTCCTTTGGGTGGAAGGTCACTATGTCCAAAGGGAGTCTTTGAAGAGATGTTGCCCGTTGTCCTTTACTTTGAGAAGCAGAATGTTACGGTTGTACTTGCAGGAAGTGGAGAAGAAGAGGTGGAGTTAGGCTGTGGCTGCAATGTCGGAATTGGGGATCCAGAGAGATTCTGTAACCCCTAACACTGGTTGTAGAGGTCAGGGTTTTTCATTTTGACTAGCTTAGCTCCTCAGCTTATTAAACATCTTTGATCAAATTGCTTACCCACCCTAAACATTAGTTTCCTCACCTGTAAAGTGGGGATAATGCTTCTTCCAGAATCATACGTGAAATGATATATGTGAGTCATTTAGCTAGTGTCGTGCCTGTCACATAGTAGCTCTTGAAATTTTCGAAGGTATCGTTACTACTTCTAGTTCTATTAGGATAGGCTGGCTGGGGAAGTATAACTGGGGCAAGGAGAAGGAGCTGTGGAGACAGTCGGAAGTCGACCTCAGAGTTGGTACAGAAATGGCAGTGGAACTCTTGGGGGGAAGTTGCCTACAGAGCACGCCAGTTTCGTTCCATCCACCAGGGCTCACTGGACACCGTGTGGTATATGAGTCCCCTAGATGACAGCAAGGGTAAGGACAACACCACGTCTCCCAGCCCTGAGGCTTTCCTTCCTCACATGCTTTTCTTCTCCACATGGATTTCATCCTGGACAAGGCCCTTGGTGGGAGCCACAGCTGGAGCGCTGTGGGAGGGTGTGGGCTTGGAAATAGCATCAGCATGAGCTCCGGGGAGCCTGAGGAGGGATCAGCTGCCTCAGATGCGCCACCCTTTTGCCCAGTCCCTGGGATCACGAGGCTGTCTGTTGCCAGGGTTCTCTCACCAGCCGAAGGGTTTTAGCTCCTTTTCTGGGAAGCCCAGTTTTTAACTGGTAAGAGATTTTATGCCAACAGTCAGTTTTAGTTCCCTTATCTGTTTTTGATTGTCCCTCTTGTGTCCCACCAGCCTCCCACTCTGCCCCCTACACACTCTGCCTCATTTCCAATTTTAGCGGTGTTACCAGGGCAGGTTTTCAGAAAGCCTGCTTCACTGGTTCTCGCCTGGGCTGTTTCCACAGCGGCTGTGTGCTGGGTACCAGTTACCGAGGCTCAGCAATTGTGCCCCATCTGTTCCTCTGGCTGGAGCCACCGAGCATCTGCAGGGGGTGGTGAAGGCTGAAGATGCCCAGACAAGGGGCACTGAGGACCTGGCAGCGTGATGACCAATGCAGCAGGGGTGCCCAGTGGGAGACTCAGAGCAAAGGATCCTTGTGACCCCAGTGATGGGGAAAAAAATGGGAAATCGAAATCAAGTTAAAATTAAGATGTTTTAAAAAGTACTTTGTGAAGAATTAAACAAATGTCTTTCAAAATGCTTTATTACTCACAGGAATTGTATCAATCAACAGTGAGGGGTAAATTGCTAGATCAGTCAGAAAAGATTGTTGCTGCTGAAGGATCAATGCTAATTGAATCATTAGGGCATTATTACAAGAAACACAAGTAGCTGGGGATGATAAGTCTTTGCTCCATTTGATCTGTCATCTTCAAAGGAGCACTGTCGGGTCCACTGGCGGGCCCCTCCTTTACTGGCTTTCTTGCTGGAGTTAAAGGTGAGTGGTTGCTATGCAAATTTCCCCCAATTAAAAAAAAAAGAACATAGTCCTTTTTGAAGTCGGTGATTTGAGTAATCCTGACAAGCAGGGAGGTAGAGGAAGAATTTGGGTTGCGTTTTGGAGGTCTTCTAGTAGGGTCCATCATGTGTGAGGACGTGTCTGCAGCTTCACTGAAGAAGGCAAAATCCAAAAAAACCTGCTGACTTGACTCAGAATACACGGCAGACCTGCCTCCTAGACCCCCAGCTCTGAGCCCCGGCTGGGCTGGGGGGCACAGCTCCCGAAGGGGCAGGGCATTTTGTGAGGTCTGGGAGACTAGTCTCAGTCAGGTTCCTTCTCCGTCCCCTAGAGCACCTGGTATTGACCTTTCTGCATGACAGCTACTGATGGATATTGATCAAAGGAATGCCATGCTTTCTTCACCGCTGTCTGGTCCTGAGCAAATGGTCAAGTAGGCCACGTTGGCCTTGTCATTCCCTCCTCTTCTACCCCTCTTTTGGCCATTTCCTTGTTCCAACCCCCGCCCTCTGTAGCCCAGAGGCCCCCTCGGTAGCACTCACCCAGGCTGCCTATCTCAGTCAGTGGCTCCTGTTCTGAAATTCCCCTCCCAGTTACTACCCTTTGTGAGAATGCCTCGTGGGGCCCAGATTTCCACCATCTTAGTGGGTACTTTGGCCAATGTGGGATCCCTCCCAGGGATTACATTTGCATTTTAACAAGAGGTTACTGGGAAAGTATGTCGTAACCCAAATGGAATTATCATCGTTGAGGGGATTTCAAGTCTTTCTTCAAGAATGCCAGAGAGAGGTATCATTCACATAACCAGTCTTGGTTGTGTCCCTTCTAACAGTGTGAGGGGACAGGGTGGGGAGAGGAGAGGCATTTCCTGAACGTTCCCAGCAGCTTTATTTCTGACTTGCAAGTGGATGAAGAAGCCTCGCTACACTGTGGGTTGGGGTGCAAAGGAGCAGAGGGGAGGACAGCGTTTATTGCAGACCCAGCGTGTCGTGGTGGTGGGCTGGCTGTGTGCTCACTTAGAGATTGTGCTCATTTAACCCTCAGAAAAACTCTCTGAGGTAGATATTACTACCTCATTTTTGAGTATGAGAACACAGAAACCTAGAATTAAGCAACTAAGAAGTAACCAAGGTTATGGAGAGGAGCTAGAGGTCAAATCCAAGTTCTCACAATTCCAGGCCTTTCCATTATACCACATTGTTTTTTGCCTCTTCCCTTGCCCGTGACCTGACCCCACACACACAGACACACGTACATGCACACATACGCCCGCCTGCTCTCGGCTGACTCCGAATGTGCCTGCTGTCGCCTGTCCTGCAAGTCACTTCCCTGCTTGTTCACCTGCAGGACCTCCTCCTCCTCCCATATCCTGCCCCCGGTCTTCTCCAAGCTTCTCTCTTCTTCAGCCCCTCCTCCGTCAGGCTGCCACCTTAGATGTTCTGGCCCTTGGCCACCTCTCCCCACTCTGTGCGTCACCCCAGTAGTCCTGGTGGCCAGACAGAGCCAGGCACATAGTAAAGATTTATGGGATGCGTTCACCTGTCATGCCTTCATGTCTTCTCCCCTCGCTCCGTCTGCTCAACTCATGTGCCCTTCCTCCACATCGCCAGCTCGCACCAACTGCCTCTTCCCTCCCTGCCCTTCTCAGCGCTGCAGGGACTCCCAGAAGCTGGTGAGCAAAGCAAGTCGGGAGCATTTGGTCAAGAGAGAGCCCGTTGTGGACAGAGATGGCGGATGTGGACTTATGGGCAGAAATTTTATGAACATTGCTCCTCTCTACAGTTCCCTTGGCCGCTCTTCAGTGGAAGAAAGCTTTTATCACACTTCTACTTTACATGGAAATCTTCAGTCATGTTTCCTCGTTTGCCCCAATAATTACTTTTTCTCTCTCCTCCACCAGTGGAACTGAAAGAATTGTCATGAAGTGCCATGAGGGGTGCTGTGTGTTTCCCCCTCTTCCAAAATGCAGAGTTCTCCTTACAGGAGATTATCTTGTTGTCAAAGTGACCCTTTCTGAAAAAGCTTAAAGGTGGGGGGAGGGGTGTGTGTGTGTGTGTGTGCGCACACGCATGCACCGACAAGCTAGAGAGCAGGTGAGCAGAAAAGAGCACTTGTGTGAAGGAATATATATGTGATCAATCACATGATGTGAGAAGCCTGGAAAAATAGGTCAAAGGAATGACAGGACCCGCTGCCTATGCTGTAATTCTGAAGTTCGTCCAAGGTCTTGGAAGATTAATGAGCGGGGTTTGAGTTGCTTTGTGCTTTCATGGGCTGAGCAGTGGCAGGTAGATTACTTTTAACGCTACCTTACCATCCTCTCTCCCTGTTCAACAGTCCTCTGTGGGCAACCATCAACTCTGCCAGTTGTCCTCTTTTGCTCCAAGATGATCCAGGCTCTTGGCTAATGGAGCAGAATCATTAACGGGGATTTTGTGGAAAGACGCCTCCCAGCTTGGCTGTATTTGCCATGAAAGCAGGACTTTTGTCTTGTTTTATCCCCTGTTGTATTCCCAGGGCCTGGGACACAGTGGGTGCTTAATAACATGTTGTTCAATGAATGAGTTTGCCAATTATTTCTCCTAGCTCTCAGCCACCAGCATCTCCATTTCCTCTGTGCCCCAAGGCAGTATTATGATGCCCTGTCCCCTGCTGTCATCATCATCACTCAAGACCCTCCCTCCATAATGTTGCCTCATTTCTTGATCTAAGCTTCTTCCCAGTCCTCCAGCTGTCCCTGTCCCCATCCTCACACTTCCTCCTTCCAGTCTGGCTGCTGCTTCGTGGTCTCCACACTGCCAGGCCATCTTCCCAGCCTCACTTTGCTCTGGCTGCAATCCTGCCTCCCCTCCTTCTGGGATTCTCTTTGTCCTTCAGGTCAGAGGTTGCAAACTCAAATGCCTACCAGAGCCAGATGAGAAAGGTACATAAGTGAAGCAGGCCAGGTACAGGAGAAGGGTTCACTTTCCATAGAAATATGCTCATTCCCATGGTTACGTGAAAACAAAAATGCAAGAATAATGACAAATAGCTACTGACGCTTGGCCTCCATGTTGGAGAAACAGTAGGGATGAGGGGTCCGTGACACACTGAGGAACACCTTCTCTAAAGGTGCAGCTACAGCAAATTATCACCTTGAGGGAATGTCTACCCATTGTTATAATCCCTTCTTTTTCAAGATAGGGAATCTGGATTTTATGTGAAATCTACTGCTTCTTAAATGTTGGCTCAAAAAAATTTTTTTTAAACAGCTATGCCAGCCAAGTAAAACACATCTGCAGGTTACATTGGCCTGCTGGCCTCTGGTGTGTGACCTCTGCTTCAGAGAGTCTCCCCACATCACTGAGGCCCAACTAGATGGTTCCCTTCCCAAGTGCTCCCGGCACTTAGAGAAGCAGCATCATGCGGTGGAAAGACCACCGCTGAGGAGTCTGAAGACCTATGCTGTAGTCCTAGCTCTGCTACTGGTCTCGGTTTCCTCCCTTGTAAATAGGAACAACAGTATGTGACCTGTCCAATAATATGCTATTGTACAGTTGCTTGGCTTATAATCTCAAAGTGCTTTCATGTGTATGATTTCATTTGACCCTCAAAGAACCCTGTGTGGTAGGCATGAAAAGTGTTACTATTCTTAATTTAATAGGAAAGAACTGAAGCTCAGAGGGGGTAAGTGTCTTACCCAAGATCACACAGCTTGTAAGTGATAGAGCTGGCTCCAGCCTTTGGGTCTTTTCTCTTCTTTGTGGTTTGGTGTTTTATTTTGTTTTTTAAACTTTTGGAGAGAATAAGATCCTCTACCTTGGTAAGCTTTTAAGTACTATGTGGGTACTTAGGAAGGAATAAGGAGCTTATTGCTATATGGGTTATTACTAGGAAGGCATATGCTATACATTACCGCACAGTTTAGCACTTACCTATACATCATGGTAATTGGTCTCAGATTATTAGATGTGTGACAATCGTACCCGATCATGAATACCCAGAGGCAGGGATGCAGTCTAGTGCAGAGACGCCTGTAGAGGTGTTTGGTAAGTGATTACTGATTTGCTGAATCAAAGGAGAGTGGTGATGCCACCTGAAAGAGGACCTTAACTCAAAACCCAAACCGGGCTGTGCCTGAGGATAGTCAGGGCCTGGTGACTGCAGTTGTAAACCCTGCGGCCATATTCTGCTCTAGGAGTCCTTGGTCAAATGTGCAGTATAGCTCGTGTGGCAGCTGCCATGAAGATGGTCACCATCCACTATCACCAAATTGGGAGATGGGAAGTACTGAAATGACATGGTGGCATTTTGGAATCAGATCTGGGTTTGACTACTTCCTGGCTGTGGGCAGTTTAACTGCTGAGCCTCAGTTTCTTCACTGCAAAATGAAGATAATGCGTACCTCATGGAGTTGTCGGGAAGGCTAGTAAATGGTATGCATTAGGACATCTGCACAGTGCCTGGCAGACTGGGCGCTCGTTGCAACACACAGCACAGTCAGAAATTTCTTGGTTCGAAAAATACTCAGAAGGGCACTGTTTGTCTGGTTTTGCCAACACTGGGCACTGAATTCCTCTCTGCAGGTGTCGGATGAGAGTCCCTCAATCCAAATATTCCTTTATAACAGTACCTGGAGGAGCCTTTTAACTTGAGATTTTTTTGAAGATAATAAAAATAGGCAGAAAATGACTAGATTTACACAATGGAAGGAGAGCTATTTTCAGTTTACTTAAACTTAAGGCCAGCTATGCGCAACTGTGGATATACGGCTGAATTGTGGTGAAATTCCAGTTCCTCTTTACTAAGGAACTGGTTAAAACCTCAGCCAGAGTGACTAAGAGAACGGTTTCTGAGGGCCCTGCGAGGTTTCACCCGCCCTCTGGACCCATCCCTGTGGCTCTTTGCTAGGTTCCCCTCTTCACTTTCAAGCCTTCAGCCTCCTCGGTGTGTGTTGGGCATGGCTCCAAGATTCTTTCAGCTGTGACCTTCCTCAGTTACACTGTGAAAGGGCCTTGGCTACCCTATTATGCTTTGCAGAACATTAGCTGCCTGCCTTGCTCTTTCCCACTAGCCTAGGGATGGGTGTTGACTCTGGCTGCAGCTCTCCTCTCAAACAGAAGCTCTTGGGGCCCCAAGCCTGTGTTCTCCACCAGGCAGAGAGGGGTACATGCTTAGCGGGAGTCGCAGGTGAGGACAGACCTCATCCTTCCATCCTTTAGCATGGGCACAGCTGCCATGATGCTCTTGTGCAAACCAATGAATAGCTAGCTCTGGCTGGAACTGCCCCCAGGTCCCAGCAGTTCAGGATTGTCTTGTCAACTGCTTTGTGATCACTGTCATTTAGTCAGTACACACTTCCCACTCTGCTTAGGAGTTGGCAGAAGGGTATGCAGAATTCTGGCGTGTGGGCTCCTGAAGGGTAAGGCCATGGGCGACCTGTGAGTGCCTCCCTCCCTCTGAGGGCAGAGCCTCTGCTGGCTTGGGTGGGTCGGGTGGGTCGCTGGCTCTTGCTGAGCAGTTCGGAGCCTTACATTGGACTCTCCCGCAGGAATGCGTGGGGATTACTGGTTAATGCCGGTAAAGCACTTGGGCTGTAAATGTCAAGTTTAATGTTAATAAACAGGGGGATTAGCTTCATTTATGCAGAAAGAAACTCTCTTCATAACGGACATTGGGAAGAAGACTACTTTTATCAACAAAAACAAACAGAGTAAACTGTAAACCCAGATTTGTGGAGCCCAAGGCCTTTATCTCGCCTCCTCGCCCTGATGGCCCACTGGACCTCTCTCACGGACGTGAGCTCCGTCCCACAGCGGGGGCCACTGCCAGTTGTGTTTGCCTGTTTGATGTCTTTCGAAGTGAAAGTGTCTTAGGAAAGTGTGGAAAGAAGAGCAGACAAGGCAGAGATTGTATGGCCGAGAGGGGCGGCCCCTGCTGTTTATGGTATCAAATGCTGTAGGTATTGTTACTTGGAGTTTTGCATACTTTAAAGGAAGTGGTTCAATTAATGGTGTTCTACTCTTCCTATTTTGTGTACAGCGAAACTGAAGCATAAGGATTTGCTCTGAGTCCAATCCCCCTCAAAGCTTCTGAGATGAGCCCTTCTCAGCTCCGTTCCCCTGAGAGAATCCTGCAGCACGTGTGTCCTCAGCTGCCCGGCGTGCAAGTTTTTGCTGACGGGATAGGAAAGCGAAGGAGCTAACACTGACAGAATCCTTGACCAGGAGGTGCCCGGGGCTTGGCAAACCTCTCCTTGTCAGGCCTGTGTCACCACATTTCACAGACGAGGCTCAGAGGGGATGGTCTGTGACGTGTCCGAGCTTAGGCTCTTTTCACTGTGCCTCCTAAAGGCAGCAGTTATAGTGTCTAATTCTTTTTCTTTTTAATTTTTATTTTTTGTTCTGTCTCCATAGCACCTAGTATTGATCCACAGCTCTTTCTCTGTAATTCTGAAATCCAAAAATCTCTGAAAAACAAAGTTCAGGTATTATCCACTTGGCAACAAAACTTGACCAAACTCATGTCGGGGCAAAGTGGACCTAAACTGACGTGAGGGTAATCATAGTCTTTACTTAACCTTGTTAACTGGAATAGCGCCACCATTCAAATGATTCACTGCAGAGATATGTTGGCTTGTGGGGTTGTTCACCCCGCTGTGGCGTTGTATACAACGTATGCACAAATTACCTTTCAAGAACCTGAAACATTCCAAATTCTGAAATACGCTTGGCTCCAAGAGTTTGCGATACGGGACTGTAGCCCTCTGTAAAGCTCTGCACACAGTGAGCACCGACTGCTCACTTTGTTAGCAGGAGACGTCAGCACCTGGACTTTCTTCTGCTGTGCACCTGTAGCGAGGTGGTCATAGGAGCCAGGCATCCTGTCCAGTCTTCATTAGGCACCTGATGCCTAATATGGTGGTGAGAGGAAGGCCCAGCAAAGAAAGAAGGGAAGACGGTGTCTGGTGTGGACAATGACAGTCCAGGGCAGTATGTGGTGACAGCAACAGTGAAGAGTATCCATGTCAGTGCTGCAGGAGGTGGGCCTTGGGGCTGGTTAGGGCTCTTCACCAGCAGGGGGGCCCTAAAGAAGGGGACCATAGGCAAGAGGAGAAAGCGGGGGTTGGGCATCCCCGGCAGGAGGAAGCTCGGGGGTTCAGAAGCTGGGACGAGCATGGGACATCCAGGGCCCATGAGGGAAGGAAGCCTCCGTACCAGGAAACCGTGGGGAGCAGCACCAGGCAGGAAGGGCGGATTCTGGAGGCCTTGAGAGCCCGGCAGAGGAGTCTGGACCCACTTCTGTAGACAGGGAGGCCAAGGCAGAATTTGGGGCAGAGAAGTCACCGGCTGAATATAGGGCTTTGCTGAGACTTTTTGGATGATGGCTACCAGAATGAACAGTTCCTGAATCCCAGGCTGCCCTTGTCCTTGTGAGCCATGTTTCCTTTCCTGAAACATGTTTGGGTAATGACAGCTAATGCGTATATAGTACTTCCTATGGAATTGGCACTATTCTTAATGCTTTAGCTATTTAACCCAGGCAACTCTGTGACATAGATACTATCATTATCCCCATTTTCTAGATGAGGGAACTGAGGCACAGGGAAGTTAGGAAGTTAGGTCAGTTGCCTTGGGTCCCATGCGTGCTGAGTGTAGGGGTTGCAGTGAGAATCAGCCAGCATGGCTCCCATGTCTGTACTTTTCATTGCTACCCTCTGCCTTAACCTATTCTTCCACACGTCCCAGAAATGAAGCGCTTTTCTCTCATCAACACTGCATCCTGGGTCTGGAGTTACCCATTAGCTTTAATGATTTCAGTGAGCGCTCTGTTCTTCCCCTGGAAAGTGTGATGGTGGTGGAAGGGGTGGGGTAGGACAGGTGGTGACCAAGGCACCTTAGACAAGAGTCGGGGAGAGGGTGATGGCCTGAAGTTTATGAGCCAATCAATAAAAAATGTAATTTGATATCTTCAGGAGACCAGTTCTCTTGGCTGACAGCTTCATGCATAGAAGCTACATCCCTGCTGCCCCCTCTTGCATCCACTCCCAGCCAGGCTTCCCCGATGCCCTCACTCGCGGCTTCTATACTGTGTGCCTTGGAAGAACTCCTGAGAGGCAGAACTAAAATTCTTCCAAAAGTAAGAGAAACTAAGACTGGAAAGAGCGGCTACATCAGTTTCTTTCCTCCAATCCTTTGACTCAAAAAATCTGTAGCTTCCTTTGGTTCATTCTGAGTTTGTCTTTTCCAGTTTTCATCCTGATTATTCCAGAAATAAATCTGTCTTTTCTTTAAAATATGCTGGGTGGTAGGGGTGGCCTTTTGTAAACTTGCTCTCTTTACATGGCCGCGGTTATTTCATGGAAGTTGGGAGCACCCGTTCATTTCCCCGGGAGGTCACTCTTGGATTCCCTGCGCCTCGTCTGCGCAGTCAGCGCCATAGGGTCTGTTTTTCCTCTACGTCTGATCCTCTCTTGTCCTTGGAGTCCATCTTCCAGGTGGGCTTTAATTAGCTAAATTTGCATGTGCCAAAATGGGATATAACCTTTGTTGGTAAATTCCTCAGGGATTTCTGGGTTGGGAGAAATCACAACCGTGCCATATTATGATGGAGTGTCCCAGTTAACATGGCAGTGTGACTGCAGACTTCATCCTTCTGGCGGGCACTCTATCCCTGTGGCTGAGCTCCAGGTTTCCTGATCTTCCTGGTGAGCAACCAAAATGGGATCCAGATTTCCTGGTTCTTCCTCAGTTTCCTGTGGACTGTGATGGCAAGATTTTGTGAAGGGACAAAAGAAATCTTTGCTGAAACTTTTTAAGTCTTTAATCACTCCTTCTTTTTACTTCTTAAGTTTCAAATTCTTGCCGAGCCTCTTTGTCCTTCCGCCTTTGATTCTCTATCACTTCCAGTTACCCTCCTTCTTACCTGCTGCCCTTTCTCTTTGTTCCCCAAGGAGGGGGAAGACAACTTGGATTTTAAGAACAAACTGAAAAATGACACAGAGAAAAGAGAAAAAGTGCTGTGACTACTGCAGAAGGTGGACAGATGGTTGAGAACCTTTGGAGACCAGGAAAAAAACTCTTCTTTCCTCTCCCAATCTCTAAAAAAGTTAGTTCTTTCTTTCTTTTTTTTTTAAAGATTGGCACCTGGGCTAACAACTGTTGCCAATCTTTTTTTCTTTTCTGCTTTATCTCCCCAAACCCCTCCGTACACAGTTGTATCTCTTACTTGCATGTCCTTCTAGTTGTGGGATGTGGGACCCCGCCTCAACGTAGCCTGACGAGCGGTGCCATGTCCGCGCCCAGGATCCGAACCCTGGGCCGCTGCAGTGGAGCGTGCGAACTTAACCACCCGGCCATGAAGCCGGCCCCGGAAAAGTTAGTTATTACTAAAACTGAGATGGATTATTGGGTATCTTTGTCCACGTACAACTTTTTTTAAACTCAAAAGTTTAAACTCTGTGTTTGTATGTGTGCGTGTGTGTGTGCGTGTGTGTCTTTTTCTTGAGGGAAAAGTAACACCACAACTTAGGTAACCTGGGAAGGCTTAGCTCAAATTTCCCTTGTAAAGTAATTAAGCAGCAATTCCTTTATGCTCTGTTTATACTGTACATTCTCTTAATGTCATAGCCAGTTTGGTCTGTTATAACAAAATACTATAGACTGGATTGCTTAAACAGCAGACATTTACTTCTCACCATTCTGGAGGCCAAGAGACAAGATCCAGGTGTCTTACAGATTTGGGTCCTGGTGAGGGCCATATTCCTGGCTTGTAGATAGCCTCCTTCTCGCTGTGTACTCACATGGCCTTTCCTCGGTGTGTGTGGTACGCGTACGTGGAGAGAGAGAAAGCTCTGGTGTCTCTTCTTCTTCTTCTAAGGTCACTAATCCCACCATTGAGGCTTTACCCTCATGTCCTCATCTAAACCTAATTACCTCTCATAGCCCCACCTCCAAATACCATCATGTTGGGGATTAGGACTTCAACATGTGAGTTTGGGTGGGAGACAAACATTCAGTCCATAATACTTTCACTTCTTGGCCAATGGGCTCTTTACAAATACAACCAGTGAGCAGTGTCTCTTCCTGCTCAACTCCTGACCAGCTAAGGAGAGGAGCAGATGAGTCTGGAAGCTAGAATTGGAATGCTAGGAATCTCCATGATGTCCTTCCAAGGAACATTCCTCTACGGCTGGGCCAAGGACCTGACGGAACATCCGTTTCCATTGTGCAGGAGCTGGCCCATCCTGTGCTCCATTTTCTGGTATTTTTAGTTAGGAGTCTACAAGTGAGATGTTAAGCCCATGGTGCCATAGAAACTGACAGATGATGTGTTGCTACGTGACATCCAGGACAAGCAAGAGATGATGCTGGAGAGGGAATGACTGCAACTGGGGAACAAAAGTCAGTCCTCCTTTCTTTCTGGGGCTTAGGCTGGGATGACTACCCCCAAGTCAGTACAGAGGTGCTCACTTGTCCAAAGGCTCCGTGGGCATAAACTCTCGAAGAGAATAATGTCCAACTCCGCTTTCATGAGGAGCTTAGAGAGAAGTGAAACAAGGAGGGCGCAGATGCAGCCTCCCAGCTGTACTGCCTCACAGGGGAGAGGCGGAAGGGGCTGGCCTTGGAATCAGGCAGACCTAGGGTCAATTAGGGCTCTGATGTTTACTCACTCTAGGACCTTGAACAAGTTATGTCAACTCTCAACCTCTACAGTTTCTCCATCTATAAAACGAAGGTCACAATAGCACTGATCCCATGGGGCTGCTGTGAGGATGGTAAGTGAGAAGTGCCCGGTGTATGATAGGCCTTCTCTGTCTGGCTGTTATCCTTGTCACATTTGATTGGCATCTCGGTTTTATTTAGTGGTTGCTATACTCTATTGCTCGTGTGCTGAAGAGGCTGTCTGCAGAGAGGTAAAGAGCACAGACTCTGGAACAGACTGCCTTTGTGAATCCCAGCTCTTTCACTTACCAGCTGTACAACCTTGAGCAAGTGAACTGACATCTCTGGGCCTCACTTCTCATCTGCAAACTGAGTATAAAGTGATAGATACTTCACAGATGTATGAATGAATTAGGTAGCTGAGTGAATGTAGGTAAAGCAGGAGTTGGCAAACTGTGGCCAACAGGCTGGAACACCACCTGTTTTTGAAAATAAGGTTTTGGTGGCGTAGAGCCACACTCATTCATTTACATATTACCTGTGGCTGCTACAACAGCAGAGATGAGTAGCTGTGACAGAGACCATCTAGGCCTGCAAATCCTAAAATATTTACTATCTGGCTCTTTACAGAAAAAGTTTGCTGACCACTGATTGTAAAAGGTTTACACAGTGCCTGGCGCAGAGTAAATGCTAGATCAGGGTTTGCTGCTGTTACTGCTGTTACCCGTTTACAGACCCTCACATTAGTCTTGTGAAGTAAATACACATAGGTTATGACCATTCTCTTCTTACAGGTAAAGGATCTAGGATTGGAAGAACCCAAGGGGGTGCCGGGCCTAAATCTAGTTCAGGGCTCACTCTGGTGGTGGCCCTGCCATCAGAGACGTGTGCCTTGCCTTCCCTATGGATTCCTCGAGGACGGGGCCGTGACTCTCCATCTCTGTATCTGCCCGTCTCCCCGAGGCACTGATGGTGGCTTACACAGAGCCTGGCCTTAGAGCTGCTTGCTGAATGCGTGTCCCCGTGCCCACCTGGCAAGCCCCCAGCACTGAGCTCTCCATGTAGAGACACCTCCAGCTCTGGATTGTTCACCTCCCTGGCTGCTGAAATTGAGAGGGCTTGGCTTATTACCATGGCAGAAACTCCTCTGGTTATACATGCAACATGGAATTGGGAAGGCACAGGCCAAGACCCTCTCTCCATCCCCAGACTTTTAGGCAGGCCCGTGGGTGTAGTTGATGAAGCTGAGCTCTGTGTAGCGCTTCGTGACTCACCGAGCACCTTTATATCCATTATCTCATTTGATCCCGTCACCAGCCACTTAGGGAGGACAAGGTGGCTCATGTTGTGCCCGTTAGCTGAAGCCAAGAGACATTGAACGCCTCACCCATGGTCATGTGTTAAATCAATGGCTGAGCCAGAAATGGAGTCCTGGTCTTCCAGCTCAATATAGCTCTTCCCTCTCCCCATACCCCTACCCCAAGCTGGCCCTCCTGACTTGATCATTGTGGTGATGCCAACCCCATACCCCTCCGTCACTCATTCCATTCCCTCCATTCCATTCCATTGGGCCCTCATTGTCCAATTCTTCTTTTTGGCTGTAACAGAAATTCTATGTACTTTATGAGTTTATTTTGCAATCAGTGGAGATAAAGAGAAGCTACCCAGAATAATAACTCTATTTTTCAGTCTTTGGCCTTGAAGTTGTTCTCTGTCCAACTGATCCAGACTGGCGTTTGTGTCCTTGGCGGTTTGTTGGAAGAGAGACCAGCCCACCCACCATAGTGACTTCTACCATATCCTGCACTTAGAGAACTTCCAGCATAAAGCAGAAGGAGGGACAGTGTGTTCTGAGTCAGCTCAGCGCTCTGTAGAATAGTCATGTCACTTTGGAAAGCCCTGAGTTTGATGTGTGTGTGTGTGTGTGTGTGTGTGTGTCTGTGTGTGAATACTCCATGACCATTTCTATCTCATCAGTATCTGGGGAGTGGAAAATCACTCCTGGAATCTTCTGAAGAGCATACGGTAAAATGGAACACGTTTATAATCATCACAAGGTCATGAGGGTGAAGGGCAAAGGGAAGTTGAGTTACCGGTGGAGAATGTGGTTCATCTGACCTGTCACCTGGGACTGCTGTTCAGCGCAGGGCTGGACAGTCAATGGCTAGTCAGAGCAACATCCACCCTTCTACTACAAGGATATGAAAGGACTCAGCTGAACCACGTTGAAACCCCCTTTATAATGAAAAGCAGATGCCGTAAGTGGAGAACTCACTCTCGTGAGATTTCCAGCAGAGGTTTCCAAAGCAAGGGCATATTGAGGTAGTTCAATGAGGCCACCAGGACACAGCCAGACGTCCTGGTGTTTACCCATGTGGACCTGCCATAGCCCTTGACTTTCTCCATGACTCACCTTCCTGATTCAGTGGAATCCTTCTGCACATTGTCATTGCAGTGTAACCAAACCTAGCCTTACTCCCATGTGAATGAATACACATAACTTCCAGTGAGTAGAACAAGAAATTGCTTTATGACCAAAATACTCTTTTGGTTATAGGTCTCTCTTGGACAAATAATCAGAAACAGCTGCCCTGCAGGTCTCCAGAGAATGGAGCCTTTCTAGGCTCCATGAAGCGAAAACACTTCAGAAATCAGAGCAGAATAAGAGCTGGAGTGAGAGGTGGGGTTTACAATGGACTTCTGGCACCACCACTGACTGACCCTGAGTCGTTTCCTTTCTCTGGCCTTCGGTTTCTGCATCTGTTAAAGGGGGCTAATGAGACTTGTTTCTTACTGCAACTCCACACTATGAAAATTTATTCTCACATCTGCAGGAGGCTTAGGCAAAGTGGCCGGCCACATAAACAGCTTGAATCCTTGAGCATGGGCCATGGAGGTTGTTTAATGAGTGAAGCCCTGTAACCTAGTCTATGTCTGTCCTTCCATTAGCATTTTTATTGTTATTTGTGAAGTATCCACTGGAGTTCAGAAGAAGCCTGAACATGCTAAATTGAGTCAGCTCAGCTTCTGTTGCAGTTAAAATGAGTGCTCTAACCCAAACTAATAATGATTTTTTTTTTTTTCCCACCAGAGATGGCTGCTAGCCTGAATATATGATCTGCTAGGAGCTCTTGTGGGGCTGCTCCCAGTGTGTAAATACTTGGTCCTCCTAAAAAAGAAAGCCCAAAAAAGGGCTGGATTATTCAGAGTGGCCTCTGTGATCTGGCCACAGTCAAGGGCCTCTTCAAATCATCAGCTCTGAAATTACACCCAAATGTTTGGGTCTCCAGGATAATCTGGAACGAGGATGCAAGAGGGGGGGCCAAGTGCTGAGTCTGGGGGTGGGAGGGGACGGCAAAGAGGAAACCAGACAGAGAGCTGAGAGTCTGGGAAGTGAGGACGCAGGGTTGAAGGCTTCTGCTATGATTTCTGGCTTGTCCTTATGTTCAGCCTTTACTGTGTATCAAGAAGCAAGGACAATTGTGATGAGCTTTGAATGTCAAGGTTGTCTCTGCAGGTGGGAGAGGCCTGCTTTGTCCAGAGATTATTCAGATTCTCTGTAGAGCAAATGCCAGATGGTATCAAGGCGTTTGTACACGGACAGCTGTATGTTTTATATTATAGACCTGTAGAGTCAAGCCCCTTGTTTCTTCTTTCTAAGCTCACCTTCCTCACTTATTTTTTACTTCCAAGACTTTCTTGGGTCCTTCCAAGGCTTCCTGTGTCATCTGTTAGGGGATATCTCTTTGCTTGGTCCATGGATCACACTAGTTTTTACCTTCCCTATACATTCAAGCTAGCTTGGAAACTTTGGTGATCCCTGCCACCTCCCAGAGGAGTACCGCGTATTCTCTACTCCTTGTGTTACCATGGGTGGGGAGGAGGGAATTCCCACACCACATCCCACTTCTCCCTGTCTCTTCATACCCTTGACCCCAAGGGAGGAGAAATGACTTAACTGATTGGTGAGTTTGGCTTAGCCCCTTCTAGGACTCTCTTTTGAACCTACTTGTGCTCAAGAAAGGGTTCACCAAGTTACTGGGGCTGGCGCTGGCCCTGCGGGGAAAGCCTATCATGGTCCTGCTTCTGGCTGGGTGAGTAGGTTTAATTCTGGGTGAAATATTAGGCAGCACTTTGTAACTACACATCTAAGCCACATCCTCCAATTTTGAATTTGTTCATAATAAAATTTAGTTTGATTTCAATCTGTATGCCTTCTGTATGTTATTCTTAATTGGTTCTGAACTTGTAGGGGTAAGAAAAGACTATTATTTTTTGGGCCATCACCCAAAACCCCAGAACTCCTCCTTGATCATTGATTAATGCATATAGAAGGCTCTCTGAGCAGCTGTGGGTATAATGGAGACAAGGTAACATCAGTGGACCCTTTTCTCCCCCCAGAGTACTACTTGGAATTCATCAGAACCTAAGTCTATGGCTCCTGCTTTTAGGAGCATCTGCTATAGAAATGTTATTATTTTCCTCTTTTTTCAGCTCCGAAATAATGATACTTTCCCGCCAGGAGGGCGTTGAGGATTAAATGAAATAACACACATTCGCACGTAGTAGTTCATCAATGAATGCCTGCCTCTCCCATCCCTTGGTTGCCTATGTCATGGCAGAGTGCGCTTGCTGTCAGAAAATTTATTCTGATGTCTAAAATATTCTTATCGCAACTGAAGGCCATTTGTTTTATGTCATTGAGAGCAGTTTATAAGCTTAATATATAATGAAAAAGCCTCATATCCTATATACCTGATTTATAGGACCGTTTGAAAGAGAAAACTTCAAAACCAATAGAGAGAAGTGAGGGATGTGTGCTGAGTGGGAGAAGAAACAGCAAGGGGATCCAGAGAAGGTAGGATGAGTCCAAAGGGCTTAGTTATTAATATCATTAAATATGCAGTGATAAGCCTTGGGGTATCCATTGGTCGACCTCATCAGGCATCCTGAGTTTGGCTGTGCCTTATTCCAAGCAAAGATTTACAAGGTCCAGAAAAAGGTGCTGGAGATATCCTATGTTAATGTATAGTTTTCTCTCCCACAACTTGGAATGCAAAATCAGCTCGTTTTCCTGGAACTTTACTGTGAGTGTCCAGCACTTGCTCACCACTGTGGAACCTCTAGACGGGCACCCACACTCCCACTGCTTGCAGGCTGATAGGAAGAGAATATCAGTACAGAAGAGAGTCTTAAAGCAGCAGAACCCTATCAGTCAGCAAGCTTCTTGAGGCTGTGGCCCGAGTCGTCTTTATCCTTGTACCCCTGATGGTCTGGAATGGCCCCTCCACGTCATTTCTTTCTTATACACGTTTCATTCCTTTTTTAGCTCTGGATGTGAACTCTGGGGCCATGTATTTTCTGGTTGCCTCTCAGTACAGGATCGGAGGTGAGGGTCTGAGACGGCCAGCTTGAAGGATTGTCTGTTCCCCCATTGCTCTTGTGTCTTTTCCATCTGTGCTGTGGTAGGTCGAGTCAGGAGTACCTCGGCTCTCACCCCGTGCTCTCGATCGTCTGGGCTCAGGGCTTCTCCCGCTGCGTATCTTTTGTCCATTTGACTGTTAACGCCTACCCCAGAGGATGAGCGATAAGAGAAAATCCATCACAGCGCTCCATTTTGTTATTTGTTTATGGAGTCAGAGTTGAAGTCAGCTCCATCGACTCCTCAGAATCTCTGGAGAGGAGAGAAGATGTGTGTTGAAAAACTTCCTCAGGTGCTTCTGCTATGGCCACTGCCTGCCCTCTCACCTTGCAACCTCTGCTTTCATTTCCACCATCAAGAGAAAGATCTTGCGTTATCCCTCTCTCCTCTCTTCCTCTTGAATGGCAATTGAGGAATGGTCTCTCTGAAAGATGCTCGTTCCAAAGGTCTTCTAAATGCGGGGAGACAAAGCATAGCTTGGTATTTCTTTTCTCAAGAACATATGCTCTGATGCAAAACTGAGGAGCGGCAGCCTTGAGTTAGAGCACCGTGACTGCCATAAACCTGAAGGCACTTTGGCTCTGGGAACGCAGAGGGTTCGGATGCCCTCCCTTTCTTCTTGACTGACCTTCTCTGTGACCTTGGGCAAGTCAGATCTCCTCTCTGTTTGCTATCTGCAAAATGCGCATAAAGACGCCTGCTACCTACTGGTTTTACTGAGAGAGCAAGTGAGACGATGGAAGGGAGCGCTCGGAGTTCTGCCACAGAAACAAACCTGGTTATTGGGAAAGCATCGTCCCCAGTGCAGGGAGTTCTGAGGATCTGTGCAGCGTTTGTGAACTATCCTGGGGTCAGTCCAGGGTGTGAAAGGTAGGCTCTTACTCCAGATCCAGCTCTACTTACCAGTGCCCTTGTCTGTCTCCAGCAGAGAGGAAGGGATGTCTCAGCTGTCAGGAGGTGGTGGGTACAGATGGTCTCTGGCAGAACGAGAGGGAAGTGCCAATCAAAGGAGGTCGGCCTCCTCAATTAGAACTTGGAGCAGATGGGTCTGAGGCAGCCAGGAGGGGCACCTTCCAGTTTACTAAGTGTGTGACAGTGAGCTGGTGGCCTTTAGAGAAGCGGAGGAGTCACCTGGTTCATTTCCTTTCTTCGAGGAAGGGCAGCATTTAGCATGAGTCTAGCAGATGAGTGTCCTCATTCAACAGATGGTTCCTAAGCTTTACTGTGAGCTGGGCAGTGTGCGAGGCCCTGTGGGTGTAATAGTGAACAAGACAGACCTGGTCCTGCCCTCACCTCATGGATGTACAATCACTCCCACCATTTCTTGCCACTTGCATACGAGTTGTGGATGGGCTGGGAGGAAGAAGGTCATAAATGCAGATTCCTGGGTCCCACCCCAGAACTACTAGATGAGAAGACTGGGGGATTGAACTGGGGAATCTACATTTTAAATAAACTTCATAGTTCATTCTTGTGCACAGTAAAGTTTGAGAACTAGTCACCTCTCCATCAAAGCAGAGAGTGATCAGTCACTTCCTTGAGCACACGAGTGTCTTAAAAATGAATTATACATACACTGGCATGGTTTTACTGAGTCTAGCCTCCCATGTCTAGGTTGCTAGAAAAGCCCATTTCCCCCCTTATTCTGGTCGTATGGAAAATAACTGCTCAAATCAAGTGAATTAAAGTGTTGATTGAGATTTATTACCTGCCTAGCTTCATGCTGTTCAGAAAAGAAATATAAAAGCTATAATCTTTGCCCCTCATGAGCTAACAGGGTTATTGGGTTGATAAACACCATTCAACCAGCTAGACCTGAGGAGAAGATGGTGTAAGATTAAGGACCAACATGTGGAACAGTGGAGTTCCCAGGCATACAGAAATAAAGACATTGTAGGGGCAGCGTTGCAGCCACATCCTTTCCAGCCATCCTTTGATTCCAATCTGATGAGAAGTTAAAAACAATATCCTGGGAAAATTCAAGAGACCCAGTGTGGGGTGTAGGGGAATCTGTACTGGTTAAAAAGCTCCCCTGGTGACCCTGCTGAGTTACCGGGTTTGGGAACCAGCGCGCCGTAGTTTTGAACAGTGAGCAACATTTCTCCTCCGCTTGGTTCAGTTCTCTCTTCTTGGGGCATTGAAACAGCAGTTCCTTTATCCGTTCCTCTGTTACATCAGCTGTGTAACAGCTGAACTCTGAAATCCACGTGGCTTGACACGGCAGAAGTTTATTTATCATTCATGTAAGTCCAATCAGGGGCTTGGGGTGGCTCTGCTCCTTATTTATTGAGGGACCATGTCATTTTCGACACGTGGCTTCCAAGGTCTCCCTGGGTGTTGACATCCAGCAGCCAGCCAGCCAGAGGAATGAGCAGGAGGATAATGGTGGCTCTTATGGGTCAGGCCTGGAAACGGTGACTGTCACTTTCACTAACATTCCATTGGCCAGAGGTCAGTCGTGTGGCTACACCTGTCTACAAAGGAGGCTGGGAAATGTAGTCCCCCTGAGTACCTGGGGGAAAGGTAACTGGCTATGGTGAACAGCCAGCTGTACTCTACCATGTTCCCTGCACGGTTCCTCCCTCCACGACTCTTTAATCATTTTCGTTGATCTCTTCTCCTCCAGATTCTCAAGCAGTGAGAGTCACAACTAGTTACACCTCTCCAGTCTTTAGACTTCTTTTATACTTATCAGAACTGCAAAGGCGGCCTTGAAATGGTGTGTTCTTCACACCTGTCCCCTTCCGCCCCCTCGTTTCCCCTCTTCCTCCGCTTCATTTGGTCTCCTTCTTAGGCTAACCCATATGAAATTGCTGATGTTTGAAATATTTTTTGCCCTACAGAGATGGCATTTTCATATGGTTCGGTTGAACGTTATCCTCTCAACTCTCACCTGAGTGAGCCCCAGAACTGCCTTCAGGCAGTGCGTTCCCAGCCCACAGTAGGCAGAGATTCCTTTGAGAATCAAGCTAAAGGAGAGAGAAGAAATAGGCAGGGTTTCTTTGCACTAAAGCCTCTGACCTGATGTGTTGGGTCTGCCCTATCCCACCACAGGAGTGAGCTCAGACCTCACCTCTTCCTTGAACCTTAGTCATGACATCTTATTTCTGGTTATTCACTAAAAGCTTTCACATGCATTATCTCATTTAATTGCCTGGAGGAATCGGTTTGTTTCTGCCTCTCAATAAGATAACGAGAGTTATAAAATCATTTCCTTCGTCAGCGTAACTGCCAGGACACTTAGGCTGGCATTTGCGATTAGTCAGGAGAATTGTACTATGCTTTTAGTTGGTATATTTGTAGATTAAAAAATATATTTTACTTACTAATTTTTGACCATTCTCATTTTTGGCTCAAGGATTTTTTTTTTTTTAAAGATGTGAGATTTAAAAAACTCAAGTCCTTTTCAAAAAATGATATGGGATAAAACAAATTTAATTGTATCATAAGTCTTTTGAGGAAGACTTTATTATCTCCATCATACATATGTGGAAACTGAAGTCCATGGGGATGGAGAGGTTTTTTCCAAGCCTACGTTGCTTCTCAGCGTGGTGGCTGGCCTGGCGTGGTCCAGGCCTGCTCCGGGGCTGCTCCTGCTCCTCATGCTGCCTTTCTGGGTGGCCCATCACCACTTTAATCTCTTCCCTCTCCATTCACATGACTTGTATTTTGTGACAGCTGAATGTTTTCTGTCTTATTTATTATTATAGATGCTTAAAATGAAGTCACTGTAGGGGCTGGCCCCGTGGCCGAGTGGTTAAGTTCGCGCGCTCCGCTGCAGGCGGCCCAGTGTTTCGTTGGTTCGAATCCTGGGCGCGGACATGGCACTGCTCATCAGACCACGCTGAGGCAGCGTCTCACATGCCACAACTAGAAGGACCCACAACGAAGAATATACAACTATGTACCGGGGGGCTTTGGGGAGAAAAAGGAAAAAAAAAAAAAAATCTTAAAAAAAAAAAAAATGAAGTCACTGTATATTTCTGATCAAACGCTGGTTAGTTTTGTTCCATTAAAATGCATTTTTAAGTTTTCAGAAAAGTGGGAAAGAGGCAAAAAGCCCTTTTAAAAAGGAGATTTGAGAGCTGGATTAATAGAGTAATGTTATGATTTCAATATAAATTAACTTGTATACCCTTTTAAATTCCAAAAGTCGGTGAGAGAGATGGAATTACACTAATGAGGGAGCATGGTTGCCAGCAATGGCTTTTCCTAACTGGAGGTGTTTTACGTGGGCCTGGGGAAAACTGGATAGCTCAATATTTCCTTTACTTTCTCATTTTTTTTTTTTCCATTTGAAGGAAAAAAAAAAATCAGGGGCCATAAAGATGCCAGGAAAGGGAGCTTAAAACAGTGGTCCTCAAAATGTGGTATTGAACCAGCAACATCAAAAATCTCCTGGGAGCCTATTAAAGATGCAGATTCCCTGGCCCTGCCCAGCTCCACAGCACCAGCACCCCACCGGGCTGCGACACACAGTTTGTGTGCTAGCAAGCCAACTAGGTTTCTCTAATGCACGTTAATGTTTGTGATCATCTGGCTTAAAACCACCTCTGAGATCAGCTGGAAGCCACTTCATTTGGATAGGAACTGGTAGTTAAAATATCTCTGAATGGATTAAAAATGGTAGTGAGGAAATTTAATACCTTTGTCCTAAAAAGACAAAAAAAAAAGAAAAAAAACCAAAAAAACAAACTTCAGAAGTTAATGGTTAAAAATCAGAAGTATGTTGCCTGTAAAGAAAGTATTTTTTAAGAAGCAGAATTTCTCTGAAGTGTTGGAGTGCGAGCTAAGAGCAGGACACAGTTTCTGGCATCTCTTGGTGGGAGGAGGGTGGGGGGAAGCCTGTTTTCTGCGGCCAGGAGCCTGGGAAGTGTTGGGTTAAACATCATATCGGGTCCAGGTGTTTAACTTTCTTCATATACTTTAGAGCAAGAGTTGTACCTTTTAAAAATTTTACCCTTAAAAATTAGTCAATTTGTGCTTTATAAATGTGTTTTAGTAGAAAAAGCATTAGTAACAGCATTGCAAGTTAAATTCCTGCTTTTTTGGGTGTTCTCATGGATACTTAGAGAACTCCTCTTTCCTGGCTGGCATCCTCCACATGGCACACTAGTGCCCAGGAGGAAGGAGCAGCCTCAGAAGCATTGGTCCAGCAATCCCAACTAGCCCAGAGGAAAGCAGGAATCTTGCTCCTCCATGAGATCATTAACTCCCGCTGTGCTGGGCACATTTGCCTGATGTGGACACTTGGCTGACACAACCTGGGGGACAAAGGAGTGCAGATGGCTTAACTCCACAAAATCAAGGACCCACTTCTGCCCATCTTGGAGTCAGTGTAGCATAATGGTCAAGAGCATGGACTTGGGATCCACATAGAACCTGACCCAAGTTGTGTTTCACCCACTTGTCAGCTGTGTGGCCTTAGACCAAGCCATTGCCTCTGTCAGCCTCAGCGTTGTCTTTCCTAAAATGGGGGTAAAAACAGTACATATCTTGGAGGAATATTTTGAGAATTAAATGAGTTAATGCAGTAGTTCTCAGCCCTTTTGGTCTCAGGACCGCTTTATACTTGCAACAATTATTGAGGACCCCAAAGAGTTTTTATTTATGAGGGTTATAGCTACCAATGTTTACTGTATTAGAAATTAAAAATTCGTTAAAAAAAACACCCTTACATGTTAACATAGATAACATCTGTTTAATGAAAAATAATTGTTTTCCAAAAAATAAAATAAAATTTAGTGAGAAGAGTGACATTGCTTTATAGTTAAAAAAATTTCTTTAAAGTCTGGCTTAGTAGATAATGGTTGGATTATAATATCTGCTTTGTCACTCAGTATATTGCAATATCACATGTAATGTAGTTGTTTAATCTCTGGGAAACTGTTGTGAGAGCATTAAAGTGAAAAAGAGAAATAGAATTATTATGAAAATAGTTTTGAGCTCACAGACACACTGAAAGAATTGTAGGGGCTCTTCTAGGGTTCCCTGGGACACACTTTGAGAACCAATGAGTTTAAAAAATCATGACAAGAGTTTAGTATACTGCTTTCCACATAGTAAGCTCTAAATAGTAAATTATGATTATAAACACCACCATTAGCTAGGAGACGGCATCAGAAGCAGTTTCTACACATATACCAGGCAGAGCTCTAGAAGAAAATGAGGCTCAGCTTCCTGGAGGGTCCCTGCACAAGCCCCACCCCCACAGATGCCTCTGCCGCTGCTGCAGAGCAGTCCCATGACGCCTCATCTGGCCAGTGAGAGCCCTGACAGCTGGATGCGTTTCAGGCTGCAGTGCTAGGATGTGTGCACACGTACTAATATGGGCATGATGTTAAGTGGGCGTCACAAAGATGCCTTTCCTCCTAAGAGGCTAAGCATTTGCCTCTTCATCATCTTGTTTGTCTCCTCTGTGTCTCCATGGGGAGTCAGTCTGGTCCCAAGGTGAGTCTGTGCCAGGGCCAGGACTTGAACCTGGCTGGTGAGTTAGAGCAGAGTCCAGGTAAGGAGGGAATAGGCAGAATGAGCAGAGGCCTCCCAGGGCACGGGGCAGTGCTGTCAGGACTCAAAGTTGCTGGAAGCAGAACTTGTCAGCTCAACCCAGTGGATGTTCAGTCGCCCTGGAGATGTGGGTCAGAGCCCATGATTTTGTCCTCCTGTCAGGAGACCTGCCCCCTGTGTGACAATCAGCTGGCACTCCCAACCACCTTTCCCTTGGCCTTTCTTTGAGTCCAAAAGCCATAATGCAAGCAGTGGGCTGAGTGCTGTAGCGAGCTGCTGTGATGGCATATAATTTGGAAACCCTTTTCACTTAGCCATCTAGTAAACACCTGGTGTGTTTTGAGTCCCCAATCTGTTTCCTCCCTCGTCTCCCACCAGAGGATGAAATGAAGGAACACTGACCAAGCAGAGTAAAGGTGCAGACTTGCAGTGGCAATGGCACAGGCTTTCTTGTGGCCAACACCTGCATCTCTGGCACCAGCCGTGGGTGTGTGCAGCCATAGGTTGAGGATAAAGGTCAGGGTGCCGAGACTAGGAATCTGAGCTGCACCAATGCCCATCATGAGAGCAGATCAGCATCTGTGGATGGCAAGCCAGAGACTGGTGATGGAGAAGGCCAGCTGGCTGGGACCAGACTGATGCTTCACAGGACTGGAGTAGGGGAAAGGATGCTTAAAATGTGGTGCAAGTTGTACAAGTCCAGAAAGTTAGTGGGGGCAGGAAAGAGTGACAGCAAGTGGAAGGTCAGAAACACATGGCAGAACTGGGAAGTGACTCTGGCCTCAGGGCTCTTTCTAAGTGTTCTCTGGGAGCCTAGAGGGTAGGAGCTACTATTCATTCAACAAATATTTACTGAGTGCTGATGATGATGTGTCACGCACTGCTGTAGAAACATCAGTTATTACATTCGTGAACAAAACAGACAAAAATCCCTCCCTTGAAGAGCTTACACTTTCATGGGAGAAAGAAAATAAAGGAAAGGAGAAAATAAAGGAAAAAATAGTAAAACGTAGTATTGGATACAGAGAAGGAATAAATGCAGAAAAGGAGATGGGGTGCTTCAGGATGAGGTTGTCATTTTAAATAGAGGGTCAGAGAAGGTCTCATTGAGAAAATGACATTTGAACAAAGACCTGTAGGAGGTGAGGAAGTAAGCCACTAATAGTAGATATCTGGGGAAGGGGCATTCAAGAGCAGAGGGAACAGCAGGTGCAAAGACCCTGAGGTGGGAGCATGTTTGAGGAACAGGGAGGAGGCAGGTGTGGCTGGGACATGTGAGTCCTTTGAGATGAGGTCAATGAGGAATAAGGGAAGAGTGGCTAGGCCTTGTCGGTCACTGTGACGGCTACGGCTTTTACTCCTAGAGAAGTGTGACGCTAATGGAGGATTTTAAGCAAAGGGGTAACGTGATCTGATGATGTTTTTAAAGGGCATAGAAGGGGAAGGGGCCTGGGGCTGGTAGAAGCAGGAAGATCAGTCAGGGGGCTAGATCAACAGTCCAGGAGGCAGATCTTAGTAGCCTGGGCTGGGGTGATAACAGTGGAGGTGGAGGGAAGTTGCTGGATTCTTGATACATTTTAGAAGTGCAGCTGAAATGATTTGCTAATATATTGGACATTAGGTGTGGGAGAAAGAGGCATAAGGATTGACTCTAAGTTTGTTGGCCTGAGCAAGTGAAAGGCTGGAGATAGCCATTATCCAAGGTGGGCAGGGGAGGGAGGGGAGTTGTGAGGATATTCAGGCATTGGGATTCGGACCTGTGAAGTCTGAGATATCCAAGTGGAGACATCAAGGAGATGACTGGAGAGATCCAGGCTGGAGCAAGGGGAAACAGGGAAGTGACCTGAGAACTGCGAGGGAGAAAGAGAAACAACAACAGTGGATCTTGTGAAGCCAAGGCCTACCCTGGGATCACATGATAAGTGAAAGGACATCTCAGAGCCCTCGCCAAACCTTAGGTCTAAACCCAAAGAGCAGCGAGCAGTTGGGGGCATCCCCTGCTGCTTCTCCCTGATGATGGTCCCCAGTGGGCAGCAGAAGACAATGCTGCAAGCCTTATTTCCAACAGGGCTGACTGCCAAGGAATGGGCAAGAGGGCAAGGTCCTGCTTGGATCGAATGGACACACCCTGTCATGGTGTCTCCTAAGCTGGGGGCTGCCTCTCCAGGGGCTCCCTGGGCGCCTTCTGAAGAGGATCCAGGATCGGCTTTTCTCAGACCAGTCCTCTGGCACGCCTCGGCCTGTCTTCAGCTGCCTGCAGTTATCCAGGGAGATAGCATGGGCAGATCAGGAGTCCTTGATTAGACCTGCAGAATGTCAGAATTGACAGAGAGCATCCTGTCCAACCTTCTCATCTCACAGGGGCAGGATCTGAGCTCCAGAGAGATCACAAGACTCATCCAAGTTAGGAGCTTCATGACCTGGGGCGGGTCACTTAACCCTTGCAGCCACGCCAGGGAGAGAGCGTTTTCCCAAATGTCCTCGCTTAGAGATGGCTGTGTGCTCCTAGTTCCTCCTGTCCCCCTGACCCTCCTCCACATGGGCTTTTTGCTGCCACATCAGACTTTAGAGATTGGTTGACTGCTCCTGAGGTCACCCAGCCCTTTTGGCAATCCAGCCACCCTGCTGGATGGGACATGGGTTCCTTGGCAGCTAGTACTTCCTCAGGAAATATCTTTCTTCAGATTGATGGTGCCCCTTTGGGTTTGCTATTCCCCGTGTCCTCAGTGGGGCAGAGTTAGCTATGTAGCACGGTGTTCCTCTCCATCTGCCAGAGTCTATCCCCTCCTCCATCCCAGAGCTGTTTTCTCTGGCCTGCCCAATCCCACATTGGCCCCTTTTGTTCTCTGCAAATCCATCTGTCCTTCCAATTGTCTGAGCTGCCTTTTTCTTGACTACTTCTTAAGCCTCTGGATTTCTCCTTAAATATCAGCTTCTGCCTGATGAGCTGAGGTCATTCCTACCCTCAAGTGACCTAGTGAATTAAGCAACAATACCAGGGATTCCAGGACAGTGAGTTTGGAGATCAGCATCTTTGCTGGCCTGGTGGGAGGCCCTGAGCTCTTCTGGAAGTGGGCAGAGGGACTGACCTCCCCTCCACACAGGCTTTGGGAGGGAACTGCTGATCTCCATGGGCGTCTGCCTCTCTAGGTGAAGGGCTCCCCACCCTCTGCTCCCAGCCAGTGCTTGGGAACTCACAGAGCTAGAACCAGCAAACTGAGGCATTTATTCTATTCCTGTTTCATGCGAAAATCCTAGACCTGGGCCTCTCTTAACCCAAAGGTGCTTGATGCTTCATTCCAAGGCAAAGAGGGAAGATGCCCCTCAGTCTTGTCTCATGTCTTCCTCAGCTTCCACCTTGCTGGACAGTGGGACAGGTGGAATGTCAGGAAGGATCAGGGACTCCTGAATCCCTACCTCATCCTCCTCCCACACCTGGTCCCCTCTTTACAGCTATTCAACCCTTATCCATTCTGTGGTTGCTGAATGGCATCCTGTGGGGACCATCTTGCCTGCAAATGCAAGGTGGGGTGGTGCTTCTCTACCATCACTTTTTCTCTGTTGGAGATTCCAGAGCTCAAGCCTATAGTGCAATGGGATGAGCCTGGAAATGAGAGGGAAGATGCCTAGGTGCTTGTATACTCTACCTGTCCCTCTCAGTGTTCACCTGACAAGTTCTTTCTCTCCCCTCAGCCTCATCCCCTATAGAAAGGCAGTGCTGAGTGTCCAAGCAATTCCTGGGGGCCCTTCTGGCTCGGACATTCTGTGGTTCACTCTCATCTTCTTGTTCCCAGTGTATTTTTAAAGGATCCTGTGTTATTTATCTCAGTACCTCTGCTCCCCTCCGCTGCACATTGCTATCCATGCAGTAATGACATCAAAACACCCACACTGTATCTCAACAATCTGATGAGATAAATGCCTCATCCTTGGGCTCTGTGGACACAGAGTAGCAATTCTCCTCTCCCGCTAGCAAAGAGCTCAGAAAACACAGGCTGCCAAGGAGGAATAGGCAGGCACGCGGATTGCCACGTGCATGTCATTAGGCAAAAGCACATTCTCTCTTCCCCAAAGCCCCTGTTTTCCACAAAGCCACCTCACTTTTTCCCTTCCTCTACCCCCAGAATAATACCTCTGAGCTTGTTGGCTTCTGAGAATGTGTTGGGAGGGCTGGCATTAGGAGCGTATGGCCTTGTTATCCGGTGTGGAGCTCCAAGTTGGATGCACCAGCAACTGGCCAGCTCTTGAAAGTAATTAAGCTGTGTATATTGATCCTAGGTGGCGTGGTGGCCTCTGACACCTGCTCCATGCTCCTTCTGCAGTGTCCCTCCTGTGCTTGGGGCTCACCTGTTTGATGGCCTGTGGGACTTTCGAGGTTGGCGCTGCCAGGGCTGGCAACAATGTGTTTGTGCCCCTTCCCCCTTTATGGACCCAGGACCTGAGAAGGAACATTGGGGTCCCAAAGCGGCAGGAGCTGGTGTGGTCCTGTAGTGAAAATAGACCTGGCTCTGGCATGCTGAGTGAATGACCTTGGGCCTCAGTTTCCCCGTAAGCAGAAAGGAGATAATAAGGAGGTCTTCCACTTCCAGGAATGCTACAAGGATCTGGTGGGGTCATGTGAAAGGACGTAGGGAGCTCAGAGGGGGTTTGAACATCAAACCATGTCCCTCATGAAGGCCCTGGGACAGAGGGGTGGGCAAGGGCTCTGGAGCCAGGCAGGCCTGGGTTTGAGTTCTGGGCTTCCCTGTGTGACCTAGGGAAATGTACTCAACTATTCTGAGTTTCTCTTTACTCATCTGTAAACTGAAGAGTAAAAAAACTACATTGACTGGTTTCCGATGATAATAACTAGAGCATTTCTTATTTATTGAAGGCTTCTTCTGTGCCACAACCCTCCTTCCTTTTCTTCCTGAAACCTCCATAGAATGTAGCAGGATTTGCAGTCACATATTGCTTCGTGTGGAGCTTTATTGGTTTGTGCGCTGTCTCCCTGAGGAGATAGTCAGTGGTGTGAGAGCGGGCTTCTGTCGGGTGTTGTCTACCCTTGGGCTCCTGGAGCCCACCTCAGCACCCGGCCCAGTGCAGGTGCTGAAGGAACGCTCATCAAGTGAAGGGAGACTCTACTTTAATCCCACAACAAACCCCTTAGCTACATAGTTATTACCCCCACTTTATTTTATTTTACTTTTTTACTTTTAAAATTTCTTTTCTTTTCTTTTGTGTCAGTGCTACTTTATTATTTTTCCAATTATTTTATTGAAATCATAAAGGTTTACAACATTGTATAGTTTCAGGTGTACATTATCATATATCAGTTTCTGTACAGATTGCATCATGCTCATCACCAACACTCTAGTTTTTGTCCGTCCCCCTACTTATGGGGCCATTTACCCCTTTCGCCCCTCCCCAGTCCCCCTCCCCTCTGGTAACCACTAATCTGTCCTCTTTGTCCATGTGTTCGTTTATCTTCCACATATGAGTGAAATCACGTGGTGTTTGTCTTTTCTCTATCTGGCTTCTCTCACTTAACATAATACCCTTAAGCTCCATCCATGTTGTTGCAAATGGGGCAATTTTGTCTTTTTTTAGTGGCTGAGTAGTATTCCATTGTATATATATGCCTCATCTTCTTTATCCATTCCTCAGTCGATGGGCACCTGGGTTGCTTCCACATCTTGGCTATCCCCATTTTATTTTATTTATTTATTTATTTTTTGCTGAAGAACATTCACCCTGAGCTAGTATCTGCTGCCAATCTTCTTCTTTTTGTGTGTGAGATGCCACCACAGCATGGCCGCTGACAGACAAATGGCGTAGGTCCATGCTAGGGAACCAAACCTGGTCCACTGTAGGGGAGCATGCCAAACTTAACCACTAGACCACTGGGGCTGGCCCTTGGCTATCCCCACTTTAAATATGAGTAAAATGAGGCCCAGAGAGGTAAGCGGTGTGCCCGAGGTCTAAGAATTGGTGCGAGAAGCCCCGCTGTGCTGTCGTTGTTAACCCTCCTAGGAAGTTTGGGAAGCGGGTGTGGGCAGGACTGGGCAGAAAGGGAACAAGTGAACACCCACTGGATGCAGCATATCCTACCCGCAGAAATATACCATCTATCCCTCTCAACAGCCACAAAATAGGTATTATAATGCCCATTTTACAAATGAGAGACTGAGGCTTGGAGAGAGAGAGGACTGAAGGACGGCTCAGTTCTGACTTGAAAGAGTCTAAGGGAAGGAAACCAAGCTCCCCTGAATTGCTCTTTCATCCCAGAGTAGGGTGCTCCGCCCCGCCTGGCCACCTGCGCTGTGGTCCTTCCCTCTTGGAGGAGGGGGCACAGGAATGTCTGACGGCTGAGGGCAGTGAGCAGGGGCCAGGCCGGGCTGGGATTCCTTCCGTGTGGCACCTCTGGGAGGGGCCTTCCCCCTCTGTGATTCTTGGGGAATCTTGGCATCTGGCTGCTCTTGCCAGCCGTCTTTCTGACCGTTCTTTTGGTCTCGGAGCACCCGCCAAGCATCTGACACTATTCAGGATCGATTGCACGTAAAATGAAGAGTGGGTATTTAAAAACAGGTTTTTCTATTTTTTGTTTTTTCTTCCCTGTCATTGTCATCTGAGAAACAGGTTTTTAGGGTCTTTGATTCTCTCCCAGAATAACAACCATATGGGGCCTCCACTTACACTAAATAGCCTGTGCTTTTTGCAAGGAACCGGTTTGTTTTCATTTGTTGTTGAACCTTGACTTGTTCAAAAAATTTTAACCAGGTGGCTTCTGAAAGAGAGAGAGATGGGGGAAGAGGATGACTCGGTCCTTCTGAAGAGAGGTTAGCTTTCAAGGGTACGGCAGCAGTGGGGCTGAGAGATGGAGAGGTGAGACTTTGAGAAGCCGAGGGTCATTGGCAGGATCCAGCGAGAGCCATGCTCAGTGGCTGGAACAAAGAACACTTTAACCATGCGGTGTTCTGGCGTGTTTGTTGATAGACTTATCCCGGGCCTGGGCCAGCTGCTTTTGTTCCAGAGGATTTTATGGATTAACTCTCTGGGCTTTGGAAAATTGTTTCTTTTGAAGAAAGGGAAGTTTAGAGATGGCTGCAGAGGAAATGCTCCTGGGCAGGCTGGGGGGCTGTGGGGAGTGTTAGAGGGGGTGGGAGGTCACTTATGCATTGGTGGGATGGCCAGGGGCTCCCAGGGAGGGAATGATCAGACTTGTGGTGTCCACGGTCTTGTTAGGGCTCCTCCAAGGACTTCTTCCAGTAAATGCTGTGTCTGGTGGAAGGAAGAGTCTGGATGCCTGGGGCTGAGAGTACCCTGGGCATTAGGCTGGACCACAGCAAGGACTTCTCAGTGCTGAAGGTTGCTAGGCGCTGGGGTAGGTTGCCCAGGGAGACCGTGGCTAGGAATACCATCTGCCAAAGATGATTTAGTTCCGGAAGAGGCAAGGGAAAGAACGAGATGGTCCTTTCTGTCCTAGTTAATCTTGGTTCCATTTACTCAGGCTGAGCATTCTTTTCCCGAAGTAGAAGTGAAGGCAAATGGTCCTGGGCAAACTGTGTGTCTCATAAAAGAGAGGGCCCCTCCTCCTCAGCTCGCCCCACCCCTGCCCGGGGCTGTCTGCTCCCTGCCCACTGTCCTGCCCTGGCAACAGGTACCACAAACCCACGTGTTGCTGGGAGTGGGGGGATGTAATGGACGTGTGATTAAATACACTTTGTCAAAACACCGACAGTCACGATATGCCTCCACGTCTACTGGGAGGGTGAGCAATGAGCACAATGACTTCAACATGCAAAAGGCATTCCCTGGAGGCCCGGAGGCGGTGTGAATCCAAGAGCCTGGAGGAGCACCAGGATCAGTGCTCGACTCGTAGGCTGGCGGAGAGAAGTCAACTAGGCTAACGCAGCCGAAGCCCACCCTCCGCTGGTGAGAGGAGGCCCTGTGTGGTTGGAATACCGGCTCCTCTCTGTTGACGTGAGGCTCAGGAATTCTGAGCCTGGGTTTTGGATTCACAGTCACAGGCAGCCCTCTGGATGTAGACATCCGTGTCTGTGGAGGATGGTGACTGCCTGCTTAGGGCAGGTTCCCATCCAGCCACTCCTGCAAGCGAGGACTTACCCTCTGAACATGAGGCCTTGTGTTTTCTCAATGCACCGCCTTCGATTCATTTCAAAGAGTGGGCAACACGTGTTCAGCTGACATTGCATGGGGAATGGTCCAACTGAAGAGATCTTGTTACTGAAGGTGTGTTTACAGAGGGCGAGGGAGCCAGCAGTAGAGGCGAGCAGTTACCACCCCAGAGTCTAGGGGCAGAAAACCATGTTACTGGAGCCCAGTGGAGCTGGATCTGGGGTCAGGGCATGAACTGGAAACTGTGGTCATGCAAGGACGTGGCCACCACCAGGATGATGGTGTCAGTCAAGTGGGCCTGGGAAGAAAACGTCCTGACTTCTCTTTCCCCCTGTGCGCTAGGGTGTGGTTGGTGCTTCTCATTGGCCAAACCAGCCTTAAACCAGAGAGCGAGGGTGGGGAGAAGGCCTCAGCCTTCAGGGGCGCAGAGTAGGGATGAGGAAGGATGGGAGTGGATCCAGGGGACCAGCTGAGAGTAACAGCTTATTTGTAAGATTAGCTTAGTTTAGCCAACTCTGGAAAGTTCCTCCTGAGAAGGGGAATTTATAAAGAGGCTACCCACTTTCGCATCATTCTATCCCCAAGGCCAACATGTCTGCCTTGCAGAACATGTTGAACAAACTGTAATGGGAGTCTGGAGTGCCCACGCGCCTCCTTTCTCCACGGAGCCTTAGCTTCCTGAGGCAGGGACTGCGCCTTCTCTGGCCAGTTATTTGCAGTGACTTTCACAGCGCCCACCTGTGTACTGGCCTTACACTTCACAGGACACAGTAACTCAGTGAATCCTTGTAACACTTTGGGGCTGACAAAGTGGTGACAAGGCAGCCATCTTGCCAAGTGGCTTGAGTTCTCCAGCGAGAGAAGACGAGCAGGCCTGACTCAGTGAGACCATAAGCACTCTAAAGGTGACAGTAAGCCCTCCTTGGTGAAAGGCCACAGGGGCCATGGCAGCAGAGGGCAGGAACCAAGAGGACGAGGTGGGAGACCACTGGACTGTCCTTCTGGCTTCAGGCTGGCCATGAGTATGTCTCAGGTAGGCTTCCCGGTCCCTGAATATCTCCACTGCCCTGAGGACATGATGTCTGTATTGCCACTGTTGAGATTGTTCTTTTGGGTGAAGTCTTAGTCCCCAAGGGGAGGGTGCATGAAGTCATTAGCGTATCCAGGTGGAACAGGTGGTCACTCCCCTCCCTGGCCATGTGGAAGGCCTGGGTCCACACAGGGACTGTGTGTTCCTGGTGGGGGTGGGGGCACAGGCGAGGTGAGGATGAAAGGGGAGATGAAGGCACCAGGCACCCCCTTTGCCAAGGGGTGGTGGCCTGAGGCTTGCCCTCCAAAACAGCGGGGACTGTTTGGGATAGTGGGAGGCACTGTTCTTTCTCATGCAGCTGTCTCTTGCCCTCCGGGATCTCGCTGTTCCTCTGTGGTGTCCTGGGCAGGTGGGCTTTGTCATCCACAGCTTTTATGAGGTGGCCAGCAGCCACCGCTCAGGCCAGGCTGGAAGGGGCTGGGCAGGGTGGAGTGTGGAATCTAAGTTCATGGTTTCCAATGCCCATTTGGGTGAAATACAGATTTCCTTCCACTCTGTGTTTCTCTTTCCCTGTTCTGTCCTGAATGGAAAAAAAATTTCTGTAGATTTACATCCAAGGTGCAGCCCTGGAGCTGGTATTTTCCCTTTTGAAAATAACAGAAAACAGAGGCAGCCCTGAGCCTAGGAGAAGCACTCAGAGAGCAGCCCCCCTCTGAGGCAGTGTCGCTTATGGGTCATGAGTTCAAGGCCTGCTGTTACCACTTAGTAGAGAGACGTAAGTTATTTAACGCCTGAGTTCCTTGGTTTCCTGATCTTTAAGGGGATAATCATCGTAGGGATACTGATAAGAGCACCGAAGGATTTAAAGCGTGTAAAGTGCAGCAAAGAGTGCTTAGTGCATAATCCTTGCCACGTAAACGTTTGCTGTAGCCATCACGAGGCATACTCTTTGGAGCAGGGCATCCTCCTGGGCCCTGGGGAGATGCGCCTCTGTGAGGCCACTGAGGGGCAGATCTCCTCCAAGCATCTCTCTCATCAAGAGACCTTTGGCGAGTCTGCTTGCTTGAAGATAGGGGCTGGATCCTCTCCACAATCTGCCTTCCACCCTTACCTATTCCTTCTACAAACCCTCAGCTTCACCAGGGATCTGTTAGTGCCCCTCGCCCCCTCCAGGTTTACTTTTACTTGTGGATTTCCTTCTATGTTTTTAACACTTTCTTAAGAGCACAGAGAACGGAGCCTCTTTGTGGTGGTTATTCCCTGGGCCTGGCGTTCAGGGGACTTCACGGTGGGTTTTGTAGGGTGCATCTGCTCTGAGGTGGCTGGCTTCTTTCTTAGTTCTCTGATGCATCATTACTGTAGCGTGGACACAACTGCATCTTAGATACCTGCCCAGTGGCAGGAAAAGGGCTGAGGCTGCTGCCTCTGACTGTCTTTCCCGGAACAGAGGTGGTCCGCATGTAGCTAGTGCTGCAGTGTGTTCGTCTGCTCCGCTGAATACGCGTTCACGGGCCCAGGAGCGGACTAAAGGAGGTCCGCAGCTAAAAGAGATCAGTTTATAGGCAAATAAGACTCTGATGTGGGCCCTGAAGAAGAAATTGCTTGTATTATGTGTTGTACTTTAATTTTGTCCCTGTTAGAAGTAGAACATCTCAATGATACCTTTGCTGATTAACTATAGCTTAATTGTTAAGGGTTATTTGCCCAGATGACTTTTTGACCACCTCAAATACACATATCAGTTGCTCAAGGTGGGGACTCAGGGGCCCAGGCCCGTGACAGTAGGAGAAGAAATAGAACTGGCGGAGAAGAAACTAGGGCCCTGAAAGCTGACTCCCTTCTTTCCGCAGCCCAGGGAGCTCCTCTGGGTGCTGGGTCAGGACCAACAGGGCAGCTGGTACGCTGGTGATGGGCTGTTTTTTCAGAGCTGGGGAGAAGGCCTTGATCTTTTCTGGGAATCAGATCAAAGTGAAACCAGAAGAAGAATCTAGACTTCTCGGAGTAACTTGGCAAAGAAAGCCCAGACAGACAGAGGGGTGTTGAAAGAACTCTGCAAGATGTCCTCTGGGCTGGGAGGAAGATGCCTGTAAATACGATGGGCACCATAGGAGTGTGCTGCAGAGAAGGGAGAGTCCCACATGCTCTGGAGGGACAGGGGAGCTGGGCTGCCTCCTGAGAGCAGCGCAGCATGGCCTCAGCATGGCCGGCCTCCCGGGGAAGCTGCCTGCACCACTTTCCAGTCGTGTGACGGGAAAGTTCCTCTGCTGTCTGCCCAGTTTGCTCATCTGTCAGATGGGGATGACAGTGTACCCACCTCAGGGTGTTGTGTGAGAGCACGTGAGTTGAGGCGTGCTATATGCTTAGAATAGAACCTGGCATATACAAAGTACCCAAGAAGTTTTAATAATACTAATTCTCGTTATATTATTATTAAAAATTGTTATTATGTTAACGATTATTATTATTATTGTCATTATTCAGGGATAATTGAAGAAAGGTTCTCCCTTCTAATGCCTTATGGTGAGTCCAGAGTCTCCTTTTTACTTTGCTCCTCAGCTAGGCTTACGGGCACAGATGCTTGGACTTGTCCTATGGCCTGCAGATTTTGTAAGCATTATTTCACAGCCCCGTGAGGGATACACAGGTGATGACCAATAAGCCCATCTCTGGCTTAGGCAGACATGGTGCTTGGTGGAGGTGCTCGGTGGAGGTGCTGGGTGGAGGTGCTCAGCGGAGCACACACCCCCACAATCCATCTGAGAGTCACCAGCAGGAACACGGCTGGGTTCTGAGTGAGCAGAAGACATTTGCTTTGAGGTTTTCAGGACTCAAGTTCTTCGTGGCGGTAACCAGCACAGGCAGAAGGTGGGGACTAATGGGGCGTGGGACGTCCTGTTTGAAATGGGCCACATCCAGAAACAGGTGGGGAGCTGCACTTGTGTTAGGGATGCTTCCAGGTGCTCCTTTGAGCCAGGCCTGAAAAAGGAAATGGGCTCTCATACCTAAAGGGTTGGGTCGGGTCAGGTCAGGTCAGGGTAGAGAATAAAAGCGTGGCCAGGAGACTCTGCTTCCCTCGATACCAATGCCTGGACGTCCCTTGCATGCAGGCTCTGTCCTTAACCCTGGTGAGCACTTGGTAGGCAGCTATTGATCCACCGTGCAGTGCAAGGGACGTGGGTTTTACATGGCAGCTTCTGGCAGGCAGGGCTTGCTTATCTGAGTTCTCAGCGGGAATTGTCTGGGCCCTGGTTTTAGGGAGTGACATAAGATCACACTCAGCTGCTTGATTGAGCATATGTTGCTTCCTGCGTGGCTTCCTCCCTTACAGCAGCAAGTCCTCATTCTGTCTGTCCCATTTCTAACCTGGACACCCAGCAGCCATCTCAAAAAGTGCTGAGGAGCCCAGGTATCCACCGGATGTTAACACTCCCGAGTAGTTTTAAGAAGAAAAGCCCCTGTTTGCTTCATTCCTTCAGCTGTGAAGTATCTGTTGATGCTTCTGAGCTCTGAGCGTTCCCTTTAAGTAATAAACAGGAGGCTTGCCCTGGAAAAGGGGACGTTTACCTTTCCCCCTTTGAGAGAGGTCTTGAGACACTCCCAACTGCTAGGGAGCCTCCCGCGTCCTCACCGGGTTGCAGTCCAAGGGTTCACAGAGCAGTTGGAGACTGCTCAGTTCAGACCTGAGAAGGATATCATAGTAGTCATGATGAACACGGCAACCTTAGCAGAGCACGCTGGGTGGGGGGTGTCTTACCTGCGTGATTGCTAATTCTCACAACAGCTGCATAAGGTAGGCATTCATATGTCCTATTTTCAAATGGGGAAACTGAGGCCTGTAGAGCTCAAGTGCCTTTCCCGAGGCCACCTGACTGGGAGTGGGTGGAGCTGGAATTCAACTCCGGGTCTGTCTCATTCTGAGGCTGTGCTCTTTCGGTGGCACAGTGCAAGGGTGCAGTCTGGAGCGAGAGGCGATGGGGTTTGCTTTAAAGGAGCACAGATGATGGAGGGGTGCCAGAGCTGGCTGTCACAGTGGCTCCTGGCTGGGATGGGAAGTCAGCTCTCCCAGTGCTCAAGTGTCACGTGTGGGACTAATGTCTCTGTCAGTAGACATTGGTCCCCAGGCGGCCAGCCATGCTGGCAGCACTCCCGGCCCCGGCATGCCCTGCGTGATTCCTTCAGCATGCATGGGCCCCTTGACAGGGAGTGACAGCTGTGATTCAATGCCTGCACCGGTGGCAGGAGAAATGTGGGTGAAACAGGGGAAAGGACTGTAATTACCTCTTAACACGTTTCCACATTTCTCTGCTGTCAGATTGGTTTTGTTTTCTGATTTATTTTGATCTGCTTGAAAATTACCTGCTGTAGTGAATTTGGTATGTGATCGTTGTCCTGCCAGCTAGCAGTCGTCATCGGCCATGTAAGCCCGGCAAACGTGATTCTTCTCTCGTTTCCCCATTTGTGTCAGTTTCTGTGTGTGTCGATGAGTGTGTGTCTGCCCTAATGCCTCACCACGACCGTAAGAGGGGCAGTCTTGCAGGGTGTGTCTTCCCAGAAGGTTCCTGCCCCCGTGGATTGTCCAGTAAACCTACCACCTGAACTCTTTTGCCCTGGCTCTCTCCCCATCCTCCTGCCCCAGCCTTCTCTCTGTTCCTCACGCTCCCCTCACCACACAGGCACATGCCTTGCATCACACGTGCGGCTCTCCTCCAGCCCATCCCAGCTCACAGCCCCTACACTGCCCTGGTTCCTGCCCTTGACCTGCCCCCTCTGTCTGCTTTCAGTTGCCTGCATGTACTCATGGGGCTTCTATCCATGAAACCTGATGTCCCTCAGGCCACAGCACCACCAGATCTTTGCACTACTGTCCGTGGGAAGGTGGCCAGTCTTAGTCAAACTGCCTTTTCCATCCTGGTCAGGCCAGGATGAGATGGGAGCCACCACATTGCCATGGAAGCTTACGCGGGGGAGAAGGGAGCCAGCACTGTAGAATGGCGAGGTGCTCGGTGCCTTCCCGGGACGGTGTTCATCAGCAGGCCACTCAGGAGAGAGTCACTGATGAACACTCCAGAAGCAAGAGTTTTAGAGCCAGAAGGAATCTCTGAGGTCATTGAGCCCAGTGACTTCATTATTCTGAGGCCTAAAGGCAGGGCAGGGATGTGCCCGAGACACACAGCTGTTGGTAGTGGGTGTAGGTCTTGGACGGAACCTGGGTCTCTTGCATTCTGTCCCAGAGAGGCTGGCACATTTCTTGGCGGGTGCTGGGCTTTGGGGGATGTGCCTTTTCCTCCTTGCGATTCCTACTTTCATCCCTGCCAGCTGGGGTAGGTCAGGGGTCAACAAACGTTTTCTAAGCTGAGAACACTTTCTTCCCACAAAACCTGGTACAGAAAAGAGAAGAGCAGGGATGTTTCAGTTCAAGTGCGTGAGGAGTAATGGGTGACCCAGAGCCCACCGTTCAGCCTCCCCTGACTCTCCACGGAGGCCCCCTAGGCATATCTCTGAATGTTTAGTGCCCCATGGAGCATAGCGAGGAAGCATTTAAGACCCCTGTCTCCAGGGCAGGGGAATAGACAAGGATATTCACAGCTTCTGCTCGTTAGCATGAGTATGATTGTGAGAGTCATTGAGAGCAGAGAGCAAAGAACAGGTTGCCATCAGTGTAGTTTTTGGTTGAGGGGAGATTGAAGAGAGAAGGGAATGTTTGCAGCATGGGAAAGGCAGGTTCAGCTGGGGTGCTGTTGAGGGTGGAGGAGGTCAAGAAACGGGGCAGTCTGGAAGCTGGGTGCCTTAATCTTGGGGTGCAGGGACCAGAGAAGGTCTCCAACATGAGCTCTAGCCGTTCAGTGAAATAACCTGGAGTATGCAAACCCTGATAGCTCTGCCACGGTCTTGGGTCTTTTCAGCACATCACAAGGGCTGCAGAGTCACTGAGGAGAACCAGCGCATCAGCTTCCCTCTCAGAGACCATGCCCTCAGCTGATAATGAGAACTTACATCTGCACAGCACTTCACACTTCACAAGAGCCTCCCTTATTAGGGGCCACTCCCAATACCACACGAGGTGGCTGTTATCATCATCCCCATTTTACAGACGTAGAAACACAGGGTCAGGGGGCCCCTAGCCATTATTTGGAAACGGCGTCATTAGCCATCACTTCTAACAGTTAATTTACCAACTCATGTCCTAGAAACATTTAGTTTAACTTGTCTCTCTCTCCTTTTAGTAGACAGGCGGGCAGACAGATGCACACACCTCTCTTTCTTGCTCTGAGGGTTGGTCAGGAAAAGGACCTTGCTCCTTGCTTCTCAACAGCAGTTTCTCTATCTTTGCTCTTTACTAAAAAAACAACCCCTTTGGGAACCCCTGGCTCTGCTCGGAAGTCTAAGGAGGCTTCAGGCAGCAGCAGTGGGGCCCTACCCCTACTATGGGCTCCTATGAAGAACTCCAAGAGGATGCCCCCAACACCCTTCCTCTCAGGGATCCAGAGCATGGGCGGTACCCCAGGCAGTGAGGGAGCCTTCTCTCTTCCGTCTCTTCTACCCAGCAGAGGTGGCTGCTGTCCTGTCCGTCTCCCTCCCACACCACTCCTCACCACAAATGAGTTTGTTTTCTCTGATGCTTCTTTATTGCATGTTAACACTTAATTCCTGGACTTGATTCTATTACATCTGCACCAACAGAGAGCAGAGCAGAGGGGCCCTCAGATATTGCATTAGATGGAGAAACCACCTGTAATCTGATCACACTGAAATGGTTACGTATCGTCAACTCTCTTAGTAAGACTGAGGCTGGCCAGGCACTGATTCCTGGCGTGCCTCGAGGCCACAGCAAGGAGCCACCCTCACTCTCTGCCTCAGCATGCCGGGGGAATGGATGCTAGAACTTCGTCTTTGCTGCTGGGATCATCCACACAGGGCACAGAAATGTACCCGATTTTTTTTTTTTTTTTTGCAGGGAACCAGTTGCCCTGAGCTAACATCTGTTGCCAATCTTCCTCTTTTCTTTTTCCTCCCAAAGCTCCAGTGCGTGGTTGTATATCCTAGTTGTAAGTCCCTCTAGTTTTTCTATGTGAGCCGCTGCCACAGCATGGCAACTGACAGACGGGTGGTGTGGTTCTGTGCCTGGGAAACGAAGCTGGGCTGCGCAAGCAGAGCGCGCCAAACTTTAACCCCTAGGCCATCAGGCTCACTGATTGTAAATTCTACAGGAACAGACCGGTGGGTGGAGTCACCAGACACCCTGGTGTTTTCTCCTGGTTCTATATCTGCCACTTATTTTTAAAGACGGTTCTGTTTACCTCAGTGTAATTTTCATACAATAAAATTCTCTTGTTTTAG
Source organism: Equus quagga (assembly GCF_021613505.1). Classification (NCBI taxonomy): domain Eukaryota; kingdom Metazoa; phylum Chordata; class Mammalia; order Perissodactyla; family Equidae; genus Equus; species Equus quagga. The sequence continues at coordinate 57,152,466 of NC_060267.1, forward strand.
GTCTACAATTCTATGAATTTTAAAAAATGGCTCTATTGAGGTATAATCCACAAACAACAAACTGCACATATTTCAAGCAGGTGCCTTGAAAAGTTTTTATATATGTGTACACCCGTGAAACTGTCACCCCAATCAAGTCAGTGAGCATGTCTGTCACCCCCAAAAGTCTCCTCTTGCTAATCCGTCTAGCTCATCTTCCCCGCCCTCCTCTATTTCTTTTCTGTCGTCGATTCGTTTATATTGTCTCTGGTTTGCTATAAAGGGAATCTTTCATGTAGGTACTCTTTTCTGACTGACTTCTTTCATTCAGCATAATTATTTTGAGGTTCATTCGTGTCGTTGGATGTATTGATAGTTCATTGCTTTTTATTGCTGAGTGATGTTCCATTGTGTGGCTATACCACAATTTTTTCCCCTGTCGATGGACATTTGGGTTGTTTTCAGTTAGTAGCTATTTAAGTAAAGTCCCTAGGAACGTTTGTGTACAAATGTGTGTGGGTATATGCTTTCTTTCCTCTTGGGTAAACACCTGGGAATGGAGTAGTTTTGTCATATGGTCGTGTATGTGTAACTTTTTGAGAAGTTGCCAAACTGCTTTCCAAAGTGGTTGCACCATTTTACACTTGCATCAGCACTGATGACAGTTCCAATGCCTCTACATCCTCACCAACGCTTGGTATGTCAGTATTTTTAATTTCAGCTGTTATTATAGGTATACAGTGATATCTCATTGTATTTTCTATTTGCATTTTCCTAATGACTAATGATATTGAGCATCTTTCATATGCTTATCTGCTACCCATCTGTCTTCTTTGGTGAAGTGTCTCTTCATATCTTTTGCCCATTTTATAATTGGATTGTTTTCTCATAATTGCATTTTGAGAGTTCTTTACATATTTTGGATACTAGTTCTTTGTTAGATGTGTGCTTTGTAAATATTTTCCCTCAGTCTGTGGCTTGTCTTTTCTCTCCCATCTTTGTTGGAAGTCAGGTTCCATATATGTGTGGATCTACTTTTAATGTTTTCTCTTTATTACTGGTTTTGAGCAATTTGATTATGACGTGCCTTGGTGTGTAATTTCTTTTCATGTTTCTTGTGCTTGGAATTTGTTAAACTTATTGAATCTGTTTATATTTTTTAAATTAAATTTGGTGAAGTTTTGGCTATTATTTCTACAAATTTTTTTTCTGTCTGTCCTCCCCCATTCCTGTGAGAATTCTGATTATACGTGTATTAGGCTGCTTGAAGTTGTCACACAGCTCACTAATTTTTTTTTTCATTTTATTTAATTGGTTTTGTTCTTTGTCTTTTATTTTGGATAGTTTCTATTACTATGTCTTCAAGTTTACTAATCTCTTTTTTTGGCCATGCATAATCTGATGTTAATCCTAGCCAGTGTATTTTTTATCTCAGACATTGAAGTTTTCATCTCTAGAAAGAGTATTTGGATCTTTTTAATATTTTTCATGTCTCAACTTTTTGACCATATGGAATACAATTATGATTACAATTTTAATATCCTTATCTGATAATTCTGATATTTGTGTCATTCGGGGTCAATTTAGATTGATTTTCCTCCTCATCGTGGGTTGCATTTTTTGCTTCTTTGCTTTGCATGATGTTGTAAATTTTACCTTGGATAATTTTGAATTCTTATAAATTCAATTAATTCAAGTAGTTTTATAAATATTCTTGAACTTTATTCTGGGACTCAGTTACACTACTTGGAAACAATTTGATCCTTTTTTGCCTTGCTTTTGAGACTTGTTAGGCACAGTCATTGCAGCCTTTAGTCTGGGGAGACATACTCCCTGCTACTGAGGCAAGATTCTTGTAAGTACTCTACCCAGTGCCCTGTGAAACAAGAGGAGCAGCCGTTATCTCAGCTCTGTGTGAGGACTGGGCACTGTTCTCTTTGATCCTCTTGGACGGTCCTGTGGCATAAAAACTCTAAGGTGACCCTCAGTGATTCCTGCCTCTTCTTCTTCGTGCCTTTGTATAAGCCCCTCTCCTTGAGTATAGGTAGGTCCTGTGACTTGTTCCTAGCCAATGAAATATGACAAAGGTAATGGGATGCCGTATTTGTGACCAGGTTTTGTTATATGGAAAAGGTGATGGAATGTCACTTGCATGATTGTATTGTATTATGTAAGACTCTGCTTTAGCTAACTGGAGCTAGAGCATCCTTGTGGGCTTGGTGAAGTGAGTTGTCATGTTGGAGAACCCCACGTGGCAAGGAACTGCAGGCAGCCTCTAGGACCCGAGATTGCCATACAGCCACAAGGCCATGAATTCCACCATCAATCCGAATGAGTCTGGAAATGGATTCTTCTCCAGGTAAGCCTCCAGATGGTGTTACACCCAGACCAACACCTGGATTATAGTCTTGTGGGACCGAACAGAGGACCTGACTAATCCAGGCCCATAATTTTGACCCACAGAAACCATGAGATAATAAATATGTGGGGTTTTAAGCCAGTAAGTTTGTGCTAATTTATTACCCAGTAATAAAAAACCAATACAGTTCCTTCCTCGGCTCAGGTAGTTTCCTCATACACACCTGCGTCCGTCGGGCCTCTGCTGAGTCAGGGGAGCTGCAGAGCTCTGGAGGGCTGTGCAGCTCCCCTTTCAGTTCCCCGTCCTGTGAAGTCTAGCCACCGTGGTCTCCTCAGACGCTCACTCCGTCTCAACTGTCTACAAGGCTTCACCTGGGGTCCCCCTGCTTATGCCCAGGCCTGAAAACTCGAGCGAGGCAGTCGGGCGGGGCCGTCAAGGGTTCCCCAGGTTTGTTCCCAGGCCTTACGGATCTCAGGGATGTCCTTTGTTGCTTAACGTCCAGGGTCTTGAAAACTGTTGTCTTAAATGTTATTTTTCCTATTTTGTTTTTGGTTGTTGCAGGCAAGAGTGTAAATCTGGTCCCTGTTATCCATCTTGGCCAGAAGCAGAACTCTCTAGTTCTATGAATTTTGTCAAATTTATGTAATCATATAACCACTATCATAATCAAGATAGAAAACTTGCCCTTCATCCCAAAAAGCATCCTCTGCCTCTTTATAGTTACTCTTTTTCCCCAGTGCCTGGCTTTTCCCAGAATATCATATCAAATGGGATCAGTTAGTATGCAGCCTTTTGAGTTTGGCTTCTTTCAACTTAGCAAAATGCTTTTGCAAGTCATCCGTGTTATGACATGTATTTGTTGTCCATTCCTTTCTATTGCTGAGTAGTATTCCATTGTAGGGATGTATCACAGTCCTTTCAATGATTTGGGAATAGTTAGTCTAAAGAGCTATCGATATTAGGGGAGAAGATCAAATTCCATGTACCAAGCCTGAGACTTTCTGCTTTCCTTGCTTCTTTCCTCTGTGCCTTTCCACTTTCTCACCCACCCTCCCACCTCCCCGCCTTCCTTCCTTTAGAAGAACCTAGGTAGATTTACCTAATAATTTGATAATGATTATTATTTCAAAAACAACCCAGAGCTTTTTATCCTGTGCTGCACAGGCTGAGACATGCCCCTCTATCTGCAAAACCAGACTACGGGTTGGAGATTCTGGAAGGAGGACATCCAAAGGTGACATTTCTGGAATTTGGTGGACTTTGCATGACATCACATTTTGGAGGCAGGATTGGGATGCATCCAGTTTCTCCCCCTTCCTCCTTCTCCTTCTTTCCTATCCCCAAAGTAAGGACAGTCCTGTGAGCCAAAAGGCACCAGACAGCCTGAATGCATTCCTGGCTTGCAGACTTTTCTTCCCAACAGGAGAGCCTGAGAAGCGTGTCTGAGGAGTGAGGCTGACTGGCAGCTCTGGGGAAGCTGAGTGTCAAGTAAACACCTGGGAGAACACTCAGGTGCCCCTGCAGGCCCTGAAAGCCCTGCTTGGGCAGTGACTTTAGGAGGAGATCATCATGACCCCTTTTTCCCCACAGCCACCGCGGAGCGGGGAACAGTGGCCCGTGCAGGAACTGAGGAGGAGAAGGAACAAGTGTGCTCTGTAGCTGTGTGCACACAGTGTCGGAGCCAACTGTGCCCATGGACGGTGCTGTCAGAACAGGTGGGGCTCACCCAGCTCCTACCAGAGAGAAGCGGCTGGAGTCGAGGGCCTGCAGTCTGGCTTCAGGGGGTCTCTCTAGGAGACTGAGCTTTCTCGAGGCTTGGCCAGTTCCTTTAAGACCGTTCCTCAGGGGGCCAGCCGAGTGGTGCAGTGGTTAAGTTCACATGTTCCACTTCGGCAGCCCAGGGTTCACCAGTTTGGATCCTGGGTGCGGACATGGCAGCACTTGGCAGGCCATGCTGTGGTTGACGTCCCACATATAAAGTAGAGGAAGATGGGCATGGATGTTAGCTCACGGCCAGTCTTCCTCAGCAAAAAGAGGAGGATTGGCGGCAGATGTTAGCTCAGGGCTAATCTTCCAAAAAAAAAGAAAAAGACCCTTCCTCATGCTCAGAGACTTAGAGTACATGTGAATTAGCAATGTTTTCAGCTTCAAGTAATAGGATACTTAAGTCTGGGGGTGGCCTCAGGATTGGTCCAGCAGCTCATGATGCCACTTAGGACCAAGGCTCTTTATCTCTTCCCACTTCTTCATTCTAAGCCTGTTCACACTCAAGCTTGTTTTCTCATTCTTGCAAGATGGTTGCTGCAACACCAGGCATCACACCCACAATCAAGGCAGGGAGAGCAAGGATGGCATGTACCAGCAACACTCCATCCCTTTTCACAGAAAACAGTGGCCTCCCCAGAAGCCCCTTTGGATAGTACTTTTTGAATTTAATATGCATAAGTATTACCTGGGGACCTTGTTAAAACACAGATTTGGATACTGTAGCTGTGGAGTGGATCCTGAAATTCTACATTTTGACTGAGTTCCCAGGGTATGTCAGTGCTTCTTGAAACTGCATGTTGAGTAGCCAGGTACTAGGCTACTTTCCCTTCATCTTTTTGCCAGAATTCAGTCAGATGGTTACAACTAGCTGCAAGAGAGGCTGACAAAGTAGCTTACCTTTGTCCGTGTTTATAGTGGAAGAGGGCCAAAGAGAAGAGAGAAGGAGAGTTTGGGTAGCAAACCATGAGCTGGGTTCTGCTGAAAATGCAAGCTGTGGAAGCTTCTGAAGCCACAAGGTTGCCTTGGGATGAGTTAGAATTTCTGCCTCCACGAGGGAAGACCACAGACCCGCTTGCACCATGTCCATACCCAGTCCATGGGGACAGCGCATCATGCCGTGGGCCGGGCAGTCCTGTGTGCTAGGCAGTGAGTGAGCTCGCGGGAGCATGGATTCCACCTACAGAACTTCATCGCTTCACACCCAGCACAGGGCCCCACACAGCAGGTACCCAATAAATATCTGTGAAACTGAAATATCACCAACACATTTCTTTATTACAGTGCTGCTCAAACTTTAATGTGTGTACAGTTTGTCTAGTTGAACAATGGGGACCTTGTTAAAGTGCAGATTCTGATTCAGTACATCCAGGATGGGGATCCAGGATGCTGCACTTCGAGTAAGCTCCCAGGTGATGCTGCTGCTGATCCTGAGCTCCAGTTTGAATAGAAAGGGTCTAGAACACACCAAGTCCAGCCCTTCCTGACTTACCAGCAGTTGCTTGTTATTTGTTCACACAGGGCAAGCAGCTGTTTGTGAGATGGTAGCAGATAGCACATACAGACCCGGGGGGACCCTAGCTGTGCTGTTTCCAAGGTAGGGGCCTGGGTGCCTGCAGAGCTCATCCTTTGCTTCCTCGGGCCCCTGCCTGCCGAAAACAAAAATGAGCAGCATACGCGCGTGAGAAGAGAGACCAGCCAAGCAGATCTTTCAACAGCTCTTAACTTGCTTGGCTCCAGCAATGGAACAGGAACACGCTGCCCCCTTCTCAGCCCTGGCCCTCCGGAAGGGCCGGGACTGTGCCGGCTGCGGGAGGGGCTGGCACCTTTCAGATGTTTGAGCCTCCCTGGCACAGAACGGGCTTCAGCCGGGAGAGGGGGCAGCTGGGGGAGGGAAGGAGAAGTACGTTTTCTTGGAATGTTTGTGCCCAGGGAAAAAGCCAAATTCTCTAGAGCAGAACTCTTCATGCTTTTTTTTTTTTTTAAGTAGCGGGAACCAAGTTACTGGAATTTCTTCTGAATTAAAAGCCAAACAAAAGTTTCTTGTGGTTTCAGTTACACAAGAGGCTGCTGCCAGGATGGAATGAATGAGACGAGCTGCTGAAAGGCAAAGACAGTGAGGGGCTGGAGTGCGCGGGTGAGCAGGACAGAACTGAGGGCCCGTCACACAACAGTTCCCTTGGTGGGGGCATGCTGCCCACTTCCATGCTGTCACCTTTTAGGGAAAGAACTGACTGTATGGGTCTTTCTCCCAAGATCAAAATGAAAAAAAAAGGAGGGGGAGGGTATGTGAAAGTGATGTGTACACAGCAAGACACATCCACATGTTACTGATTATTGGGTCTTTGTAATTTACCATAATTCAGGGCCTCGCACTCCATGGGGTCATGCTTTGTTCGGTTTCCTAACTGATTGGCAGTCAGACCAGACAGCCCTCCCGCCCCTAAGCTATGAGGCTCTCGATTCAGCCTTGTTCCAGTACGAGGCTGCAGCCAATGCCTGCTGCTCCAAGGGCCGGGGATAATTAACTTCGACTGGTAATCCCCAAACTTCATTTTCTCAGTGCTTCGCGCCTCCCTGCCCCCCTTCCTGGTAGCCACAGAATGGGCCTGACCAGAGTGGTGTCTCCTTCCCTTCTCCAGCCTGCCCTCTGGTGGGAGCACTCCTCGCGTGAAAGGAGAGCCCGGGAGGACAGGTCTGCAGGGTGCTGTGTCGGCCTCCTGTGGTGCACCGCTTCTTCCCTGGGGGAGCAAGGGGCCACTAAGTGCTGACAGCAGCTCGCCTCTCAGACCTCGTTCCCTCTCTAGAATCACTCCATGTCCCTCCATTCCATCCCTACATGTTTGCCTAACAGGAATTTCCCCTTCCTTGGATGAGGTGGGATGGAAGAGCTCACGAGAGCTGACGGAACTCCTCTCTCTGAACTCTGCATTCAGTGTCATCAAATGGACAGCTTGAAATGGCCAGTGGTAGGAGTATTTACACCACGGAAATCAGCAAATGCTACAAACCAGCGCTTCCCTGCCGCTGTCCCCCGGGGAGGCTGCTTATCAAACACCAGCACACTGCTGGTTATAAGCACTTGTGTGGAGGGGGAGATGGGGGAGGGCCCAGGCGACGCAGGGAGTCACACTTCCTTCCCTGTGGCCTGTGCTGGCCACCACTGAGCAGCCCATTGCAGCTTAGGAGCTCTGCTCTGGAACTCTTTCTGGATACCTCCTTACTCCAAAGGAGTTGATCCAGTTCTTCTATTCGAGGACCCTGCCCTGGAACAGAGCTGGAGCTACTCCAAGCTGAGTTGTAGACAAGGCTCATTTTCTATGTTCCTAGTCTCCCGTCCATCCCTTCTACCGTTCCCCATTATCTGAACCCTGTCTTTGTATCTGACATTATTTCGACTCTTTTTTTCCTCAACCTGCTGCCGGTGTGCTCTTTCAAAGAGAGACTGATGCATTCCTACCCAGGGACTCTTTTTTGGGGGAGGGGCGTGTTATTAGAGATTAAAGTTCTAATGATCGTGGAGTTCAGTGGTTTTCTGCTGGAGGTAGGGAAGGCCTTTTGAAACTGCACAGCTGTTCGGACTTTGTAGTATTTCAGTCATCACCTGTCAGGGTTGGAAGTCACCCTAGAGATCCTTTAGTCCAGCCCTCACTTTACAGGCAAGAAGGCTGAGACCCAGAGATCTTTCCCAGGGGCTGAACTCTGACAAAAATTAAGGCCTCCCAGCCCCTTAGCCTGCTTTCTCACTGGCTGTTGAGAGAGCTCCCCCCCCCCGCCGTGGACTCTGGATGATGCTGGCGGCGCTGGAATGGACAGACAGTTACCAGGAGCTAAGTATGCATCATTTGCATCTGGCCATTTCTGTTGCTACTTGTCCTTTTTCTTTGCAAAGAACTTTGAAACCAGACTAGCCTGTCTGACTTTCCATTTAGAGTTTATCTTAAAGCTACTGAAGTTTGAGAGACAGCTTTGGTTGTTTACATGAAAAGGGAATAGGAAACGAGAACCTTGATCTTCCCAGGATCTCACCCCTTCTTTAATAAAGGAAAGGAGGAAATGTCCTAGAGGCTGGTATTGCTAGAACAGAAATCTTTTGAGATGGAGCAAGCAGATGAAAATGTTTCTTAGGCGGCTGCCAGATTTTAATGGCCAGTGTCTACAGTATATACCCCCAAGGACCAGCTGGAGGCCCCTGTGCGGAAGGACACCATGGGTAATAGAGCCTGGTGACCCAGGGATCCGCTGCTTGGTGATGGTGTGGCTTCAGGGTTCCTCTAACTGGTTGAAAATCAGGTTCATGAGGTTCATTCAACACTCATATTGATTGAGCATGGATGATGTGCCAGGCATTGGCATGGTTGTAGTGAGGAGGATGGCACAGCCCGTACCCTGGAGAGCTCACTGGCTGGGGGGGACAAACTGAGAAGCAAAGAAAGGTGTAACTTGGGTGTCTGCGCTCCCGGGAGCAGCTCTCTTCTGGACAGAGGAAAAGGAGTCAGGGGAATCCTTCTTACAGTTTTGTTGTTTTTCTTACTGAGTGATACTCATCAGGATAACGGAATTCTCCCCTGTCCCAAAGGAATGTGTCTCAGGTGCTGACATTTGCCAGGACAATAATTGGTAGCAGCCCTCCCTGCTCCAAGCACATTGGAACTCCATGGAATTTTAAGCAGATTTTTTAATAGTTTTTGGAAGATAAAATCTGAAGTCCAGGGGTAGGGGCTTGTGTAAGAAATTTGGACTTTGTGTGCCTTGTCTGGCTAACTGATCTCAATTACCCTCATGTACTGGGGGTCCCAGGGCCCAGATGTGGGAGGTTCCCACAGGAGCCTGCCCCCAACTGGCAGAGGGTCTGTTGGCCATTTAGACTCCCTCTGGGTTCCTCACACTGCAGCCTTGCCCCGCCCCTCTAGGGTCTCCTGGTATTTTTAACCCCTTCTTTCCCTTTTTCCCAAGGAATGTTCTAGAGAGGAGGGTTTCTGGGAATGGGTGCCCTTCTCACTTGACCTCCCCAAAGGGAAGGATAGGAGCAAGTATTGAATCGCCCCTGATCATCTGATAGTGGTCCAGACACATGCTCTCATGGAACATCGCTGGATAAATGACCAATGTCCCTGAGGCAGAGCTGCTCACAGTGCAATTCTAGAGAGATGAGGGGAGGAAAGTGAAGGTGGCTCATGTGTTCAGCGGCTGTTCAGGAAGGTTGAGTCGGATGAGACCAGTGCCCTGAAGAGTGGTTTCAGCCTGCATGATCCAGAAGTGGTGTTGTCTGGTGATGCGCTATCTCCAGTTCTGTGATTCTGAGTAAAGGAGGTCATGTGCCGTTGGGAGTGACTGTGTGCTTTTTTAGTAATTCTCAGTTGGGCCACACATTAAAATCACCCGGGATTAGCAAAAACGATGCCTAGATCCTACAGTCTAATTGAGACCCTTGGTACTCCAACATTAATGGACGTCAGAATCACCTAGAGAACGTATGCAATCACAGATTCCTGGGCCCCAGCCCAGGATTTCAGTGGCTCTGGGATGGGCCTGAGACTCTGCATTTCTAACAAGCTCCCAATGACGCTGATGCTGCTGATCTGGGACCATGCTTGGAGAATCACTAGCATGAGCAATTCAGTGGCAGCTCAGGATCTCTGCTGGTGCAACCGGGGCATCAGAATTTTTTCAGACTCCCCAGGTGATTCTAAGGTATGGACATGGCTAAGGGCTATTTCAAATCATTGGTTTGTTGCATCAACTGATAAGTATTCACTGGTCAGATTGTGGGCCAGGTACCGTGTTGAAGTGCAGGGACCTTCAGGAGTTCCACTGATCACTGAACCATCAAAGGGCGCACAGCCCTGCCCGAGGACCCCGGTGGCTGTCTCTGTCCTTTTGAGAAGTGAAGTTAGACCTCCGTCTCCCCCGCCCCTTTCCCTGGAGCGTGAAGCGTGGGAGCTGCTGATAGCAATGTCCTTTGCCCCAAGCCTCCTTACCCTCTTCAGCCAGCTTCTCTCTGAGTCACAGTTTCTTGCCAAACACCTGGGGATGGGCTGTTGACCTCACTCTGGAGGTGTGAGACTCTTTTGCAGATGCTGCCCCCTTGGGCAGTTCAGGAACCAATCAACCTGCTGGCCTTGGCAACCTGGAAAACACAGTCAGTTGCTCTGGAATAGGTTGATTGCACCCAAAAAGTGCCCTTCCACTTCTCCCCGTCAAGTGTGTTTGCAGTTCCATTTTCCTCTTTGAGTCGGCTCTTCCGTTACTGGTTTTGTGTTCCTTCATGGGGTCCGCATTTTCCAAGGCCTTCAGGAGTGGCTCTTTCTGCCTAGTTTGGGTACTATGCTGAGAGCTGGCCCTTGTGTCCTGTGTTTTGTGTCCTTGGCAGGTCTGCACCTCCCTGGTCTGGCCACTCACTGCCCCATGCTTGTATCTACAAGAAATAGGAGGAAGCGCATGCAGCTGAGTCCGCATGCTGCAGGGGCCCGTGCCCAGGGTTCTGGCAGGATTCTGTGGTGTAGCCTTCGTCCACAGGGCTACCACTGCCAGCTGTCAACGAGTAGCACAAATATGCATGTGTGACCTGAAAATTACAATGTAAACGGTGGGGCAACACATGTATAGGAAGGCAAATTTTAATTAAAAGTCTGTTCTCCAACTCAGCCTGCCTGTAAGGATACAGAAACGCCAAGTTGGCAGGCTGCCAGTCAGGTTAAAGGGTGCCCTCATGCAAAATGGACCAAATGGAAGAACCAGGGCTTCATTGAAATCGGATGCCTTTGATTAATTATGCACCAAATATATCCCATATGGGGAAGATGTGCCCCAGGCAGCTAGCAGAGCTGGCAGGAGCCGAAGCTTCCTGAGGAACACGGGGTCTCCTCTCGTGCCGTGTGAGGGGATGCAGGCAATACAGAGGGAGGATGTGAGTCGAGGCCTTTGTGTGGAAAAGTGGAGCATGTCAGAGAGAAGAGCACATGGCCCATCAGCCAACTGCGTATCTTCCACTGGATGTGGTGTCAAGGCACTGAGCCCAAGAGTCATCCCCAGTTTGCTGGAGTGGGCTGGAGGAGGGAACCAGCCGTCTCCAGAGGCAACCCTGTGGGACAGAGCTCACTGTTAGGATGATTTCCTATGAAATCTCCAGGGAAGGGATGGAGAAGAGCCACAGAGTTTATGAAGTGTGTGCTTGCTGCCTGGGCTCTGGTATGTTCAGGAAGTCAGATCTGTACAATGGAAATTCATTCATGCAACAAATACTTGTCAAATGCCTGCAATGTGCTTGCGTGGTGCTGGGCACCGGGGACACAGCAGTGGGTGAGACAAACACAGTCCTCCCTGAGATTCGGGACCGTTGGAGGATGGAACATGAGCAGGGCGTTGCATGATAAACATATCAGGGCCATGCATGCAATGGTCCCCATGTGCCTTGTAGTGCATTCTGGGGACACATAGATCTGAAATGACTTTTTAGGGTCCTAAGTGTTCAAACCCGGATATTCTATTTTATTTTTTACTTACCAAAAAACAGCTTTTCTATTTTGCCATTTACATGTTCACACTCACTTAGCTTAAGCTCCTTTTCTAATAAGAGGAGTGGTGTAAAGTCACATAGAATTTGAGTATCTGCATTTGGAGGACCGCCTAGTCCAACCCTCCCGCTGTAAACATCAGAACACTGAAGCCAGGGACGCCAAAGGCTTGTCCAAAGTGGTGCAGCTAGTTAGCGATAAAGTTGGGTGGAAATCTGCTTTTCTGACTCCCAGCTTAGTATTCCTTTGACTTTACCTCGTTATGTCACCTTTGCAAAAGTGGAGCCAATTCAGGGCAAGTTCTTGGGCACTTATGGCCAACTGCTGTCACTCTGAAGAGTTAATGTTCTAATTGGCACAGCAGAGCTGAAGTCCGCAGGTGGGTAAGTGTGGACAGGTGGAGAATCAGCGTCCAAAGAGAGCCTTCTGGCCAGCGCCTGACTCCCTCAGCAGATCTCGTGGCAACTGGGGACTGAGGCATCAGGAAAGGGATGATGTGGGACACTGTCTTCTGGCCCCTCTGGGCTCACCAGGGCAGGTGTGCGTTTCCAGAGAGGGGTGGTGCTGATGCCCCTGGGAAGCCGTGCAGGGTGGCAGCCCCAGGAGTGAAACAGTGGAGCGGGCACCTTGGAGGATGGGTCTAAGAATGAGAGAGAAAATGCTGGTTGAAGGCAGAGAAAATGCCCTCTTTGGAGGAAAGAAATTATCTGTATCAAGAAACTTCCTTTCCCAACCATGCAGATCTGGGCAAGATGACCAGAGGCTGGGTGGGAAGACTGCAGTGGGAACATGATTCATTGTACTGTTCATGAAAAGGGATCAGAGGAGCTCCCCTCGGGCTTTATTACGGGAACATGCTCAGGGCTACTGCACCCAGGACCTGACCTGCTAGATGCAGGGCTGTTCCGCTCCGCGTCATGGGGAGAGAGAAGTCAAACCTATGCTTAGAAAAGGAGTCAAGGACTCACTCCAGAGTGAAAGGGTAGCTTTGTCTGGAGAGGGGGTACTTTCCACAGGGATCCGAGATGTGTGTGAAGGGAATGGTGTTCCAGGAATGAAGTCCCGGTATTGCCAGCGCTGGCTACCAGGTATTTATGGCGTAGGGATGCCTTCCTGACTGCTCTCACATGGCGTGTCCTTGGCCTTCTCAAGTGGGTTTCCGAATCGGCCAACTGACTGCGGGAAAATGGTGGTTTACAGCATGGATTTTGGCCTTATGTAGAATGGATTGAAATCCTCAGTTCTACCAACTGCGAACCATGTGGGCAGGTGCCTTAAACTTTCTGAGCCCTAGATCCTTTGTAATGTCAGATAATAATTAAGACATCGTTGCCTTGTTGCAAAGGTTACTAGTATCTAAAGCACCTAGTAGTGTGTCTGGCTCGTAGGAGGCACTTAAATGGTAACCCTTATTAAACAAAACAATAAAAGTTCCTTCCTTTGAAGCCAAAAAAGGTTATTTGGAAATAGAGCAGTCTTTTAGTAAGGAGGCTCAAAATCCAGAAAGACCAGCCAAAACAATCAAAATGGAACCCAGATGGGTGTTTGTCCCGGGCCCTTTGCTGACCTGCCCCCACCTCCGCCTGCCCTGGAGCCAAAGGGAGAATTTGCCTGCACCACCTGCTGGTTGTTTGTGGAAACTACAGACTCCTGGATTGGGCTCCATGGTGAGTAGGACACAGGGAGGGGGTGAGGAAAGGAAGGTAACTAGTAGTTTTACAACTGTTTTGATTATTTCAAATTGAGGTGTTTGTAAACAAGATGTTAGAGACTGGAGATTTTGTTGGGTCTTGTGTTCGGCGTAAATATAGTTTTATTAAAACGTGTTGCAGCAGCATCCTGCAGTGGAGAACGCAAGATTTAGCTGTGACAGGAGCTAGGGGTGACTTCCGAATGGCAGCATTTGGAAGTGCTTTCTCCGAGTAGCACATCCAGGCTGCTTTGGGTTTGCTGTTTGTTCCTTCCAAGAAGCAGGAAAGGAAAATGCAACCAACCCACTGAAGTCGGTCCATTTGCTTTTAACGGTACCTCTGTTTACTACGTGGGAAAAGTGATGCACATACAGGAAGAGGACCTTTTCCAGAAATCCTCAGTGAGCCAGAAGGAGATCCAAACGAGGGAGCCGGGTTGCATTTTGTTTTGAGCTTTGGTTTAGAAGCGTTTTTCCACCCAATAAGGCAAGAAAGGGCTGCTTCAGCTTCTTGCTGCTCAGTTGAGTTTAATGCGGGGCCCAGGTCTGGGGCTGCTCTGAGCCTGTCAGTAAGACCAGCAGGGGGGCATCACTAGGATTGGAAATAAGGGAAAATCAACTGACAGACATCCATTAAGCACTGCTAATGGATGCTACTAGTGCCAGGCTGTGTGCTGGTTCCTGGGGAGGCAAAGAGGCATAGGACCTGACCTTATCCTTAAGAAGATGATGGTTCAGGAAGTGAGACGAGCTTAGGCTAAATAAGTGTATGGTGGTGAAGCAAATGATGAGTCCCATAAGACAGGTCCATCGCTTTTTTGGAATACTAGAGAAGGATGCATGCATGTGTTTAGTTAGATGTGGTCGCTGACCTGTAGGATGATGATTCAATTCCACATACATTTACGGTGTCTTTCTCTGTATAGAGAGCATTGTTGCAGATGCTCTGAGATGTTTGGAGAAGGATAAGATTGGGTACTCTTTCTCACCCTCCATGCCCTCCTACTCACATATTGTACAGCACAGTGGTCAGGAGCACTAAATCAGCCCGTGTTTGAACCCTCCAGCACTCATCAGCTTTGTGACCTTGACCAAGTTGTTGAAACTCTCTACAGCCTTACAGCCGTATGCATTCAATCAACGGACATGTATCGAGTATCTGCTGTGAGGGCACTGGGGTGTTATGATGGCCAAAGCAGACAGGCTCAAGGGATTGAGGTGGCCTGGAGGCATAAAGGATGTGCAGAAGTAGGAGAGAAGGGTGGGATGGGCAGGTAGCAGATCTAAACAAAGCCGCCTTCTCTGAGTGGCCTGGGATCTTCTCATTCTCAGCCAAATCTCTGCCCCAGATGGGCAGACTCTGGTGAAGGGCCAAGTGGGAGTGTGTTTCAGTGTCCCTTCCTGCCTTTCTTCTCCTTCCATTTCATCTGTGCTCGGCAACACCAGACCCACACTAGGGTGCTGGTGGGAACCTGTGCGCCTGGTCACAGGGGCACTGCCAAGGAGCTTTCTATAATTGCTTCCTTTCTTTTATTTTCTGGACTGTTTCTTGGTTTGAAAAGCCCTTGGCAACTCAGGAAATTCCACTTCCCTCTGCAGCTCATTTTTACCTTCCTTGGTCTATGCCCAGGCACAAATATTTATCCTATTATTTGTTTTTTCATGGGAACTCTCATGAACTCCAAGACCCTGCTGGGTGCATTGCAGGCTCGGGGGTGGGAGAGGGAGGAGTGATGGGGAGAAGGGAAGGAGGCATCTGGACACTCAGGTCTCGAGGAATCAGAGGTTAGCGTGTCGCTTTGACCAGTCATCTCGATTCTTCTCCATGTCTGAACGTCTGTCCCCTAACAGTGGAAGGCCAGAAGGTGCTTAAGTGACAGTCTTCATGCCTGTGAAGGCCTCTTGCAAGGAAATAGTAATACTTTTTGTATCTCCTCTGAAGACCAAAAGTGAAAGAAATGAGCTCAGGCTATAGCATAGGTGAGCTGGAATGGACACGAATGCTTTCTTCCCCATGGAGGGAAATGCCCTTCCGCTTGTTCACAATAAGCTTTTGTAAATATGAGCAATTCTCATCTGATTGTGACATGATGCCATAAGTGTGGTCCTATCTGTAGGCAGTGGGATAAACTAAATGCCTAGTTCACTTAATAAGCATTAGTATAATATTTTTCAACCCTGTGACTCAATGAATGCCTCTAAACCTAGAGTCTTCCACAATTTGATCGTTAGAATAGTTTGCTTTGGCTTATTATTTATTTTATAGACATATATAAAATTATATATATATATATATAATTTTCCAAACCAGATTATACATTTATCATTTTTATTCATATCTCTACTAGAGCCTAGAATGGGCTTGACTGTCGTAAACAAGCAGGGTTTGATGAATGACCAATAGATTACAGCCACTTCCAAATTCTGCCAGTGCCTATACTATACTATAATTCATCCTTTTTCTTGAGGTGACAGGGAACTCTTGTAGCAGCTCTAATATCAAGACCTATTTTGTACTAATATATAATTTAACCATTTATTAACTGTCTAATAATATGGACCAGCCATTGTTAGGTGACAATAATCCAAGACACACTCCTGGCCCTGAGAGGTGTTCACCATCTACCTGAGGAGATGGACATTCAAACTGATATAAAGACACAGTCTTTATATAGTTTAAAATGATATATCAATTAATAATATATTAATACAAAGTATGTATTAATACTTTAAAATGGAGGGAGTGCTTTTTGCCTCATGTAAAAGGAGAGAGTTCTGTAGAGGATATATTTGATCCAGATCTTGAAGATAAGTAGGAGTTAGTCAGAGAAATAGTTGTTGGTGGTGGGTAGAGACAGAAGAAAGAATTTTCTAGGCAAAGGGAAGAGTGTAGCCCATGGCATATGGCTGACATGGTGGAGAAACTATAACTGGGGAGCCTGGGGAGGGAGATGAAGCTGGCGATGCAGCTGGGGCCACACGTGAGCCTCCACATCCTGGGAAGGAATGGGAGCTGCTCCAGGAGGCAGTTGGAAGGGCCCTGATGAGACTTGGGGAGGCCTGTCTGGTGGGGGGGGAGTGGGTGGGAGGAGGGAGAGTGAAGAGGGAGGCTGCTCAGGAAGCAATTGTCGGGGGTCAGAGAGGTCAAGAGCGCCTGTCTTGCAGTGGTGGGAGTGGGAATCAAGATGGAAAGTGGGTCCAAAAAGAAATGGCTCTGTGGGCGGGGAGGACTCTGTATGCTGTTGGAGCACATGCTAGAGCTTGAAGAATGCCAACAGGGCCAAGAAAGGGAGAAGATGGTCAATGAGAGTGGAGCTCATGCCATCCTAGCTGGACAAGTCCAAGTAGAGCTGCTGGTTAAAGTGGCTTTGTTAGTTAATATATAATATGTCACCGCAATAGAGAGCATCTCTGGTGGGTGCTGGGACTGCAGACGCATTGTTGGTCACGGTGACCCAGACGAGTAGTCAAGGCAACTTTGACCATCAATCAAGCAGAAAACCCAGCTATAGGTGGGCCGGACAGTCCCTGTCCACGTGTGCACTTGGCGGGCCGTGGGTCACGTCTGCCCCAGTCATGGGTCTCCACGGTCAGCTAAGCAATGACGGGGCACCAGTGCTGTGACATACTTTTCACAGGGAAGGGGTTTGTTTGACGTTTGTCTCCCATCTTCCCCTCCTTGCTGTCTCCTCTTCTACCATGTCTTCTGGGGCCTGGATGATTGCAGTAGTCCTCCAGCTGGCTCCCTGCATATAGCCTGCCACTACCCAGCCCTTCATGCATGCCTTCGCTAGTCTTCTTCCTAAACCCTCTTTTGCTCTTTAATCTCTCCTTAAAAAAGCTTCTTTGGCTCCTAGAAGCCTAGACAATAAATACCGTTAATCTGACAAGTGGCCCCTAGCAACCCCCTTGAACCTATTCCCCATTAGGAATCCGCCAATATGGCCAAGCTGATTAATTCCGTATATATTATGCATATCGTGCCCCATCGTACCTCTGTGACCCCCATCTAAAATGCCTCTCCCTTTCTGTCTTTCAAGGTTCAGTTCAATCCAAACCCCCTTTAGTGGAGCAGCCCTCCCCTGATGTCTTGCAGCCCTTACATATACATCACACATCAGGCACATGGCAGGTGTGCCCCTGTGCCCCTATTTCTTTTTCCAGGGCAGAGAATTTTCTTATATCTCCTTGTATTCCCAGTACCTAGTAGAATTCTCTAAAAACAACACTCTTCAACAAATATGTGTTGATAATGGTGATTCTAACTCAGCTGAGGGGGCCAAATAGATATTAAATGGTTTTAAGAGTGGTAAGGGTTTAAAAATAATAATATCTACCACTTTTGCATTGCAATAGGTCAGGCTCAGTGCTAGGCCCATCATCATATGATTCCACTGTCATAACCACCCGGTGGGTTGGCATTACCTCCGTTTTGCAGGTAAGTGAGCTGAGACTATGAAAGCCCAAGGTCACACAGCACATAAATGGCAGACGTGGAAGTGGAACAGTTGTCTGATTCTCAGCCCACACTCCTAACCTCTTGATGTGTGTCCCCTGTCTCTCATAGCGCAGATTGCGTGGGGTTTTTCATTGTTCTGTTTTTGTGAACTCATTGCTTCCTTATCCCTGTGAATGGGTCTTGCCCTCCTCTCTAATATGGGAGCAGCCTTGGTAAGAAGCAAGTAGAATGGCAGGGGTGTCACATGCCAGAGTGGTCAGAGAAATGAGGTTGCTCCGCAGGTGTCATGAGAATGGATGACTTGTGCCCTGTGCCTTAGAGTAAAGATGGAAAATGAAAAGGGAGTGGGGAAAGAGAGCTATTGACAAATGATGGGTGAGCACAAATGTTTATCCATGCTAATGGAGTGGAGACGTGATAGCCACTCTGCTCTAATGGTTATGAGGAACAGCTCTTGGCTGCAGAATGAGGAGGCTCAAAGAAGCCTCACTCTAGAGACAGAGGAAACTAAAGGGCCTGGCTGCAAACAGTGGCTGAAGCATTTCTGTAATGGTCCAGCCTCACAGAACAAACGACAGGTCATAGGCAACAAAGACATTGGATATTTAGGGAAAACTTAACCCTGACGCTGGTTTGGACTCTTCACCCTCTGGACCCTCGGGAGTCCAAGCACATTTACGGCCCTGCAGTGGGACAGGGAGGAGGCAGGAGGAAGGCCCCTGGGGTCAGAAGGGCTGCAGGCCCAGTTTTTCTTTCCTTTCCACTGTCAAGCCAAAGAAATATTTGGTGCTGCTTTCAGAATATCTGCAACCTGGGCCACCGCTGCCCACCACCACCTACAAGTGCTGGCAGGCTATTTGTCCCCACCCTCCTGCTGTGAGCTTTCCCACATCAAACTGCAGGGAGGGGAAGCAGGAGTATAAGGAACACAAGACAGAATAAAGTGCCCCAGCTGGTCTGTGGTCCCATAGTAGGGAAGCGTCCACCTGCACAGGTGGAAATGCCCCTCCTTGTGATTGCCCCCTGCCCCAAATCCCACCACTGTAGCTCTGCTTTGCTTCCATCATTCCAGAGCCCTCCACGGAAAGAGAAAACTGCTAACACCCTTATCAGAACCACCTAGTTCCTCACAGAGCGGATAAATCCGACACACAGAACTGACTGAGGAAATGGAGAAGGGCTTAGAGCATCACCTTTGTCTCCATCACCATTTGCTTGGGTCCTGCCTTGGGAGTGCAGCTCTCTGTGAGTTCATGGCAGAAAAGTGCTCATGATAAGAGGAAGGATGTCACATGCAGGACAGGGAAGCAAGCAACTCAATAATAAAACCCGCTCCAACTAGGTTTGCAAGCTTCCTAAGTGTTACTCCCTCAGCCTGCTCTCCGAATCTCTGTTGTCAATTACTCTCTAGAGATAGGAAGCAGAGGAGATGTGGGCGCTGCCATGTGGGGAGCTGCCTCATGACACGAGCGCTTCTAGAGGCATTGGAAGGCCGATTGTCCCATCCTCGACGTTGGCTAGGCTTTGAGAGAGGTGCTGTACACCAGGAGGACTGACAGACAGGACCTGTGGGCAGAGGCAGAGGCGTCGTCAGTGCATAGGAGCCCCGGCCTGATCACTGGCCGCTGTGCTGGTGGTTCTTTTTACTTCCTCAGGACAGTGGGTTGTAAGGAAATGGGCTGTTGCCTCGGTCTCACAGGAGGAAAGGCAAAGGGGAGAGGGCCACTAGGAGTCATCTCTGTAGAATTCAGACCCCGATGCTGGGGCTCCCCACCATCACCGAGCCTCACACGTGCTCGTGACTTTTGTGAGTGGTATTTTGACGTCAGAATCATTTGGGTTGTGTCTCTCACGTGGGCCCTCTCCTTCCACTCGGTCTGAATATATATATAATATGTGTGTGAAGATATACATGTATGGACATGTAACACGTAATAGGTGTGTGTAACAGGTGTATATCCATATGTTTTGTGTGAGTGTGTCTGCACCCCCTGTGGATACACATGTATATAGCCTGTGCATACCTGTGCCTCTTTTTTTTTTTTTTAGATTGGCACCTGAGCTAACAACTGTGGCCAATCTTTTTTTTTTTTTACCTGCTTTATCTCCCTGAATCCCCCCTGGTACATAGTTGTATATCTTAGTCGCACGTCCTTCTAGTTGTGGCATGTGGGACGCCACCTCAACGTGACCTGATGAGCGGTGCCATGTCCGCGCCCAGGATCTGAACCAGCGAAACCCTGGGCCGCCGCAGCAGAGTGCGCGAACTTAACCACTCGGCCACGGGGCCGGCCCCTGTGCCTCTTTTTAACACTGGGTGTACAGAGATGTGTTGCAGCACTCCAACCCTTGCCAAAAAAAAACCAAAAACGAAAGCCCCACGCACACTTAAAGATGGAGGTGGACGAGGGCGAGGAGGAAGGAAAGGAAGGGGGCCAGCCGTCCTGCTGTTCCAGGCCCTCGCCTGCTGTTCCAGGCTGTGCCTCGTCTCGCACCCGCGGGTCTGAAGGGGCAGCGTCACAGAGTTCCAGCCGAGGGCTTCGGAGCCCGGCGGCCTGGTTCCAGCCTTCCTGAGTGCTGTTGGGACTCTGGCCCAGGACCTCACCCTTTGGACGCTCAGCTGCCCGGCCGGGGAGGGGGAGGCCGCCGCCGCCCCAGGGCTGGAGCACTGAGTGCTGGAACATCCGGTGGGCTGCGCCTACCTCCCTGCGACGCCGGTGGGCTCGCTTGCTTCTCTCACAAGCAAGACCATTCGCGCCAGCCTTACGGTGCAAGTGCCCGCCGCTGACCGAGTCTGAAGTGCACGTGGAGGCTTCAGTGACTGTCTCTTCATTTCTGCCCCAGCCTTTGGAAAGCGAAAAGTAGAGTCTGGAAGCCTCTCAGCTAACTGCTGGGGGCCCTCAGCGCCACCGGTGCCACAGAGTTGGGCTCTGGCTGGATGTTGCCACTAGGTCTAGATGGGTCACTTCCCCTCATGGGCCACAGTGTGCCCATCGAGGGGCTTTCTGACGTCCCTCCCAGGCCTGGCCTTTTGTGCCCGGGAACTCCAATTGCACAAGGCAATGTGCTGAAAACTGATTTAAAGAATGACACGGGGCCAACCCTGGTCGCCTAGTGGTTGAGTTCGGCGGGCTCTGCTTCAGCAGCCTGGGTTCAGTTCCCAGGCATGACCACTCATCTGTTAGTGGTGACACTGTGACAACAGCTCACATACAAAAAGAGGAAGATTGGCAACAGATGTTAGCTCAGGGCAAATCTTCCTCAGCCAAAAAAAAAAAAAAAAATGATGATGTGGATGAGCCAGCCCTGATGGCCTAGTGGTTAAAGTTCAGCACTCTCACCGCTTGGGATGCCTAGGTTCACTTCTGGGTTGTGGAACCACACCACCCGTCTGTCAGGTGCCATGCTGTGACAGCAGCTCACATGGAAGAAGTAGAAGGACCTACAACTAGGAGATACGACCGTGCACTGGGGCTTTGAGGAGAGAAAAAATAAAAAGAGGAAGATTGGCAACAGGTGTTTGCTCAGATCCAATCTTTCCCAGCAAAAAAAAAAAAAAGAATGACACAGATGTGGTCACCATCTCCCAGGGACTTGACTTTCTAAGTCTGAATGTGTGTGTGTGTAATATGTTCTATTTTATTTACTCTTCCTCATGAGGCTGAGCTGAGCTAGTGAGGTATTAAAGCATTTTAGCGTTGTTAGTTTTAAAATTAGCTGGAGCCATTAAGGAGCGTCCCTGCTCACTTTGTTTATGTGAGAAAGGAGCTTTCAAAGGCCAAGGTTGAATGGCCAGAGTCTTTCATCCTAAAAAAGACAAGTGGCTGAGCTACAAGTTAGAATCACCAGGGAAGCTTGAAAAGTCCCGATGCAGGGTGCTCTGGGCTCTTCCTCCGTCTTTGCTCTCCCTGCTTTCCAGACAGCCGTGTTTTTTTAAAGTTCTCTGGGTAATTCTGACACGTAGGGCGATTGACGCCCACTGGGCTAAACTAAATACATTTTCTAGTGTATGAGGGGAGGGAAACAGTGGGGGGGGAGGGGGCTTGCCATGCCAACCAGCTGCTTCCCATTTCCCACTCACTCAGTGACCAGTACGTGTTCCACAGAGGTCTCTCACCAACGCCTGGCTGGTTTCGTTCAGGTGCTGTGGACAGAAGGGCACAGACGAGATCATGCTTCTCAGGCCTGGGTGATCGTCAGAATCATCCAGTGATCGCTGAGAAAATACAAATTCCCAGGCCCCGCTCAGATTTGCTGAAATGAATCTTTGAGGGTAGGAATGAGGAAACATGATTATTACCATCATCATCATCATCATTATTATTATATGATTTTGATATCCTATAATTCAGATCCAGATTCAGAAACCACTGGAGGCAAAGACTCAATCCTTGTTTTCCAGGAAAGAAGATTTTACGTCTTTCCTTGTGGTCGACCCCATCTGGTGACTCTGGGGTCTACTACATAGACTGCTTGTGAGCTGTGGGACACAGACAAGATACTCAGCCTCTCTGAGCCTCGTCTTATCATCTGTAAAATGGGAACCGTAATGGTGTCCACTTCACGAATACGTTGGGAAGATTCAATGAGTTAATGCTCGTGAAGTACTTGGCACATCATAAATATTCAATAAGTGTTAACTAGCTGCCGCCATCATCATCATCATCATCAATATCAGTGTCATCGTTTTGTAATTCAAACAGAAGCTGCAGGCTAAAAGAGAAATTTGTAAGATTTAAAGAGCATGAAGTAAAAAATTCTGGCCCTGAAGCCTGTGGGGCTTTAGGGACTAAGTGGGTTTTGAACTTGTCTCGGAACCAAGAACTTCTCTGGGGCAGGTTGGAGCAAGATTCTACATGTCGCACTAGAGACCTATTTGTAAAGGGCAAAAGCCATTGCTGGGAAGACAGTGAGGCCCCCGATTACCAGCAGAATGAATGAAGGAAGGAAGCGTCACCTCCTGAGTGCCTTCGTCTGCTCAGGCTTGTACTTGGTAGCATCACGTGAAAAAGGACAGTGTTCCCTTCCTTTAGGGCATTTGCAGTCTGGTCTGGGAGCACAGTCAGCACCCTTTGAAGAACAGGAGCAGGATGAGAGGATGTGTAATTAAGTGCTAAACTGTGTCATTGGGACTCTCCAGGGCTAAAGGACTCAGGGAGCCCTGCAGATGGTTACAGAAGGCCTCTGAAGAGACTGGGGAGGGGGCCTGAGTCAGGAAACAGCCTGCAAATCCAAAGACAGGAAAGGAGAGGCCTCCAGGAAGCAGCCTGGGACACGAGTGACACAGCCAAGATCAGGGATGATGAGCAGCTGGCCCACTTGGGAGCCCTGAGCCACATGGCCCTTCCTAGTCAGGCTCAGTTCACTCTGTGGCCTCCGGACAGCTCCCAGTGCTCTGTGGGCATGCATTCCACTTCCTGTCATGAGCAGGGCCTCAGGGCTGGGTCTGCCAGGAAGCTGTGGGCACAGCCTGGCATGCCCCAAGGGCACTCTCTGGGGAGGCACTCAGCTCCAGGGCTGGGCTGACTCAGGGCAGAGGGCAGGTGGTTTCCTTCTTCTGTGCCACCATTTAGGGGACATTGTAGAACCCTTTGTTCCAGAAGGCCAATCCCATATCTTGCTTTCCTGTCTGTGGGTCTTAAAAGCTTTCCAATCTTGTAAAACTTTTTTTAAACGGTTAAATTTTATACTTTATGTTAGAAATGCTGCAGCCTTAATTCTGCTTCTGGAGAATGACAGAAGTGCTCCTTAGCATTTTCAAGGTCCAAGGAAGTCTTGCAGTAAAGAACGGGGGTCACCTCCAAACTTTCTTGACCATAGAATCCTTCCTACATAGCACCTATGACCATTCTGAGAAACTAGCATCCTAGGCTAACCTACTTTGGGAAAACTGGAATAATAAGGAGCCTTACAGATATCATCTGTCCTTTCATTTTCCAAGTGAGGTCCACGGAGGCCCTCGACGTGGATGAGATTTTCCCATGACTCCCCAGCCTGGCCATGGCAGTGGTCAGGAGCCCCAGGTCCTACTCTGGGCTTAACGTTCCTTAGTTGTTAACCAGCTGGAAATAAGAATGAGAGGAGACTGGAGATGGGCTTTGCAACTGAATGAACTATCAGTGTGGTTGGGAGGTTATTTTGAAGATATTTTAGACTTGTTTCTGGATCAGTAATTTTATAAAAGAAGTGTGATCCAACTGATTTATTATGAAAAAATTTTGTAAACTTTGGTTCACTTACAATAAGAAGCATTTGGGTTTCTGAAAAGGATACTGCTTTTGAGGCTGGATGATTTTCATGACCCACAAGTGTTTACGAACTGAAATCTGGCTGCCTCTGCTACTTGGTGTGCACGGAGAATTCCTACCCTGAGGCCTCATCTGTAGCTATTTAACCATATTCGCCATCTTTGGCCCTTAGCTGGGGGTCTCTACCACTACTGGGACATTAGGATGGAGAGGGCCTGGCACGTATCTTGGTGGGAGTGGAGAAAGATGTTAGGAGCATAAGGCAATATTGTGTGGTTGACCTCCCTCCTGCTCCTGCCCGCTAAGGCCTGGCTGCTGGCCCGAGTGCCGAGAAACAAGTGTCAGGCTCACCTTCCAGAGGAGGCAGGAGGGTAGCTGCACAGGCCCTCACCTCAGACATACTCACCATGCCCTTCCAGTGTGAGCTGCTGGAAGTCACCAATTCCTGGAATTTCCTTCCCTTACGTCTCTGCCCTCCTGGAAGCCTGAGGGTTTTTCTGCTCTTCTGGGTGGAGCTTTCCTACCTGTATCAGCGGCCTCTCCCTTCAGATGGTCCACAGGGAGCCAGGGTTGGGGGGTAGGGTTGCATGTGGATAAGAAGTGGCCACTTACCCTCTCTCACATATACGCTCTTTCTTTAGAAGAGTTAAATACATCAATAGCTTATTCACCAAAATATATCCAGACCTATTTTTAGTGCTCTGAACATGTTGACTCTTACATAAAATTCATTCAGTATATATAAACTATTCAGTAAATATTCCCTCATGAGAAGAATGGTATTTTGGTCTGTTTTGTTTCTCTGCCCTTCATGTTCTAATTTAGGACTGGGGAACATGTCGGCTCCCTCTCCGTGCTGCTTGCCTTAGGACTGAGTGCTCTGGCTGGATCTCGCTGCCTTCGTGTTGACGAGGGGCCTGTGCAGGGCCTGGGAGGCATCACAGAGCGAGTGGGGGAGGAGGGAGGGAGAGGCAGCGCTGGCTCTTCCTGCTGTGAGGAGATGATGACTGGTGCTGTGGGCTCCACTGTGCGGGGAACGCGGCTCTGGACCTCTTTCCTCCTTTGACTTGCCTGCTTCTGCAGCTCCTGCTTTAGCCAAGGGTGGAGGCGGGCGTCAGGCTGTGGAAGCTTCGGGCGTTAACTGGTGGGGCCACGGTTGAGTGTTGGAGCCAACCTTCTGTTGGCTCGTGAGCATGGCTTCCAGCCGTGCCAATGTCTTACAGAGTGGAGAATGGGTGAAGGGTCTGTGTGAGTTTGCTCTGGCTGCTTAACAAAGTACCACAGAGTGGGTGACTCCAACAACAGATGTTTACTTTCGCACAGTTCTGGAGGCCAGAAGTCTGAGATCAAGGTGTCGGCAGAGTTGGTGTCACTCTGAGGCCTCTCTCCTTGGCTTGTAGATGGCCGCCTTCTCGCCAAGCTTCACAGCACCTTCCCTCTGTACATGGCTGTGTCTGTACATGACTGTGTGCAAACCTCCCCTCTTGTCAGGACACCGGTCATCTTGGATTGGCGTTCATCCTCATGGCCTCACTTTAACTTAATTGCCTGTGTGAAAGCCCTGTCTTGAGAGGTGGTCACATGCTGAGGTATTGGGCATTCACACTTCAGCCTGTGAATTTGGGGGACATGTTCAGCTGTAAGAGACTCCGTCAGTGGATTTGTCTAAATGGGCAAGACTGCTATGGAAGGCTATGCAGAGGGTGACCACCTTTGCCTGAGTCCACTGAGGGTGCCCCATGGGCTGGTGGTGGCCCCGAAAACCAGTGCGTTTGGGCAAATGAGCTGCTTCAGGGTAGAGACAGGTATTGGTGGGCTTTTATCCCAGTTCCCACCTGCATGCAGCAAGTGCACAAGGCCTGTGAGCCGGTGGACGGAGACCGAGACTGGAGGGAATGCTCACGGTGGCTCTGCTGCTGCCCTGGCCGGCGTGGTCCCTTCTCAGGAAGAACGCAGAGTGTGCCTGGGTGAATGGCTCAGTCTCCCTTGCCTGCTGACTGCGGGTGGGCAGGAGGCAGTGTATGTCACTGCTCCTGTCAGGGCACTGAGGGTTCAGCTGAGGACGGCTGAGAGGGTGTCTGTCAAGGGCTCTGAACTCTGGAGGAAAGTGAAGCATCAGAGGGGGCTTCTGGCGAGTTACAGATCTGTCAGCCAGAAACAGTACAGACGCAGTGTGAGTGTGTGTGTGCACGAGTGCGTGCATGTGCCTGTGTGTGCGTGTGAAGGGACGCAGGGGATCTGAGGTGGTATAAGGCCCGAGAAGAAATCGTAGCTCTTTTCCTCCTCTCTGAGTCGGGCCTCACCGAGTGCGCAGTAGCAGCAAAAGGAAGCACAGTTGATAGACTAACCCTGGGCTCTAGGAAGCTGCCTGGTGCCAGGCTTCTCTGAACACACGTAATCGCCTCCACTGTGATGCATTCTGTCCGCCTGTATTGTTGCTGTTCCACCCCACGAGCAGGGCCAGAGGAGCTCCGTAAAGCTGAAGGGTGGTGCCAGCTCGTGGGAGTGAGGCCCAGGGGAGGCCAGCCCTGCCCCCTCCTCCATGGGTGCAGAGAGCAGACTTCTTTACAGGCCGCTGAAAACCCTCAGGGGGCTCGGCGTCCAGGCCTCCTCGTGATTGGGCGCTCTTGGCACCGTGCAGGCACACGGGTTTTGCTACAATAGCCAATCGCTTTTAAATTCAAAAGATGCTCTTTGCCTCCAAACACCGAGCTAAGGTGAGGTTTGCTCAGCATCCACACCTGGGTAGAAAGAAGGGGTCTCGGGGAAAAAGAGGGGCAGGACAGGGTGAACCGAGGGGTGGGTGGAAGAGCAGCTGCACTGGGGGTTCACGTTTCTACAGAGCTTCATCTTGAACATGACATTAGACTCTCCCCTCTCTGACCACGGCTCTAAGTAGCTGGATGGCAGCTGTGCGGGTGTGTTTTCAGGACCCTCTCCGACTTGGCATCAGCACCATCCTGAGCTACTCAGAGGACCACTGGGCAGAGACTCCTTGGCCAGGGCTGAGGGAGGCACCTGAACATCCATCTTCCCTGAGCTCCTGTCCCGCACCACACTGATGCACAGATGCACACACCGCAGGGGTAGCTCTTTACTGCATCTTGCTCTTTCTGTGACCCCCTCATCCAACCCCAGCCCTTCCTGTGTCAGGACCTGGGCCTAGGACCATGAATTTTAAAAGCCAGGAGAGACTCTGACATCACTTAATTCAGCCCCATCATTTCCTTGGGAGGTAGCCGGGGCTCAGAGGGGCTAAGAGACTTGTCCCCATCACAAAGCAGAGTTCACGGTGAATCTCAAGTGGAGGCCAGCCCTCCTGGCTCCCATTCTGGTGCTCCTCCCCTGTACGACCACGTGTTTGTCTCCTCTTGCATGCTGTCCCCATCACCAGGCCTTTCCTTCAGCTGGGCCTGTTTGTAGAGGGTCAGAAACAACTCAGGTGGGCTCATATCCTGCCTACCACCCGAAACACAGTTTGCTAGTAAGGCTGAATTGTGATATAATGGTAATAACAGCAGACACCTTTCTGGTGCTTACTATGTGCTAGGCACCATTTTAAGTATATTACTTATGTTAACTCATTTAATTTCATTATTGACATTCTCTATTTTACAGATGAAGAAACTGAGGCACCGAGAGGTTAAGGAACTTGCCAGCAGTTATGTAGCTGTAGGTGGTGGAACCAGCATTCGAACCCAGATGGTCTCGCTCTGGATCCCATGTTCTTAACCATACCTGTCTTACCTGAAAAGGAAGACCCACTGTGCCACACATCCTCTTGGGTGACAGGCTGCCCAGATGTGAAAGGGACTTTGAAAACTTCCAGAAGCTGTGGTTTGGCTGTGCAGGTTGAGGCTTCCCAGGTTCTGGTCCAGGGTGGGAAGGGTGGAATGAGCAGATGTAACACACCTCCAGCTTGTGCAGTCTGCGATCTTACACACTCTAGGGCTCAATGTAGGGCCAGCACACACGGCTTTCGAGGAGAGAGCGACACATGGCGCTGACAGCCCTAATCAGGTCCGCTGTCTGATCCTGAGATTCCGTCAGAGAGTAGGCAAACTCAAGCGGCCCTAGAGACTCCTCACAAATAGCTGGTTTGGGTCCTAGGACTTAAGGAGTCATAAAGTTAAGTCCATTGGTCGTTTGTCCCATAGAATATAATTTTTTTTTTTTATTTTAAAGATTGGCACCTGAGCTGCAACTGTTGCCAATCTTTTTTTTTTTCCCTTCTTCTCCCCCCAAAGCCCCCCGGTACATAGTTGTGTATTGTGGTTGTGGGTCCTTCTAGTTGTGGCATGGGGGACGCCGCCCCAGCATGGCCTGATGAGCGGTGCCATGTCTGCACCCAGGATCCAAACTGGCGAAACCCCAGGCCGCCAAAGTGGAGCGCGTGAACCCAACCACTCAACCATGGGGCCAGCCCCCAGAATATAAATTTAAAGGAGAAAAAAATCCCTAGAAATAATTCCTTTGCCTCTCCCCACCTCTAAATCCTCGGAATGTCAGTCTTTTCCCAAAACCCACATTCAAGTACTTCTGAAACTATACCTCTGTGTGTATCACAAACTGTCTTCCAAAGGATGTTGAATAAATTTTACTTGTAAAGAGGGTCTGTCAGTCAAAAAAGTTTGAGACATGCTGGCTTAAAAACGTGCTAAACAGGCTGATTTGCCACAGGACTTACCATGGGATCTCTAATATGCAAATACACTCTGGAGGAAGAGCTAAGACACATCCATCTCATACAAATGAAGAAGTGTCTCCCAGGCCTGCTTGCTAGGAGCGGCTCCTGCAATGGCTGCGATGAGAGACTACATGGTGTCCCTTTGCTGTCAGGGGAATGAGGCTGTCGGGGCTTCCACAGCCCCAGGGACTAGACTTGGGCAGCAGCTGAACCTCCCTTGCCAAACCACTGCTTGCTACCCAGAGCCCACTCTTAGCCGCCTGTGGGGCCCCAGCTGAGACTGTGAGACAGCTCTGCCAGCAGCTGCTCACATCTGCTTCCCTCCGTCTCTTCCTGGGGCGGAGCCTGGGGCTACGTGAAGCTGCAGGTCTGGCCTGGACTTAGATCCTCTGGCCGGAGGACTCAGAGCTGTGCTCTGCACTCGAGGAGCCTGCCAGGGAGCCTCTGGGGCTGCTGCACGTGCTGCTGGCTGCTGCGCTTTCGGCTGTTTTCTGTATCTGGGTACTGGATAAGTTTCTTTGGCAGAAACAATTTCATTGCCAAAACAAAATCTGAAAGCTACCGATTAGTTTGACTCCCTTTATTTAATAGTTGAGACAAATTAAGGCTCCAAGATGCTCAGGGACCTCTGCAGGATCACACAGCCCCTTGGAGGCAGCAGAGCCAGGTCTAGAACCCAGCTTCCCCCCTCCCAGGGGTTGAGGGTCTTCCTGCTGCGTGGCTATGCTGCGGGCGCCTAGGGGCGTGGCCTTGAACTGTGGTTTTCAAAGTGCGGCACAGCCACCCAGGGCACTTTCTGAAAATTATAGAGCCATCCATCTTGAAAGGCCAGGACCATGCAGGATGAACCCAGGGACGTCGCCTAGGAAAGATGCTTCATCTTTTGAGGCTCTGAATGGGGCGTTCTTTCCACGCTGCTGATCCTGGAGCACTGAGAGGCTTCGCCTGCTCTCTGGTGCCTCTGAATTTGCACGGCCTCTCGATGGGGCAGGAGGTGCAGATACCTCTGTCTTAGGCCCGCTCATGTAACCAACTGGTCACACCTTCTGAAAGGCCAGTGCAGCTGCCCACTGTTGCAGGGTAAGGGTCAAAAGAGAAGCTCCCAGAGCCATAGACACTGTGGCAGGTGGGCTGATTTAAAGGGAAGAGCCCTGGCTTTTTCCCCAGAGATCATGATTCCAGAGGTCTGGGGTGGAGGCTGGGAATCTGTGTGTGTACCCAGCACGCCCTCTTCCCCACCCCTTGTGGTTTTGCTGCTGTTCATTCTGGGACTACTCTTGGAGAAATGCTGACATGCGTAGTAAGGACCCCAAACTGCTTGAGTCTAGGAATCATTCAAACACCCACATGCTAGGATATGAGGCTAAAACTGCAGTCCATGATTGTCCAAGTGGGTTAGAGAAAGAATCAAGGCATTTTGGTTTTTAACGTGGGTTACATGTAACATAATGGAGTCATCTTGATGGTCTTTTAAAAAAGGATTTGCTAAGCATTGCTTTGCAGGTGGCATTGCAAGCTCTGTACATAGCACCCAGTGGTCTACATAGATGTGGACCCTGCCTTCTGGAGACTTACCATCCAGGAAGGAAGGAATGAGGAAGTGGGGCAGGACTGGCAGTGACATACCAGATAGCTAAGACAGTGCACAGGAGACAGCTGGCAACACAGACCAGCCAGGGTGCTTTAGGAATTTCTGGGGTTTCCCAGGGGTCTGTATAATATCTCTCTCCAGAGTTTCCAGGAGGGAGCAATCTGGGTATACCTTAGTACCCTCTGCAGTGAGAGACATGGAGGCCTGGGAGCCTCAGATCTACATTTGAATCTCACTGCATGCTCCCCAGAGCCACTCAGCTCACTGGAGGGCCACCACGTTTGGAGCACTTAGTATACAAAGTCCCTTACAGCTCTGAGCTCATTTAACCCTTAACACCCCTATCAGAGAAGCTGTAGTGTTAGCTCCACTTTCCACACAAGGCAACTGAGGCTCAGAGAGGCTAGATAAGTTCACCCAATCAGGGGCCTCGATGCAGGTCTGGGTGACTCCAGGGCCTACTTCTATTCCCTTCGGTTCCTGCAGCTGGAGCAATATCCTGTCCCCTGCCGCCCGGTTAGAGAGAATATGAGAATTCTCGAAGTGTATCACCAACAAATCTAGCTTGGCTTTTGAATGAGTGGGAGGCAAAATGACATTGACAAATAATAGGATTTACATGAAGTTTTGATTTGTTTAGAGAGATACTGTAAACTCTTTAGCATTGTTGACTCATTTGGAAATTTGACTTCCAAAGGAGCAAATGCAAAGTATTTTTCATAACCCAGCCTTCCTTTCTTAGATCTGAGGAGGGAAGTGATGTGGTAGGCAACTGAAAGTGTAGAGTGGATTATATTTAGCTCTCCTAAAGGCAGGGGGATGGACTAGGTGGAATTTGCAAGGGCCTTCTCACAGGATTCTTTCATCCAGTGGGTTCCAGTTCTCAGGTGTAAGAGGTGCCGAGGACCCAGTGTTTTGGAGACAGCATGCGGCCAACCCTAATGCTCTCAAGCACAACATCTGAAAAACCCTTCTTCATGCAAATGGAGTTTTCTATGAATCTTGGGCAAGGAGTGGGAAAAGGAAGACAACCCCCAATTTTAGCAAACCCAGAGCTGGTGTCTGTAACAATAGGAAATAATTTCTAGAAATCTAATCCTGGTCATCGGTGTAACATCTTTCCCCAGGCTCTCGTCCAGGCTTCCTTTCGTGCTGATGGCAGCAAATGGTGGGGCTTTTCTCCCTCTGCTCAGAATCTGTAGGACATCAGTCTTACTCTGGTGCTAGCCTTATGTCAGCAGCTTAGGGGAAAGCCAGTGTCACCTCATCTCTCTCTTGAAGTACGTCTAACTTTCCCAAATAGCAAACTCTGTCTCTTTTAGCAAATGACTTCCAGATGCTGGAGGCAGCGGCCAGTGGAATTTTATTGCCCCCAAACTGTGGTTCTTGGCTACGTACTTCTGACTTGAAGGTAATTTGGAATGTAAACATTGCAAGACGTGTGCTGGAATTAATTAAAGCTACCCTGTATGCCGCCAGGCCTGCAAGCCTGCAATTAACTGTTTACATTAACACCAAGCCGGGCAGATCAACTGGAGTGTGCATGAACCCTTGATTACCACTTTCTCCCTTTACCTTCAGCAAAGAGTGAAATTGGACCCAAGCTGACCCATTTCCCCAGGGGTGGTCATCAGTCCCAACATAAGAAGGGGCTTCTTGAGCCATCCTCTGTACCAAAGCAAACAAGGCAGACTGTGAGTGGGGAGCATAGTTGGGCATCACATGTTCACCTGGAACCGATGACAGGCACAAACCTCTTTACTTGCCATGTCAGGCAGCAGAAGCTTCTTTAACTAGGAAGGCAGGTATGCACATAGACAGGGCTGACCACGTCCATGGTGGGCCTGCAGAGAGAGCCATGGTATCTAGTACATGACTGATAAAACTAGAAACAGCTTTTGGGAATAATTTGTTTGACTTCATGATGGCATTGAAAAGTAGGATGAAAGTTCTGGAGACAGATGGTGGTGATGATTGCTTAACAATGTGAATGCACTTGATGCTTCTTAACTGTACACTTAAAAATGGTTAAGATGGTAACTTTTATGTTTGTGTGTAGTTTACCCCTCAAATAAAAAAGCAGGATGCTCAAGCCTTAAAGGCTCTTTGGGATTATGTAAACTATGAGAGTCCCTGGAATATTCCTCACTCCCCCCAACATAATACAAGAGGGTGACATTGTGGCTCTCTGGGAACAGTCCCACACAAATGCCAGGGTGTTTCCAGGGCATAAAAGGAAAATACCAGGAAGTCACCCCCCTGGGGCCGGTCAGTCCTTCCACTGCCCACCTTCAGAGTGTCTTCAGAGTGCTGACTCATGGCAAGGAGCATCAGGAAGAGCTAAATAAGTGGTCACCTGCATTCATCGACTGTAGCCATTGAAAGAAATTCTGGAGGTCATCTAGGTTAGCCTAACTCCTAACAGAGGAAAGGGCCTTAAAATTCTTTGTGTGGTGGTGGGTCAGCTGTGGGTGTGGGGGCACACACTAGCCATTCTGCCGTCCCAGTTCTCTAACTGTTGGAAATTCCTCCCTGTACTAAGAAAAAAAATCCCTATAACATATTCATCGACTCCCATTCTACCCTCTCATGCTACACAGAATAAAGTGCCAATTCCTCTTCCAAGAGTACTTTAAGAATTTGAAAAAGATCTTTCTGTTCCTGCCTGAACCTCCTCTGATTGTCCTCAGTTCCTTCAAGTGCTCCTCATGTGACAAGGCTTCCCGAGCCCTCACTGTCTTGGCATCTTCCTTTGGGCTCACAGTAGTTTTTCAGAGTGATGCCTGGAACTAAACACAGAGCTAATAGAGGGGTGCCAGAGTTTTATTATCTGTTCTGTTTTGACCTCCATATGTCCAACGCTGTAGCCCAATGTTCCATTTTAACCATCATATCATATTCCTGCCTTAAAAAACACTTATGGTCACCTAAGGCCTCCAGATGTGTTTTCATATGAATGTCTGTTGAGCAAGGGCTCTCCAGTCTTGAAATTAGGTAAGTGTATTTAACCTAAACCCAGAAATTTATCATAAATCTTATTAGAATTCATTCTGTTGAATCAGTCCATTTGATGTTGAGATATTGAATCCCGAGTCCCTCACCCGCTCTCCTTGCCTATCTGCGAGTGTGTCTACACCTGCGTCTGAGTTATGATTCTATAGATCATAGTTGGATAGAAATGTTGCACGGGGTTAGGCCAGGGAGCGCAGAGACCACCTTTTCAGTTTATGGTGAACGGTCACTCAAGGCTCTGTGGGTGTGGAGAGCAGCTCTGAACCACTCGGCCCCTCATCCAGCTCGTTTCTCCACCCTCTCCCCAAGGATTGATGGAGCCTCTGCTCCACGACTGGTTACAGCAGAAGCTCGCTGTCAGGCAGGGCAAGCTGCAAGGGGGCGTGGGACTTGGCACGTGGTGGCGTCCAGTACATTCTGTGGGGTCAGTTAATCAGAGCAGATACGGGCCATCCCCAAACCACATTGTAGGTGATAATTCAGACCTTGCTTCCTCCCCACCCAAAAATACTTTCTTCAAAAGCGCTCACAAAGTGAAGTGAGGGTTTTGCGTTTAATTTCTCCTGGCGCCTACTGGTAGGATACCAATCAGCAGACACTAGCTCAGAGGTCTCTGGAAGGAGAAGTAACCCAAGATTAAGGGCCTAGAAAATCCCCAAGGGAAAAAGATCATCTCTGTAATCAGCGAGGATAAACTAAAGGACAGTTTGAGACAACATTTGGTTTCCTTGGTTCACATAGAACATTGATTCAGAGATTTGGGGAGTGGGTTTTCCTGACCTAAAAGACGTGGAAGCCTGGCTCTCCGAGGTGAACACGTGCTCGCTGGCTCCCTGCCTCAGGGAACGGGTCTGTCAGGTGAGAGGTAGGAGGACCCAGGAGGGCCCTTCAGGGGAAGCGCGTTAGCAGGTGGGTGGAGACTGAAGCAGACAGGGCCAAGAAAGCCAGGCTTTCAGCTGAAAAAGCTTTTATTGTTCTTTATTTATGGACACTTTTTCAATTACGGAGTCTCCCTTGAGATCATCTACTGCCTCCCTGTCTGAGGAGGAAATAATTACCATCAAAGCAACTCCATCACAGCCCACCCGTTAGGGAGGCCGAGGAGGAGGTCAGCAGTCTTGCGTGGCTCTAGGGCACAGGGCCACTCGGGATGGGGGATGCGTCTGTGCTGGAGGGCTCAGCCCTCGCTGTGCTTCCCTCCCCCTTCTTGGTCTCTGTTCGGCTGGCTACAATGTTTTCACACTGTTAGGAACCCTGCCCTCTGGGGAGGTGGGGATCCTGCTCCTCTCATCCTCCCGCGAGCAGCGTGCTCATGTATTCAGATGCCCAGGAACATGATCCCACAGGGCTCCCTCAGGATCAAATTTTTCTCTTACTGAGGCTTTTTTTTTGGAGAATTGAAAATTCCCCATGTCCAGGATCTGATATTTTTAAATAAATACTTTAAATATAAATGTAACATGCATATGAGAAAATGCAAAAACTGTAGGTGTCCAGTAGAGCATGATGGATTTTCACTGAGTGAACACCACTGTGTGGCCAGCGCCCAGATCAAGAAAAAGAACACTGTTTACACCCGTGTCCCTTTCTAGTCACTACATTGCCTCCCCTGCAACCACTATCCTGACCTCTGACTATGTGTCTCAGCTTTGCCTTTTTGTACTTTATATAAATGGAATCATACAGTAGGTGTTTGGGGTCGAGCTTTTCTTCAGTCACAACTGTGTTGTGAGATTCATCCGTGCTGCTGTCTGTGTTGCTGTGCGTTCACATCCACTGGTGTGTAGTCTTCCATTGTGTGACTAAGCCACAGCACACAGCGTTTCCATCCGCTCTGCTGTCGATGGATACTTCGCCGGTTGTTTGAAGTAGGACGCGCGTGCGTGGGCTTCAGTGAAGGTAGGTCCTGGGACTGGAGTTAGAGTCCTCGGGTCTGCAGTGCTCAGCTTTGTTTTGCCAGCTTCACCAAGCGGTTGGAGCACTGTGAACTGTTTTCAGTGTAGAATGACGTGAGAACCGTTCTCCACGCCCCCCACCCCCAAGCACCATTCTGCTTTTATAAAAGGAAACACAGAGGTGTGGCTTGTCCAAAGTCAGAGGGGTTGGATCTTTTGACCCCCACCCCCTTGATACGCTTTCCATTAGCCTGTGCAGGACTCTTCCTTTTGATGGAAATGAGGGAAAAGGGTGCATCCTCCTTATCTCCCTCAAACATTCCTCCGACGCATTGTTTTGCATTGATAGTTTTTCATAGAGTGCATTATTGGAACTCCAGATGTTTAAACTCGGATGAGGGGCCAGCCTGGTAGCGCAGCAGTTAGGTGTGCATGTTCCGCTTCAGTGGCCTCGGGTTCTCCGGTTCGGATCCCAGGTGCGGACATGGCACCGCCTGACATGCCATGCTGTGGTAGGGGTCCCACATATAAAGTAGAGGAAGATGGGCACGGATGTTAGCTGAGGGCCAGTCTTCCTCAGCAAAAAGAGGAGGATTGGCAGCAGATGTTAGCTCAGGGCTAATCTTCCTCAAAAAAACAAAAACAAAATAAAACGCAGATGAGCACCACAGGAGTGGTCATCTTTTCTTTACTTATCGGAGGATTTGGACAAGCATTAATCCCTGCCCCAACCTTGGCGGATGTCATCTGCGACTGTCCGCTTTCCTTTTGTGCCAATAATCTGGGAATGAGAGAAAAATGAGTGTTTGCTTAAGACTGAATTTATGACCACATGGGAGCAGCCTCCATCAGCTAGACTGATGAGTGCCTGGGTGAGCATGCCACATATTTGCAGCTTTTTCCTTCCAGCTACCCACCTTTCTCAATCAGGAGGCTGCACTGTCCAGGTGTCTGACTTACGACGGGAAGAATGGGCTCTCGCGGCCCCTTATGCTGCTGGCAGTTTTCATCAGAGGAAGAGATGAAGGCTGAGCTTCACGGTGCCCGTGCCTAGCGCAGAGCTGCAGGTGTGCTGCTTCCTCCAGCCTCCTCCCAGGAAAGTTTGGGTGAGGGGTTCAAAGAGAGAAAAATCTATTGAGCAAAGATTACGTTCTGGGCATTATTTTAGGCATGCGGATTCAGTTGACTGAGCAGATAAGTGAATGCCTGATTACTTTTAAAACACAATTAAAAGAGCTTCTGCTCGCTTCCGCAGAACAGAAATCTGTGATTTTACTTACATCTAGCAGTAAGAGTGCTCTAAGAATACATGGTTTTGGGGGCAAAGTCTCTTAATGTTCCCTAAGCTGGGGACCTGTTCTCATCAGGCAGAAGACCACGTCAACAGGAAGGTCAGTGTTACAGGTCTCTGTGTGGAAGACTCTCCTGGCCTCTCTGGAGCCAGCTCTGAAGGTGAGAATAATCACAAGCTGTTGTCAGAGGACAGGGCCTTTGTAGACAGAGAGCAGGTGCCTGGGGGCTCTGTGCCGTGACCCAAGAGGCCACAAGTTCCACTGACAGAACCATGTCTGGGCCTGTTCAACTTCCACTAACTTGGAGCAGGCCCCCAAAGCTGGACACATCCAGGGAGACAGCAGGTCAGAGCAGTTAAGAGCATGGGCTCTGGTGCCAAATCCCCACTTTGCTATCTCTTAGTTGTGCGACCTTGAGAAAGTGCCTGTGTTCCTCTGAGACCTGTTTCTTCATCTGTAAAATGGGGATAATGATACCTACCTCATTGGGTTGTTATGAGGACTAAATCAGTCAGTGTATGTAATGTGGGACCATGGGGTAAACAGTCAAAAGTGTCAGCTATTATTATTGTTGTTGTTGTTGTTGGAGAAAATATTTGTCAAGCACCAACCATAGGATGCACCTTTTGGGTATCTGTTTTCCGCATAAGCTGTGATGGTGCTGACACATAGTGCTCAGCTAGGACTGGCTGTTGTAAGAGTTTGCCTTAGCTGGTGAGGAAAGCTTTTGGTTGTTCTGTGTAAAGTGCTGGGCAGGCATGGGCTCAGCATGGCTAGAGTAGCATCTATATGGTCACTGAGTTCCAGATCCCTGGAGATCCCAGTGGCCAAAAAGAGATACCCCCAACTACTTGTTGAGGAACCACCATTGATTGACTCATTGGTTCATTAATAGCAAGTGACCAAGTATCTAAGTCAGGGCCACGCTGGACCTACATGACTTGCGTGTGTGCGTTCCGTGAAGAGAACCAGTTTGCCAGTGGAGAGAAATGCAACACCTAAAAAGATGTCCCGTGACACAGGGAAGAAAGCGGACACCACCAACTGAGTGTCGGTGTGATTTTGTGTATTAAATGAGATTATACGCAAGCACTCAGCATAGTACCTGAAACAGGAAAGGAAGTCATTACCTCACACCCCCCAGGATGGCTACTATCAAAACAAAACAAACAAACAGAAAACAAGTGTTGGCGAGGACGTGGAGAAATGGAATCCTGGTGCACTGTTGGTGGGAATGTGAAATGGTGCAGCCACTGTGGAAAACAGTATGGGAGTTCCTCAGAAATGCAAAACAGAACTACCACGTGATCTAGCAATTCCACTTCTGGATATGTATTGAAAAGAATTGAAAGCAGGGTCTCCAAGAGATATTGGTTCACCCATGTTCATAGAGCCACTATTCACCAGTAGCCAAAATGTGGAAACAACCCAAGTATCCACTGATGGATGAATGGATAAATCAAATGAGGTATATACATCCACAGGAATACCATTCAGCCTTAGAAAGGAAGGAAATTCTGACACAAGCTACAACATGGGT
Organism: Equus quagga; assembly: GCF_021613505.1. NCBI lineage: Eukaryota > Metazoa > Chordata > Mammalia > Perissodactyla > Equidae > Equus > Equus quagga. Next base: position 57,190,499 of record NC_060267.1, read on the forward strand.
GAACCTTGAGGACATTATGCTAAATAAAATAAGCCAGTCACAAAAAGTCACATACTGTATGATTCCACTTATATAAGGTGTCTGGGTTGGTCAGAGTCATAGAGACAGAAAGTAAATGATGGTTAGGATGGCCTGGGGGAGGGAGGGGCATTTGTTGTTTAATGGAGACAGTTTCTATTTTACAAGATAAAAAGAATTCTGGAGGTTGGTTGCACAGCAATGTGACTATACTTATATATGTAGTTATACTTCTGCTAATGAACTGTGCACTTAAAATGGTTAAGATGGTAAATTTGATGCTTGTGTATTTTAGCACTGTTTTAAAAAATTTTAAAAAAACGCATAAAAGAAACTCAATAAATAGATACTGTGTCTGAATCCAGCTAGAGAGAAGAAATGTCTTGGAGGGAATGATCTCTGTGGTCCAGGGCAGTCGGGAGGGTCTTGCTGGTGACTAGATTTGGGGACAGACAGGGGAGAGGCAGGTTCCGGAGGGGATGGCTGCTCCTCCTCTGGTCCCTTTGCTGCCTCCATCTAGGTGGAGAGGAGATTTCAGGGGAGCGAGAAGAAGCACGTGATGGATCTTTGTTTCATGATCAAACTGAAACCAGCTGTGGGAGAAGAGGTAACACACAGCTGAAACGCCTTCTAAGGAGTACATAACTGACAGCACATTTTAATCAGCGGGAGGGGCCGGGGGCCTGAGGAACCGTGCCATCCTGCAGTGCTGTGGAGGCGGGAGGTAGACAGCAATGGGTGCGGGGTCCCAAGATACATTCAAAGGTTGGCTGGGGGTTGGGAGGGTGCTGGGCAAGAAGGCCTTCGTTACAATCGGCCAGTGGTCGGTTGTTCTAGCCTCACTGACCTACCTGATTCAGATTCATGAGGTGTTTAAAGAATTAGCTGAAGGGCTCTCACTTGAGTCTTTCTCCTTCTGGAGCTGGAACCTGCACAATCAGAAGACGTTTGGTTAGAACTATGCGGTGTAATTACAGACCTGACAAGTGACTGCAAGTCAGAGGAGACATCTCACTCTGCAGGCGCTTAAACAATGATTGTCAGCAAGGTGACAGTGGGGAATTCTCCAAATGTGTCAGCGGGCCCTGTCGAGCCACGGCCCATCACCAAATCCTCAGGCAAAATCACTTTCAATGGCCAGTGACTTCCTTCCTGGATGATGATCAAGGGGAGACAGATCCAATGAATTTGGCATAAGTCGGTCTTTATTCTCAGACTTGCCACACAGGCCAAAGAGAGTCATCAGCCAGCCGTCCTTGCACCAGCCAGCCGGCATTCTTCAAGTGCTTCTCTGTGGCAGCCACTGTGCTGGGCGCTGGGCCACCCAGGCTATAAGTACATGGCTCCTCCCCTCAAGGGGCCCATCGTCTAGAGAATTAGAGTTCTGAGGGTCCCAGAACGGAGGAGTCTAGGTGGCTGCTCGGACACAGGGGGGGACACGTGGCTTGGATGAGTTTGCAGATCTCATGTGGCAGGTGTGCACTCATGCAGCAGCACCTAGAACAGAGCCTGGCAGGAATAAGGGCCAAAAGGAAGAGAGATGGAAAGAAGGAGTCAGGGAAGGAGGGAGGGGTGGGGAGGAGAGAGGGAGGGAGGGAGAGAGGAGGACTTAGTCCCCTGAGTCCTACTCTGGAACGAGGACGGAGGAAGCCAGCGCGAGCTCCTTTTCTGACAGCGGTGCTGTCTCTCGAGGACTACTCCTCCACCTCCAGAGGGGTGCTCCTAAGTCTCCAACACCAGCTGGGTCCTGAGAATGTTAGGTCCACAGGCTCCCCTCCCTGAGAAAAGAGGTGGTGATCAACAGCTCTGTAACCTGTCCTGGCCGGGCAGGGGCCACCGTGATCACGAAAGCCCCATGGACCGCTGTCTGCACCCCACCCACCCCCCCGCCCCGCACAGCAACCTGTGTGATGCGCAGCTGCCAGGAACCTTGCAGGAATGGGTCGCTTCCCCACACGGCGGTCCAGGGAGCAGATGGGCTGTCGGTGGTGCCCCTGTCCTGACACCCCTTGCTCCCTGGGGGCGTGGCTCTGCTCACATCCCCGAGTCTCAACCTGGCCCTGTACTCCTCTCCACTGTCAGATGCTCTTTAGACATTTCTTTTACTCGTTGGTTTGCTCTTGCTATGGATTTTAATGGGATCTGACGTGTCTTCAAATGTTGGGGGTTCACAGGGGATGCGCGGGACTGGGGAGAGTAGAGCATCCCCCGAGAAGGGAGGTGGCAGGAGGGCTTGGTGGGAAGGGGCCAGACCCTGAGAAGAGCCAGCGAGGCACCTCTCACATGGGAGGGCCCGGCCAGACGTTTCAATTCCTTCTGCTTGAGTCATCTGAACATCTCAGGGAAAATACATACCGCTTCCCAGGCTGAGGCGGCCCCGGAGCTCTTCTGGTCTCGACCCAGCTCTCCATTCCTCTACAGCGCCAGTGCCCTGGGGCTTTGCCGTGGGACGGCCTTGTACCTCTGCCATCACTGTGCCCTTTCCCTCCTCGGACAGCCAGCCCCTCACCGCTGCCCCTCGGGGGTTCTACTTCTAACTGGCCCAGTGCCCAGGCCATGTGGTGTGTCCTGTGCCTGAGGACAAGCCACATTGTTACTACCACTGGGCCCCTGGCTCCAAACTGAGCAGAAGAGTTGGATTTCCAGTGGCTAGGCAGAGCCTGCACTCAAATCCTTGACCCCAGGTCTTGTGGGATCCGCCTTCCTCATCCCTGCCTCTCAGGAAGCCGGAGCAGCCTGTGGCTCTGTCCTCTGTGCCTGTCTGTTGGCCTTGCTTTCATTTATTTCCCATGCATTTGTTGAATATATGTTTTTTAGTAAAAAAGAAAAAAAGCACCCCAAATACCAACATGCCCTTATTCCATTGTGCGCTGCGTATGCACTCTCAGTTCTAGAAACGTACACAAAGCGTTACGTAGCAACTACTGCAATTAATGTGGTCAGTCACCCTTGGGCCCCCACTCCTCCGTCACCAGGCCTGAGGAATTGATGGATACTGTGAGGGGCGCAAGGGAGGGAGAAAGGGGACCTGCTTCCCCTGGGCTTTCTTCCTTCCTCGAGGGGGATGCACCTCTCTCTTTCTGGGTTCCCAACTCCTCCCTCTGAGGCTGCCTTTCTCTATGACCCACCTTTAGGACATACTCCCCTGCAGAGAAGCACTATGTTAAATAAGCAGCTCTCTGAGGTTTGCAGCCTAGGTCAGGCATGTAGGCCGAAGCAGCCAGGGCCAGGCGCAGAAGACCTTGGCCTGTCTGCAGCCCCCAAGCCCTCCCCAGCCCTGCCCCCCCCCACACACACACTAATGGCTTAGGGACAGTTATGGGTCCTGGGTGACAGCCGATCTGCTAGATCCCAGCAGCCCTGGGATCAGAGGAGGGGTTTCAGTGGCCGTGTCTGTGGAGCAGCAGCTGTGTAAGGCTAAGGCTGGCAGAGGCTGCAGCCCACACTCACGCATTTACAGTGGCCGCATTACTGAAAATTAAAGGGGTGTGAGGCACAGCCTCGTCCTCCAGCCAACAGAGGCCTGTCCACTTGGGCTCAGCTCAGGCTGCCAGTGTCATCGCAGCCAGCACCAGCTGCCCGCTGGAGCCTCGTTGGCTCTTCACATGTCACAGCTTTGCCGAGGGACCTCCTTCTGGCTTCCAGGGGTGTGGTGGGAAGAAGGAGTGGTGCCTGTTCTGACCTCGGCCCCTTCTTTGTCTCCTGCGTATGACAGGACGGATTCCCCCTCTGTCCCCTGGTTTAAGGCAGTATAGCCATGGCATCCCATTACCAGCAAGTTACATTAACCTTTGGTTCTTCGTCTGCAAAATGGAGACTTCTGTTCATTTCACAGGATGGATGGGACACTGCTTCCCCTGTGTTGACGTTAATTAATTAGCTAATTAATTCTGATAATTTAATAAATACTGAGCACACCTGCTTGGTGTCAGGCATGAACTACTTAAGGTCTGGGGATAAAGCATGAATAAGACAGCTCACTTTTAGTGGTCCTTGTGAGTGTGGGGGGTGGTAGAGAGAACAGACGAGTAAACAAGTAAATACAACTAAGATAGTAATCTGTGCTATGAAGAAAGTAAAATAACGTGGGGTGGGAACTGAGGGCTCTCTGAGAAGGTGACATTTGAACCAAGACTTGAATGAGGATAAAGAACCAGCCTTGTCACCATCTGGAGGGGCATTCTAGGCAGAGGAAACAGCTAATGCAAAGGCCCTCAGGCAGGACTGAGCAAAATCTCAATATGTTGGGATAATAGCTGGTTCTTGCTTCAAAGGAATAGTGCAGATACATGTGCGTTAACTCCTGGGACCACCTGGGCGTGTACGTCCCGAGAATCCTCCACTGTGAGTGACGGGCTGCCTTCCTGGTGGCGTCCCAGATTGGCCAGGGCTATCAGCAGTAAATGCAGCTGCCGGGGCTCATTATCCTGTTCAGTAGCCTAAACTCACTTGTTTATAGGGTATCGTTGAGAAACGGATTTAATCTGTACTTCTGGTTACTGAGTTGCCCTACACGTGTGCGCGCCTGCTCTGGGGAGGAACGAGGAGTGCAGGAGAACCTGGGAAGGTCCCTCTTGCTCATGAGTGGAAGCCCTGGGTGAGTCACAGCTGGTTCTGGAGGCAGCCCGGATTAAGGTGTCTATTTTTAATTAAAATAGTAACGTTTTCCTTAATGCAGGAGCTAGAGGACTGACCAAGGGCCAAGTGGGGCAGCACAGCAACTCCAGGGACTATGTGTTCCTGCCACCATGAGGTGCGCCATGGCCCTGGCGGCCCGAGTGCCCGTGTGCGTCTGGGGCTGTGCCGTCTTGAATCACCTCCACCTGCACCATCTCATTGGCGTTCAGAGCAAGCCTGTGAGGAGGCAAGACAGGCTCCTCATCTCCATTTGTAGATGAGAAAAGTGAGATCAGAGACCTCAGCTGACTCTCCAGGGTGGAGACAGGACTGCGTTCAGACATGCCTCCCCCTGCTCCCTTCTTTCCTTCTGTTCATCCGAAGTCCTTTCTGGAGCACCTGGTACCATGCATTGTTGCAGAGTGGTTAGGAGAGGGGTTGGCGCCCGCTCGCTTGCCTGGGCTCCAGCCTCAGCTCTGTCATCCAGCCGTTTGCTTATGGTGAGGACTGGAGGAGCTGACACGGGTAACGTGCTTAGGGCAGTGCTGGTCCACAGCAGGTGCTGCGTCTGTGTCAGCTGCCGTCTCCCTGTGTGCCAGGCAGCCTCGACCTGCACCCTGCTGTCCTCCACAAGTCTGATGGTCCTGATGCCCCCCACTTTGGTCCAGCCCTGGTTTCTTGAGTCTTTTTGGATTCTCTCCACTTATCTACCTCTTCTCTGTGACTGTCCCTAAGTCCTCTGCTTTTCTCCATCTTCCTCCCACCTCCCTTCCCTCTTTCTCTCCTCTTCTCTGCACACATGCAAAAGACAGCCAGACATTTACAGCTGCAGCTCTTTTTCTGGCAGAACTTGCTCCTTTTTTTCAATCTGGTAAATCACATCTCTAAGTAAATTTGAAGTTTAGAAGTTGTTCTTTAAGCTCACAATCCAGAAAATTTAAAAAAACATCCAAGCAGCCTTCTCTGGCACCCAAGTTGTTGGGCTCTGCTCTCCCAGGAGAGAATTAAACCGGGGCCAGGCAGCTTTGTGCTCACCTCCTGCAGCTCCGTCTTGGTGAAGGCAGGGGGAGAAGGAGTCGAGGCTTCACTTTGTGGAGCAGGAAAGTAATGACAGAATCGGGTGGGGCGCGATTGGGTGCATGGGTGGGATGGAGAGTGGAGCCGTCCAGAACAGATTAGACTGAAACTACCTGGAGAAGGCTCGTAGGCTGGCCCTGCCCAGCCACCCCCCCCCCCGAGGCTTGCCCTACCTGTTCCCTACGTGCTGAATCTTCTGCCCCGAACCTGCTCCAACCCTTCTAAGACCAGACTCTTGGCTAAGTGATAACCAGCTCACCTCACAAGTTATTTTCCAGCAGCTCCTTGTGCCTCCCTTTCCTCGGTTGTATCTTAGCAACAGGCTCTGGGAAAGTGCATTAACTCAAGGGTGACGCTAACAGAGGTCATGGAAGAGGTCGTGGCAATCAGTGCAGGGAGTCAGCTTCTGGCAAGTTTCTGGAGGCATCTTCAGACCATCTCTGGGGGCTGGGGGGATGGGACGAGGACCTTCTGTCTTTATTTGGGACCAGAACCTCCCTATTTCCAGCAGACCCTAGATGGATGAGAGGTTGGGGTGGGGTAGTGACATGAAGAAAGGGTCTCCTCCTAGCGAATGACATCCGAGACCTTCCCACCCCGCCCCAGCGCAGCAGCCTTCCCACTTCTCTGGTGATTCTGGGTGTACATTCCGTCTGGACCTTCCGTTTGGGAACAAGCCAGCTGGCTCTATATATAACCCAGATGTCCAGAGAATTGTCAGTTTTTCCCTTCAAGTCTAAAAATATGAGTGCAGGTCCCAGCTCTGATGTGCCTCCCTCTAGCCTCAGTTTCCCTCAGAAGAACAGATGATGGGCTGACATTCCAGGACCTCCATGGGCCTCTTGTGGACGTAAAAACACCTCACAGGGCACAGGACACCTGGAGGAGCTGGACGAGTATGCATTTCTTTATTCATTTGGCTTTTGGGAGGTTTTTTCATTTTTTATGTTCTCATTTCTCTGGTCCAAAGAGGGACTGGCTGCGACCTTACTGCCCAGCATTGCTGCCCAGTGGCCCCTGAGCTTGTGCTCAGATGACCTGCTGGATTTGCCCCAAACAATTTCATCTGTGCATGAAGAGGACAAGCCTGCCCCCGTCCTGCCACTCAGCACGAGCTCCTGCCTGCCCATGAGGAAGGCTCCCTTCGCCGTACCTGTTGGAGAAGGAGCGTGGCCAGGGTCCTGATGCTCTCAGCTGCTTTTCTGCTCTGCTCTTCTGCGTGAGGCAGGAAATAGGGCAGACTTACTGTTGTACTCCAAAGGTCACTAAAAATATGAAAGGGAAATAAGCAGGCCTCCAGAAATCACCTCCTTGACGGGCCTGCGTGGCAGGTGATGGGGGAGGTGGTGCGCTGGGCCTGGGGAGCTGCACGGGGCTGCGTGGTCTGCCTCTCTATCTTGCTCGCCGTCCCATGAACCCAGCGAGCAGGCACTGCCTGGGCTCCTGCTCCTCATCATCAGTTGTCTCATCTTCGCCACAACCCTGTGAGGAGGGAGCCATCATCTCCATTTTCACGGATGAGCACAGTGAGGTCTCAGAGGACTGACCCAGGGTCCGGGACTGACCCCAGGCCTGCTGCCACAGCACTCCCTGGGCACGGACTCTTCCCCAAGGTGTCTGCTCTCTGAGAGCCCTCTGCAGGCTGAGGGTGGATGGCATGTGCCCTGCTCCGGCTCCTTTCTCCCTCCTCTGTGCCACCTGGCATCCAGAGGCACCCACCCTCTCTGCAGAGCCCTTCCCAAGCACCCTCTGCCACCACCAACACTATCACAACCTCTGTCCACTTCCAGCTCGGTCTAGTCTCCAGAACCGTTCCCTCTGAGCTCCTCTCACACTGGAACATTGTCCACTAGACTCCCTGAGACAGTCGGAATATTTGGTCCTGAATGTAGATTAGTTCACTAGCGGGGCACCACTTTAGGCAACATTTGTTTTAACAGAGGACTTTTGGAGACAGTCCCTAACAAGTAACTGTCTAATGGCTGAATTTTTTTTTCTTCTTTGGCCCATGGCTTATGGTTTATTGGAAGAATTATAGGCTCTGGAGTCAGACAGATTTCAAATCCTGACCCTCACTTACTTGTTGTGTGTCTTTGGATGCATTACGCAGACTCTCTGGGCTCCCACTGTGTCATTTGTGACACAGGGATTCAGTGAAGTTAGGCACACAAAGCACGTGGCCTGGAGCCTGGCACCCAAGGGACCCTCAGGAAATGTTAGTTTCGCTTGTGTCCCTCTTGAGGGCAAGCAAAGTTTTTCCTGCTTTCCTTCACATCATAATAGCTGCCAGTTCCACTTACTGTCAGCCCGGTCCTGGCCATGTGGACGGGGGTGGAGAGGCGGGGGCGTTGCCCTCAAGCTTTTACTGGGGGACACTCAGGCCAGCAGCTCTATGGATGACAGGGGGTTTCCCTAGGCCAGGGAGGAGGGGGGGGACTGCGGTAGGATCTCCTCAGACAGCGAAGACGAGGATGCTGGTGAGGACGAGGACGCCGGCCCCACTGCCTCTGCTGCAGGTTTCCCCAGGGGTCCTTCTCCCCCATTCACAGCAGCTAGCCAGCCTGCTGCACCCTCTGCTGGTCACCGTGGGGGAAGGACACTGAGGGATGCATAGAGGCTCTGGGTCAGCCTGTCAGGCCCCACCCATGATTCAGGGGGAATTTTTTCATTCTTCATTGTTAATTTTTTCATTCTTCATTGTTAATTTTTTCAGAATGGATTTCAAGACAAAGAGTAAAAGAGGCAGGGAGAGAAGGATGGGTAACGAAGGAGGAGAGGGAGACGAGAAGTGGGGCTTAGTTGGGAGGTCAAGGCGGTCCTGGGTGCCAGCTGGCCTTCCTTCAGAGGGAGCCCTGGTCTCATGTTCACTCAATACCACCTGGGAATCTTGTGAAAACTGCAACTTTTTAAAAAATGTAATGCATATTCTAGAATTTTAATCTGATTAAAGAAGTCTGAACTGGGCCCTGGAACTGCGTTTTGACAAGTTCTAGCAATTCTGGGGCAGAGGTTTGGGGACCAGCCTTTGAGAAGCACTGAACCGTCAGCCAGCCTCTAAGGCGCGGGATTGTCAGGGCACCGCAGGCCCCTTTCCCTGGGAAAGGCGGGTTCTTGGTTTCCTTGCAGGCTGCCTGGGCGCCAGCTCCTGAGAGGGGCTGCCGCATGGCCTGAGGCCACAGGGACTGCTGACACCAGTTCCTCAGGCACACCTGCCTCTAGTGATCCTCGTGCTTGTCTCTAATACCCCTGCAGCTCTCAGCACTGGTCTTGGCCTTCAGGGCCAGTGCATCTTCCATCCGCTTCCCAAGGCCTGTTAACGTTGATCAGCCCACCGGACTGACTGCCGGAAACACAGCTTTGTGTGACACTTCACTGTTCTCTGCTCATTTTGTGTCTCTCAGCATGGCTCCCGGCTGGAAGTTACCTGAGAGATGATCTAGTCTAATCGTCCTTAAGCAGGAGTGTGCATCAACAACTTTTCAGGAAGCTGTCTAAAAATATAGAAGGCCAAGCTCCAGGAGGCTCATGATTTGGTGAACATTCTCTCTATAGTACTTGGCAGATATATTAGTTACCCTCTAATATCCCTTCTTGGTCTTCCTCCATCCTTTGTCCCTTTATCCATCCTCTGCCAGGAATGTAGATGTGATAGCTGGAGCTCTAGCTACCATCTTGGACCATGAATAGGAGGTAAACACCCTGGAGATGATTGAATGGTGAGCTGGAAGCATCTGGTGTCTATAAATTGTATAGAGTGACTGTTTACCTCTGGATTTTTACATAAGAGAGAAGAAATAAAATTCTATTTTGTTTAATTCACAAAAAAGGAAGCCCAGACCTCCCCTTCAAGATTCAAATCCTGGATGTTGGATGCCTGTTCCTCTTGCTTTTTCAGAAACTTTATAAATTCTTTCCAGCAGTAACAGCTGTGCCTATACTGCCTTTGAAAATCTCGGAAAGTGAAACACACTATCAGGTGTATGTAATGAACCAGCAAATACTGAGTTGATTGAGCAATTGACTGGTTAGGTTGCCTCTCCTGTTTCTGCAGAAAGAAGATGGTCACTGGGGGAGTCCGGAGTTCTGAGATTTAGTTCTGTCAGTAACTAGCTCTGTGGCCTTGGAGCTAATTGTGGGCTATTATAGACAGACAGTTTTTGACCAGACAACCTCCACACTTCATCCACTTCTAACATGCCCTGAGGATGACCTTAGTCCTGCAAGCTATTGTGCAAAGGAGCTTAGAATGGCTGAACCTGATTGGTTAAGCTCACCTGTGACACTGCTGGTTGGAGCATGACTAGGAAAGAGAATTGGGGGACAATGCAATAGTTTAATTGGAGGAAAGATAGTGACCTTGGAGGACTGCCTTGTCTACGGCAAGATGAAAGTTCAGTTGCCTCGTTATACATACTCATAAAGGATAACAGTCAGAAGACAAAGAAAACCATCAGCTTGACTAGACTCGGTGGAGTGAAAGCACTGGGAAGCAGGGCAGTGCCTGCAAACTGGCGCCTTGGCGGAAATCCCTCAGATGGTTCCCTTCCCCCACCTTCTTCCCTCACCTGGAGCCTGTCACCCTGAGTATCTAATTCAAAAGCTGAGATCACGTAGTTACCCCTTAGGAGAACACGTCTTCCAGATGCCCTAGATAGGGGACCAGTTCTTTGCGGAGGAGAATTTTGATGGCACCTCAGCCAAAGGAGCAATCTCATTGGCTCCATCAGTGAGGCAGGGCTGCTTGCTCCTTTTTCCTCCGCGCACGGAGAGTAGAGAGCGTGCTGGGTGTGATGTCCGTTGCACCTCAAGTGGTCCCTGAGCTTTGAAGGTTCATACAAGCAGCCTGGATTTCTCAAGATGATCTTCTCAGTTCTTGCTTCTTGCTACCTGGGCATCAGAATGTCCCTGTGGATGTTTAGCTTCCCTTCTTGGGCAGCGTCTGCCCAATGGGGCTTTGTGCCTGGGCCTATCAGACATTCTCAGGATGTTATCATACCAGTAAAGTCACCATGATTCTAGCATTTTTATCCCTTTTTAAAATTCGTCAAAAGTTGTCACTTCGTTCTGTCCCAAGAATGGGTACTGAAATCAGCTGAAGGTGGGATGGATGGGGTAGTCAAACCACGCTCCAAACGCAGCCTGGATTGTCAGGTGTCTGCCCTTGTTCATTCGCCCTGGGAAAGGATTAGGAACCCAGGTGAACGTTGGCAGATTAGCAGCCTTCGAAGCAGTGTGAGCAGCAGCAGCCTGGAAAGCGTGGATGGGCACATAGCCTGGACACACAGGTTTGGTGGGAGTTGGGAACTGAGTGAATGAACACCACTTGGTCTGTTCTCAGTCAGGTGTTTGCCATCTTGGTGCAATTAGACAATGGCGACCAGATGGGGGCTTTTACTGTGTCAGCCCAGTTAGAAAGTCATTTTTAGTTATCATTAATGCATTGTCCTTTTTGTGCCATTCATCAACTGCAACCCGCGCTTTGACAGCCTAAGTAGGCAAGGCCGCCCGGTGCAGCCTCCGCAGGATGCAGCAGGGCAGCGCAGCATCTCTCTGGGACCCAGTCTGTGTACGAGCCAGGTGAAATCAAGTCCTGTGTGTTATCACCTCTGTTCTATGTTTACCTCTCAGGGTGATCTGTTCAGGAGAAAAACGGGGTGGGTATTAATGGAGTTTGCTGTGAGCGCCTCCAGGCTGTGTGACAGAGAACTAAGGACAGCGCCTGGTAGTGGAGTCGGCACATCCAGGCCTCCTGGCCCCTTGGGTCAGCCCTGGCCACAGGGAATGTGCAAACACCGCACAGAGGTTCCACTCCGCTCATGCCTGTGCTTCAGCCTTGACCTGTTGTCTCTACCGGAATCATGTCCTTTTCCTGGGCATAATTCTGGGATGGTTTTGCTTTGTGGAATAATACTATCAACATTTTCTACTGTTTCATTATTATAATTTTTCAAACGCATGGAACTCCATAGTATATTAGCCAAATTGAGCTGCTCTACCTTGCTAGTATAATGGCTCTTCGCCACACTTAAGCCCGGTATGGAAGCTTGCTCATAAGGAAGGGCTCACTCCATCTGCACTGGTGGTGTCGCTGCCGGTGCCCAGCCACCAGTCGAGGCAGTGAGCCGCCAGTGTGCCCACCCTCATTGATAGACACAGTGCCTTCTGGCCTGGCATCAAGTTAGTGGTCCTATTCTGCACGTGCCACTTAATCCACTCTGACTTGTCACCTTAGACTCTTTATTCTACGAAGTAAAATCTGTTTTTAGCATTTTGACAAAAGGAAAACATTTTTGTTCACCAGCTATGGATGCTGCATGGTTGTGTGAAAATGGGGTCGTGGTGAGACGTTTTAAGTGTGGGAAAGACGTAGTCCACACGCACGTTGTGAAGTTTACTTTGGAGAACAGAATTGGAGAGGGGCAAGACCTAATACAAAAAAAGTCCCAGTTCAGTGGCTTTGACATTACTGTCGTGGTCTTTGTAGTGAGTAAAAACTCCACTAAAAGTCCTATGGGAAAGTGCCGGGTCGCAGAATGGCATCGCCTTCTCAGTAAGGCATGGCTGCTGGGTTTTGCTCCATATGGATTAGAAGTCTGTTGCTGGGGCAGGTGAGCCCCAGATGGAAATACAGTAACTTTTGCAGTTAGGGGCCGTGCTGTTTGAGGAAATACATATCTTTAAGCGCTGGCAGCCCATCTCATGTGGTGAGTTGCTGTCTCTTTCAAAGGTTCAGAGGAGCCAAGAGATGCTAGGTGAGCAGCAGGGTGGTGTGCAGAGGGCGGGGCAGGTGGTTTGAATTGCACTCTCCCCTCTCCCTCCCCCACCCTTCTCCCTCTCTCATGGTAGAATCTGCATCACTTCAAAGCCCAGGTGATGGGAGCCAGCTACCCAGGAGGCAGGAGATGCAGAAAGGACCTGGCTTCCTTGTGGGAGAGGCGCCAGTGTGGGAAGACTGGATGTGTGACCTGGGGAAAGTCATTGCACGTTTCTGGCCCTCTGCTTCCCTTATCTGAGAAATAAAGGGGCTAACATAAAAAAGAACAAAACAGTTATAAAAATAATGAATAACATTTATTGAGCTCTTTCATGAGCTAAGTACTGTTTTAAGTACTTTAAGTGTTTTGACTCATTTAATCCTCATAATAACCTATGAGGTAGGTATGATTATTGTCTCCATTTTAGCGGTGGACCTGGGTTCGAATCCAGGCAGCCCGGCTTGAGTGCAGACACCAAGTGCTTAACCAGTATGGTCTTTTTCCAAGATTCTAAGTTATATGAGATTAGGAGAGAAAAACAGTTTACCCTGCAACCTTCATAAAGACCATTTGGCCAGATGGAGATACAAAAAAGCAATTTCTAAAAACAGCAATGATAAATCAGTGATGAAGGGGGGGCTTATATAGCAAATGGTGCTGGGACAATTGCTTAGCTACTTGGAAAAAACATCAAAACAGTTTAGATCCTCATCTCATACAGTTTGCCGCAATATATTCCAAGTTGATTAAATATTTAATGGAAAAAGAAGAAGGAAATAGAAGTATCAACTCTCTGACTGGGAGAGAACTTCAATGGCTCAAAACAATGGAAGGAATTACAAAAGTTGATAATAGTTCTAACTTCAAAAAAGTAGAAATCTCTACATCAGAAATAAAAAGTCAAACAAAGAAGTTGAGAAAGTACTTACCATGAATGTAATATTTTGCCTAATATCTGTATTTAAGTATACATCTAAAGCAATAAGAAATCAAAGACTCTGATAGATAAATGGGCAAAGGAGCCACACAATGCCCTAATAAACATTTGGAAAACTGTTAGACTTAATAATTAAAAAATTCAAATTTATAAAGAAATGCCATATTAATATCATTATATATGTGTATACATATTAAATATACATATATAGTATGTGATTTTATACACACACACATATATTTCCTAGTTCTATAGCTGCTGAAAGGACTTCGAAGTGACACTCTGGTAGCAATGAGCAAACCTAGCATCCAGATCTTGGTCTCTAAATATTATCCTCCACTAAAAAGAATCAAAGGCAACGTGGGCGCTGGAGAAGCCTGTGAGATCCGGGGCCAGAGAGCAGTGCTCACAGAATGACAAGGGTGTGTCAAAGGGATAGGAGCCAATTCAAAGGGACCACCACTGGCTAAATCTGAGATAACTGGAGCTTCAAAATACATGACATTAACAGATTAAATAAAATAATCCATGCATCTATACTGATATAAGTAAATAAATGGGGGAGAATGAGGACACTTTTTCCTGGCAACAAAATGCTAACTAACAAACATGGAAGGAATGAAGGTGTTAGAAAGTCACCACTTAGCTGTCCATCGCATTGCTTCAAACAAGCATCATGTAGGCTAAAACTAGTAGGTGAACCTTTAATGAAGAACAGGATATTTGCATAGTCTCAAAGTATCTCCCCATAAATTACTTATTAGTTAAATAGTAAACTTACAGTGGAGAAACCTGGACACCGCCTTAACCTTAAGGGATCAAGGTTAAGCTCACCACTAATGGGACCAGCCAACATCATGTGCCCCCTGATATGATACGCTGAGATGGATACCACGTCACTTCTGTGTATTCAGGCCCAAAATACATAACCTTATCTAATTATGAGGAAATATCAGACAAACCCAAATTGAAGGACAGTCTACAAATATCCTGACTTGTCCTTTTCAAAAAATGTCACGGCCATGAAAGACAAAGAAAGATTGAGAGAATTGTTCCATATTGAAGCGGACTAAAGAAAGATGAGAACTAAATGTAACGCGTGATCTTGGATTGAATCCTGGACTAGACTTTTTTTTTTTTGCTATAAAATACATTGGGTGAAATTTAAGTTCTTCACATTAGATACGGTTTTATCAATGTAAATTTTCTGATTTTGCTAGTCATAGTATGTGAGAATGACTTTGCTCTCATGGAATTACATGTTGAAGTCTTTAGATATAAAGGGCCTTACTTTGTTACTTAGTCTCAGAGGACTCAGAAAAAAATTATATATGTTTTTATGTATGTGTGTATATGTTACATATGTGTAACTCTGTATCTAGTGAGAGAGGATGATAAAGTGAATATGGCAAAACATTAACGATTGGGTTGTCTCCACGAAGCACCTTATATTATTCTTTCCATTTTTCTATAAGTTTGAAATGACTTCAAAATAAAAAATAAACAATAACAAGTAACCATATAACCATATTTTGGCTTTAGAACTGACAAGGGGAAGGGATGAGAGGAGCAGGATGTGAGGGCGAAGCAGAAACCCCTGAGGTCTGTTGGCAGGAACGGCTTTGCCCAGCTTTTCTGGAATGCAACTTGGCAATTTGTATTGAGAACTTTAAAAATATTCATAACTTTTAATGCCAGTTTTACTCAAAGAAAATATACAGATATGCAAAGATTTATGCATAAATATCTTATTGCAGCATTACTTTCAAAAGTAAAAAGTTAGAGAGCGCTTAAATCTTCAACAGTGGAGACTGGTCTGACCCTGCTGTGGAGTCTCATGTGCCCAGTAAATGATGTCTTGGAAGAGTTTTCAACAGGATGGCCAGATGCTTATTTATAATGTCCTGTGAAATATCAGAATACAATGCGCAGAATACAATTACATTCAAAATACGCATTAAAAATCTGAATGAAAATAAGCCGAAATCTTAAGAGTATACCCCTCCTGTAGCATTTTCCCTTATTTTATACTACTTTTCAATAAAGTCACATTTTTTATTGTGAGCAAATTTTCTAAAGTCAGGAAACAGCAGCAGCAACACACAACGGAGTGCCGAGAGCCTGGGCCTTTCCATGCCCACGTGCAGGAGGCCCAGCGTGTGCAGGGCCCTCCCCTGGCAGCAGTGAGGCAGCCCCAGGGCACTTGCCCCAGTCCCAGTTCTTGAGGACGGGAAGGGACGGGAGGAAGACTGAGAGAAAAGAGGATGGGTTGCTGATGTCAGAGTGACAGTGTGGAGGGTGGCCCTTCTATGGGTCATAGTGGACACTACAGAATTTCACTTAATCTCCCAGTGGATAAGGAAACTGAGTCATGGAGAGAGTAAGTGATTACCCAAGGTCAACACTTAGTAAGAGGTGAGGCTGGAGTTGAGAGTGAGGTCCAGCGACTCCAAAACCTCGGCCGGCTCCTGCCTCCATCTCTGCCTGCGCGGGGCCAGGCCAGTGGTGGGTGAACTCAGCCTGCTCGTCCTTGCGTTCCCATCCTGACTAGTCAGCTTGTTTGCTTCCTCCTGTCCGCCTTGGTTTCCTCAAGCTTATTATTATAAACAAGCATCCTTCTCTTTCTTCTTTTTCCCCCGGAATTCTCGTCCCACAGTGGCCTGAGGGAAAGGCACAATGTTTGCTTAAGAGTTGGAAGCATTAACATATCACCCAGTCCACTTCCAAAGGTGGGTCACTAAGCCTGGGAGGAGCAAGGCCCGTGTTGGGATGCGCCACCCCGCGCCCACCCTCGCCTCCGAAGGCATAACTGCGGGCCCCCGCAGGAGAGCTGGGCTCTGGCCTCCAGAAGACCTTCTAACAGTAAGAGTGAAGAAACAGGATGGGTTACACAGAGACGCCATTCACTCTCTCCCAGAGGCCTGGGGAGAAAACGCCTCGCACCCGCCTGGCTGTCTTTGTGGTCAGCGTGCTATCGCACGTGGCCCCTCGCGAGCTGCTTCCAAGAACGTCCTGAGAAGGACGGCAGGAATGTCACCCTTAGAGGAGGAGACTGCGGCTCAGAGAGGTTCACTTGCCTCTGGTCATCGGTGATTAGGTCAGTCTTCTGACTTCCAGACCCTTCTTCCTTTAGCCCTTGGGGCTCCTTGTCACCCCACCCCAGGGCAGAGAGATGAGCGAGATCATTTCCGGTGCTGTTTCCCACCCTGGCAGCTTCGTTCCCCTCAGACAGTGGGCTCTCCTGCGTATAAACTTCTCCTTCAGGTTATCCCCCGCCAGTGAAAAATGTTCAACGCAAGGCAGAAAGCCGTGGAAGCCCCAGGTGGCCCGTGTGAATGCAACCCACTCCCCAGGAGACGGCCCTGAAACGAAGCCCCGCTCTGTGCGCCTGCGCAGGCATCCATCCTCGCTCTGCCGGCTGAGCCCGCCGGCTGGAGGGGGACTGGGGGACTGGGGGATGGGAGGCGGGGCGAGGGGAAGGAGCCGGGGCTCCGAAGGACGGACGGGCGTGGTTGCTTAGGTTAGTTCAGCCTCCCCCAGGCAGACTGGGCACAGTTCTTAAAAGAGAGGAATTGTGCTGTCATGAGACAAAAGTGGGCTTTGAAGTCTGACGAGCCAGCGTGCAAATGCTGACTTCCCCTCTTAGTCGTGTGACTTCCAGCATATTCTTTAACCTCATTGAGTCTTAGTTTCCTCAGCTGTAAAATAAAGATAATAAACGATGTGATTGCAGGGATTAATGAGATGGCAAATACCAAAGGCAGGCCACAATCAACCTGCGACCATTTTATTTTACTCCTAAATTAAGTGGAAGTGTCATATTTTAGGGTTTAGGGGTTTCCATTGTGTGTTCGAGAAAGACAAGCCTGTAATTCAGTTCTAAAATGTCCTAAGCTGCATTTCCAGGGCCTCTCACTTCTTTCTTGAAGCTGCCCCCCACAGATCCATAAGCAAGCCTCAAAGAAGGTGGCTTCCAGGAGTCCCCTTGCAGGGCTCTACACATGCTTCCGAGCTGGTGGTGGCCACTCACGGGCCCTGCCGGATCTGGAGGTGATCTAGAGGTTGACAGTCACAGGATTTCCCCACCATGGGCCAGAGTGTGACTGTGACCACCCATCATCTCCCGCACTCACCCAGGAGCCTCCTCTTGCTGCTAGAGTTTCAGTCTGGGTTCCACAAGTGGTCCCGATGATGCTATGCCCACAGGCCTGCAGCCTCCACCTACTGGAAGTCATTGGGAATTAAAGACACTAGTGAAAACAACAGCTACAATTTATGTCAGGAGCTGTTTCCTTCCTCTTGGCAGACAGTCTCCAGAGGTGACTTGCTTTAGGTCACCTATGCTGTGTTGAGCATCTTACCTAAAAAATGACCTGAAATGTGGAAAGACGTGCAGGCATAGAAGAGGGAAAGGCACTTTTCCGTGGTTAGCAGCCTATTAGACAGAGCGAGGTGCCCACACGTGGGCTCCCTCCTGTCCCTCGAAAGCAGGCCTGCTCTGTTGTCGTCTTCCAAATGCTTCTCCACGTGCATGTGTGCACAAGGGGGTCCTGGCTTAGAGGCCCAGCGCTGCCACTTGCCTGCTGGGTGGCCTGCTCCCTCTGAGCGTTTGTTTCTCCAGCATCAGAGTCTCGTCTGTAGAGCAGGAGTGATAGCATCTGCTGGACCTCATTCCAGGCTGTTGTGGGGTCGCATGAGTCAAACGAAAGCCCGTGGAGTAGAGATTCAGAACGAAGTAAGTTGCCACAACTTTTGCCAAAAAGAATACATGACAGTGGTGTAAATGTCTTTCCCCCACAAAACTAAGGCTGAATAAAAACAAGGCTGGTCCTGAGGCCATTCAAGTACAAATAGTTTGTAAGTAGTGGAAAAAGCTATCAGACTTTAACATAGGGAGGCCTCAGAAGCCTTGAAAGGAAGTATAAAGCCAGTCCAAAAAACCCCCTAAGCATCCTCTTTGTTTCTCAGTGACAATTTCCCAAACTATTTTAAGCCACGTTGATTCTCAAGGGAGAAACCGCCACCAAAGCATGGATGGAGAACATCATCTCCCTGCCGCTGCTGTGAAAACACCCCTGTGCTAATTTAAAGATCTAGAACATTCTAATAAAAACACCCAGAATGTTAGGCATAATTATTCCAGCTCTGCCCATCTGTCTTTCTGTCTGTTGTATCTGTCCACCTAGCCTGCTGGTTTTCAAAGGCTCCGAGGTGGCTTTATTAAATGTAAGACTATATGAAAGAGGACAATTATAGCCCCTGCTGGATTGTTATGTTACAGATAGGGCAGCAGGTTTTAAAGAGCCATGTTCGTCTCTGTCCTATTTTGGGGCCCAGGTACGTGGCTCCTATTTTTAGCAGCTCTATGGTATTGTGAATCTGAGATTTCAACAGCCAGTGAGTCAGAAGGTCTGGCTGCCCAGAGATACATGACTCAGAGGGGCAAGAATAGTCTGTTCATCAGAAGATGCAGGTTTAAAGGGGAGCTTTTGTGCTGAGTGAAAACGTAAATGAAAATATTATGTTTAAGTAGAAACCTGTTACCTTTCTGGAGGGTTCTTTCCCCTCATCCCTGAAAGTTCTCATCCCACACCCAGGAAGGAGCCAGTGCCAACTCATTAGCCGCTTCCTCCTCTTTAGGAACCCTCCACGTCCTGGAGAAGAGGTTTCTGGGTCACATCAGCCTTCAGCGTTAACACAACAGCCTCCTCAGAGGCGGAAATGGTGGAAGAAGGAAGCGGATGGGTGCAGGTCTTGGGGCAGGTGAAGGTCACAGGAGGAGATTTTTCTCTTTCATGAGTAAGAAACTAGAAGAAAAAGCTGGCTTCCTCGGAAAGACTGGAAACACCAGATTGGTATTTTCTTGATTAGAGATTGGATCAGAAATGCCATAGACTTTATTTATCCATTCTCCATCCATCCATCCATCCTTCCATCCTTCCATCCTTCCATGCTTCCATCCTTCCATCCTTCCATGCTTCTTCGCAGCCAGCCAGCCATCCTTCCATCCAAGCATCCAATGATACAAGCATCCAATATATAATTGAAAGCTACTATGTACTCAGCCCTTTGCTCGATACTAGGGGGATGATACAGACTGGTGGAAGATAGCCTTGGAAGGGATCTTGTAGCAAGATTGTCTAAGGTTTCATGATTCCGGGTCATCAGGATCTTTGGCACTTCAAATGCTCTCTACATGTAGAGGCTCTGCTCCTGCAGAGGTACATGCACACCTGGGGTAAATCGCCAGATAAACGAACCCAGAGAAAGCCAGGGTCATTGGTTTTGGCCATGTGAGAGCTCTCTCCCCAGACCCAGACCCCTTTAGGAGCCAAGCACTGCAGGGTGTAGGCCCTCTTTGGGTGTGGGCCTGAAGGTCCCAGTGATCAGAAGCCTCCAGCCCCACCTGGGTGAAGATGCTTATCATGGAAGCTGGAATAGTTGTGTTTTTAGTTGCTATTTAGATTTTCCAGTGTTCCATGAAAGCTCCTGAATCTCTTCCCTAAATAACAAAGTCCTGTTTGGTATTTGGTGAAACGTTTGGAGCACAGTATTCAACTGAGCAGAACTAAGCTGCTGACAAAATACTGTGTCAGCCATTTAATAATAATAGCTAACATTTATATAGCACTCTACAGTTTACCAAAGCTCTTCGCAGCAGCTCTGTGAGACCCATCTGAGGGCAGGGTTATCATGTGCATTTCACCCATGGAAAATGGGCTGCCCAGAGGAGCTGGTAAGGCCAGAAGCGGGACTTGTGAGTCCTGAGCCAGAATCTTGGGTTTTTTCTGCCCCCTCTGAAAACTTCAGTGACCACTCCCTCTCCTGTTACCCCGGTTTGGTCTCTGCCTCAGGTTTCAGTGCCCTGCGATATGATGCCACAAGCCGCCACCAGTTAAATCTTCCCCAAACTCTCCTTAATTGTGTCCTTTTTCTGCTTCAGCACCTAGACGAACTCTCCCAGGATTAAGTCCAAGCTCTCGGTACTCGAATCCCCTGTGCCTGGTCCTGTCTCACTGTCCCGCCTGCCCCTCACTGCCACCAACTTGCATTCTCTGTAGCCAGGCTGACTCTCCTCCACCACTGGAGCACGCCAAGGTCAACTTTACGTCCCAGTGTCGGGCACATGTAAGGTGGGAGAGGGGAAACTTTCGTCTTTTTAATATTTTAGTCTCTTTGGTGTCCAGCAAGGGGCTAGTTAATGAGCACCACACCTCTTCTGAATCAGTAAGTCAGAGAATCTGCATGAAATGGGCATTTGTGTGGGGATAGCAGCATCACCACAGAGTCAAGAGCAATATGATGCTCCAGGATAGGCACCTTGTGGGCAAGGGACTGCCTGAAATAGATGCCAAGGGGCAAAAGGAATGTTTGTTCAAGACCTGTACTGTCAGCAGGACTGGGTATGTTGCTCCAGATGTCTTGGAGTCAAAAGTGGCCTGCAAGCCAGAGATGCCCCCATTTCACCAGTGGAAGTTGGTGTGCCTGGTGCCACAGCCACCCTCCAGTCAGTTGCAGGGACCACAGATGGCTCATTTGGCTGTTGTCAGGGCAGAAGCCGTTCTTTTACTCCCCAGTGACTGGGTGAGGCCTGAAGGGGTGGGGTTTTGGTTGGGAAGGGGAGTTTGAAGTAACTTAGGAGCAGAGAGGGACTTGGAGAGAGGGTCTCCGTGGGTGATCCAGTGTTTGGGAAGCCTGAGAATATCAGATGCCATGGAGAGGGTGCCCTTGAAAGCGGAATAGTCTTAGGCTCAAGGAAATGGGAGAACTCCCCTCCTCTGTGTCCCTTCTCCCACCGAGTCTATTCCCATCCCCCCACACACTCCCAAGTGGAGCTATTATATGGATCACTCTAAACTGGATGACTAACACTATTATTTTATAGGAAACATGCATCCCCCCCCACTTTTTTCAGATTTCAGTAATAGCCTTTGTTTTAATTTAAAGAATAATTTTAAAATTATAATTACACAAGTAATACATAATCATTATAGAAATTAAAAGACAGATCTAAAAAGTAAACAAAATCCATTCAAAATCTCAGACCCCAGGGGCACTACTGTCTCTTATATGTATATCCTTCCAGCTTTAATCATAAAAATGCAGCAGTACATAATTTAAAAAAAGATAACCATAGTAGATTCTTTTGTGTAGAGGATATTCATGGTAATTATATATGGCATTAAATATGAAGCTACAGTATCATTTTAATATTTACCTAATATTGAATTACATGAAGGTACTGTAATGTATTTAATCAAGTCTGTTTGGAGAGCATTGGGGTTGTTTTCACTGTTGTCAACAGCACTGTGAAGAATAACTTTATTATTCTATGTAGGCCTTTACAAGGAGCTATTCACATGTATATAATAACTCTTCTATATACATATCTTTTTGCATTTTTTTTCCTGATGATGAATTCTAATAGAGGGATTTATGGTGAAAGGTTATGCCTCCTGCCAAAAGACCCTTAAGAAAGCTTGTCTGAATCCAGATTCTCCACAGCAGAGTGTGAGGGTTCCTGGGTCCTCATGCCCAGACCCGTGGGCTGCAGATCGTCTCTACTAATCTGAAAGGAAAAGGGGAATAATGTGGAGTAGCCTGGAAAACATTGTCTGAACCTACCCTCGTGCTTTTACAATACAACCCAAGAGCCACCTGTAAAACCTCTAACAAAATATGGCCAGACCCCAGCCAGGGGCCGCCTTATTTCTACGATAGTTAAGACAAAATTCTGGTGCAACAAAGGGATTTGGATAGTTCCCAGAAATGTAGTGCGATGGGATTGATTTGATCCATATCTGAAATTTCCTTGAAAAAAAGAGACCATAATAAATGTTCAACAGTCTAATTTATGCCGTGGGGCCTTTGTTTCCCAACCTGCTTTGGACTTAGAATGAAATGCCAGCATAGGCACCTCAAGACCTGTCAGGAGTGGCAAATGTGAAGCAGGGTGCCCTGGCCTGGCCTAGCCTGGCTGTGCGCCATACCTATAACCTGGATGGGCCCTCCCGTCCTCCCCTGCGGAGGTTGGGAGCAGCAAGGAAGGAGCTTGGGCACTGGTCCGACAGTCCTGAGTCCCTCATCCACAAGCTAGGCGTGTGACTTTGGGCAACTGACCTGCAAAACCAAAGTTTTGGAATTGTTGTGAGGATTAAATCACGTGTTCAGAGCTTGGCACACAACAGTCATTTTTCTTTTGCCCTTTTGCTTTATCTTCTGTTCAAATGAGGGATTAAATTATCTGATCTCTCAGAGCCCCTTTAGATCTTATTTCCTTAGGGTTTCAAGTCAGCACAAGTGAGATCCTGCCTTTTGAAGCAGAAATTTTGGAGCAGCAGTAGAATCCTAGCTCAGGGAGGTGACGCTTTTGCTGGCCTTGCATTTGCATAGGTAGCCAGGAGCCTTAGCAGGCACACGAGGCATTCTCCTGCACAGCCCTGCTTTACTATCATCCTGTCCCTGTGCTTCTATAGCAGATGTTTGTGCTTATCTTCTTGCCTTCATGGGTTTGGTCATCCAGTTTAGAAAATGAATTTCCTGAGGACAAGCCCATGCCTGTCATCTCCTTTGACAAGCCACCTGCCCACTGCCTCATCTCATGTGCACCTGCATGATGGACCACGTTCAGGCACAAAACTGGTTGATAGGGAGTTTGACTGGCAGGGAATTTATTTCAATGGGCAGCATTACTGGTCCTGGCTGTGATGTCCTATTCACTGCAGCTTAATACCGGTCTATTTCAGCCATCTGCACAACCCCCAGATCCCCATTGAGCTCGTAGCGCCATGTAACTCTCACAGGTGTCCTTCCAGGGTGAATCTTGTGCTGTTCAGGCAGATCTCCACCTGCTCTGATGGGTTAGAGCAATGAGAGTGATGAGGGGGCCCAGCCATTTATTAGGAAAATAAAAAACAGACTATTTCCAAATATTAGAGAAGTAGGATGACTCATTAAATAGTAACCACTTAAGTCTTATCTTTAGCAATGTCGTCCCTTTGGCCCCCCCAGCAGTCTAATCTGGCGGATTACAGTATGCATGTAATGGCTGGGGGATGTTTATTTCTTTCTCTGTCAATGTGTCTCTTTGTGATAAGCATCTTATATTTTTTTAGCGTTTTTCATATGCATTATTTTATTTTGTCCTTACATCAGGTAGATAGGATCATCTCCAATTGTTGATTAAAGAGAAAATAACATAAACCCTGAAGCGTTTAAGAGTTAAGCAATGTGCCACAGACCACATGGATAGAAAGGGGAACAGTGGCCTTCGGGTTCTAAGCCTGGAGCTCTTTCCAGGCGGCGTCCTGCCTCCCTTTAGCAACTCCTTACCTTCTCCCCAGTGTGCCGGTCGGTAACCTGCCCCAAACCTTGTGAAAATTAGGTGTAAAATGACGGGGTGAAGGTTTAAGAGGCTCTCCTTCGAAGAGACTGCAATTTAGCACACGGGCTTTGTGACCTGACCTCTCTGTATTGGCTTCCACAGACCTTTTCCTTCTTTTTCTCTGATATATAAGCAAAGAAGATGGGTAGCAGAGTTGCCAGATTTAGCAAAAACAAAGCAAACAAAGGAAAAACAAAACGTAAGATGCCCACTTAGAGTTTCAGTTAAACAGCAATTATTTCAGTATATATATTTCTCATGTAATATTTGGAACATGTGAAAAAAGAACTACTTTTTGCTTATCTTAAATTCATGCCTAGCTAGGAGTCCAGTATTTTATCAGCCTACAGCAGAGCTCTGCTGCATGAGGGTCCGGGGACAGCAAAGACAGAAGTACCTGGGGTGATAGTGGGGCTGGGAAATGAACGGGGAGTTGCAGACTCTATAGTGTTAATTAGATAAAGCTGCCTGGGAAAGATGGATCTGAGCTGTGTTTACACGGCAGTAGGGAAATGGTTTGGCAGCTAGCTGGAGAAGGAGCTATTCACATGAAAAAGAACAGCAAACTGGGAAAGGATGAGGCTCAGAGACATACGCACAAACCAAACAAGGGTCAGTTTACTTTGACTAAAAGTAAATTACTTTTTGACTATAACAGTGTTTCGTCCCCTGCTAATGTAATGATCAGTCTGGTTCCTGTCCTGGAAATAGAGAAAACGGTGCCACCTTTCCGGCACACTCAAGTCAATCTGACAGTGATTGTTTGAAAATCTTTGGTTCCCGCAGGCAGTAAATTTAAGGAGCAACCTGCCTTGAAAATGGAATTAGGTTGCTAAAGACATCTTCTAGGAAGTTGAGAATTTCTTGAAATCTAGGATATCGCTTTTTCCCAATAATGTCTTGAGATCTCACAGGTCCTGTTTTTAAGGCTGATTGCTACCCGCTATTAAGGCATTTGCCTGTGAAGATCCAGGTAGAGGAAGTTTACCGATTAAGTTGAAAATTGCCAGCCTGTTAAATGGATGCTGTGGAAAGGCATGACACACTTACTGAGCGCCGCCTCTGCGTGTGCGGGTGTTTCACACGTGGCGTTTTCACGCCTTTGTGAAGGGGGTTCTGGGGAGCTCAGCCTTTGTCTTAGTCTCTCCCCTCTCTCCTTTCTTTGTAGGGTGGTTTACATTAAAGATTCAAAGACCAAGCAACTCCCTTTTTAAATTTATATTTGACTAATTTTTCTTGAAGGTTTATCCTACACCAGGGGAGCATGAAGACGCACAGTCCGAACCTCCTCCCTCAGCAGGGGGTTGAGTGCCGACTCTGCGCCCAGCCCCACGCTGGGGCTTTTACCTCTCTTTGTTCCTACGGCACCCCACTCCCACCGGGAACGTGGACGCCGAGCTGAGGGCCGCAGGGATTTGCCCCATGCCCCACAGCTAATGAGCAGCAGAGTTGAGGTTCAAACTCGTGTCTTCTGACTCTAACGTCATACCTTCTACCTGCCTCACCATCAGTTAAGACAGTGATTACAAACCAGGAGAGGGTGCATGGTGTGCAGTGGTGGTGGGACCACATGGATCAAACTCCTATTTCTTTAAGAAATATTTACTTTGACGAGCTTATGCTGTGGCCCCAAGAGACTAGGCTTGGGGTTTTCCTAGCTTCACAGAAGTGTGGACATTGATTCCAGCTTTTCCCAAATATCTAGAAAGGAAGCTGGGCATCACGCAAGGTCAAGCACTATGGCTGTGAGCCCCTGGTCTCCAGTTTGAACAACCTGGAGAGGACTCACATGCTGAGAATCAGGAGAAAGCTGAGCAGGTGCCCTCCTCGCCAGTGGAGTGCGGGAAGAGCTGAGGCCCACTGGGTGGCTCGGTCCCCCTGAGAGCGCCATGAGGGGCGTTGCAGGTACTTGCAGAGCAGTAGAAGCAGAGGGGAAGTTTGCAAGAGGCTGTGGAGCAGGGGTGGCGTGCAAGATATTGGCCATGCTAGGCACAGTATCACCTCACACAGATGCTGCCCTCTCTGCTCCCTCTGTCTGCATGCCTGGTGTTAACTCCTTAGTAGCTGCATCATGGGAAGGTCCTGGGGCCCCAAGGAAGGGCTGGGGTAGGGGATTTTGGGGGTCTTAGGGCAGTGGCTATTAACCAACCAGTTCTGAAGTATTTTAATGGTTTAAATACTTAGCTAAATCCTAAGTACTTTATTACATGAATTAACTTAGGTAACCTTCACAAACAACTCTAGGAGTTAGAGTCTGTTAGCATTGCCATTTCACAGATGCTGAAACTGAGACACAGAGCCATTAAGTAACTTCCCTAAGATCCCACAGCTGGAAAGTAGTGGAGGTGGACTTGAACTCCTCTGCTTAATTTTGAAGACTCTGCTCGTGTGACTTTTGTGTCCTTATGCAGGTTGCCTGCTACTGTCCGTGGTTTCTGCTCTAGCTGGCCACCAGCAACCGTCCATTTCAGAACAGTGACATGGAGGTGACTGGACAGGTTGGGTCTTGTGTGCTCTCTCTCTGAGGTCCTAAAAAGGAATTAGGTATGATATTTAGGAACTTCCTAGAGTTCCCCTTTCTTCTCCTTTCTTCCCGGCCAAATTCAAAGGTCCAGGACCTGGAGAAAGGAAGGGAGAAACTAGCCCACACCCTCAGGGCCCTGCCCAGCACAGGAGCCCACTAACCGCCTCTGACACCAGCTAAGCGTGTGAAGGAACTGGGGCCACGTGGCAGCGATCAGGTTCAAAGGAGTATTGACGGTGCACAGCCTGCCTCTGTTTTCCCTCCAAACCACTGAAGGCCTCAGGAGTCTCGGGGAGCCACCCTCCAGGGCTCTCTGGAAACCCCCCCAGATCTGGCTCCCTGTAGAGTGATGGCCATGGCTTGGCTGTCTGTGGGTGGGGCTGTGCGTGTGTGTGTGCACGCGTTGGTGTGTGCACGACAGTGCACCCACATCCAGATGTACTCCACCCCCTCCCCATGCCTGGGACAAGCGCACATTTCATAGGTCTTAGAGGAAATGTTTTCATCGTCCCAGTGCTTTAAGGCTTGCTATTTTTAAAATTTGAGGGCCCAGGAAGAGATGTTGTCATTGTGTGGGGATGGCTGTAGCTCAGCCCACTACTTCCCCAGTTTCTCTGAATGCCCCACTCATGTCCCAGAACCTGCTACAGGGCGTGCCCTGGCATAGTCAGGGACCTTTGAGGCCTTGAGAGTGACTCCTTTCATCTTCCAACACAACAAGGTGCAGGTTTTGCTGGGTCTCAGCAGGGGGTAATGGGAAGGCCTTACAAAGTAACATTTAGAAATAAATAAGCCATGCTGTGACAGCATCCCGCATACAAAATAGAGGAGGATTGGCAACATGTTAGCTCAGGGCCAATCTTCCTCACCAAAAAAAAAAAAAGCTTATTTCTGGTAAACCTTGATTTCGTATCCACTTCATGATGAGAATATATGTGTATATAAACAAATACACACAAAGCAGTGTGTATGTGATAGTCATCTCAGTTTCTCCTTCACTCAAAGGCTCTCTTAGGGGTGGCCCATGATTTGAATAATCTCCCCTCAGGATTTTTGCCCATGCCACCCCTCTTCTCAGAATGCTAGTCCCCTGTGTTGCCTTCTTCCTCTGGCCAGTGCCACAGGCCTGTAGGACTCGGGTCATCTGACCCCCTTCCAGGGAGCAGGTCCCCCTTGGGTGGTAACACGCCCTTGTTAGCCTGTCTCCCACTCTGGTCTAATTCTTCACTCCCTAAGGTCTTCCAGGGCAGAGACCATGCCTTACTCCTAGTTCTCTCTCCAAGGGTCTGTGCGCCGCCACATGTGCAAATAAGTGAACACACGCCCCCTCGTCCCCTCTCCGCAGACTCTGCACTTCCCCCCTTTCATCAGTGAGGATGAACTGCACGAGATCTGCCAGCGCCCCTGGTTGGTCATCTTCCAGATCATTTCTTTTTCCCTTCCACTCTGGCCAACATCTGGGGGCTGTGTGCTAGGCACACACACAGGACGTTTCATCCTGAAGACAACTCTGTGAGGCATCAACCAGCAGCATAAGCTTAGACATTCTGGAGGTGATGGGGGACAGGGAAGGGGGCCAGGCACCCTTGTGAGTCCAGTAAAAGCTTCAGGAGAGGTCCTGCGTGCAGCCAGCTGGGAGCCACCCACGCTAGCAGGCTCTGGGCCTGACGCCTGTGTGCTGGTGGTGCAGGGGTTCCTCTGGCCTGGTCAGCAGGAGTGCCCTTCCAAGGACCAAAGAATCTCAGAGGACAGGAACCCAGGAGCCGTCAGGACCAACCTCACAACTCCTGCCTTCAGGGATCCTGACCCCTGTGCCCCACCCAGGCACGTTCTCTCTGCCTGAGCCATGCCTGAGCTGCACACACTGAGCTAGATGTGCTCAGTGATGTCTCTGATCAGCTTCTACCAGAGGTCAAGCTCCCTCAGCCCCTTCCCACCTTGGAGCAGGTCTCAGACCCAGGTCCCACCGTCCTCCCTCCCTGCCTGCTTCAGGGGCTGTGTGTATGGAGGGGTGCACATCTCAGGCCTCATACCAGATCCAGAGGAGCGGTCTGGGACACCCAGAGGAGGGTCGGGGAGTGAGAGGGTGTTGCCTTGGGGTGTTCTCTCGGGGCCATTGGAAACAGCCCTTGGAGTGTGCTGAGAGAGCCAGTGCCCGCAGGGACTCCTGTGAGGTCTCTGGGAGAGAAGCTTGTCCTAGAAACAGCAGTGAGGTGACTCTGCAGCCTGCCTGCTCTCAACTGTGAACCAGGCCCCCTCGCTGCCCGGCAGTGCAAGTGGGAGGGGGGACGGGCTGGCTGCCAGGCTGGCTGCCAGCAGAGGGACAGATGCGCCCTAGGTGGAGAGGGGCCGGGCCAGCCCCAACTTCCTGGGCCTGCTGGCCAGGTGGAATGCAGGTCTGCAGACCCACCTCCTTCCTCGGGACGAGGGCGGGCAATCCCAACCCTGGCAATAAGGAGCTAGACTTTTCGGACTCAGCGTGCAAGGGACTTCCAGTGGTTTCCTGTCCACAGCTGAGTCACACAGCTTCTCAGCAACTTAGTCAGACAGCCCAAACATGGAGGGGATGGGCATATTTAAGAGCCCCCTTTCCTGTTGGCGTTTGTGGTGTCTTCTCACTGAGCCACAACACCTGGTGAGCGGCTGCAAATAGTCTCCCCAGGGAACGGGGCTCACACGCCGGTGGGCACGGATTTCAGGCAAGGCGTCGCTCAAGAAGAGGCGCTATGTTAAGGCCTGGTTATGTTTAGAAGTCATCCCGAGAATGCTTGGCATGCTGAATATAAACTCGTGCTTCCGTCTGCCTGCCATACTTTAAGATTTCTCCCAGAGGGACCCAGAACGCCGGGCGCCCTGGAGGAGGAGCTGGGGATGTCTCTGGGGAAAGCTTCCTTTCTCAGGAACTGGGGGACCCTGAGAAAGGAATTCCTGAGCTTGCTCCTCACCTGGGCTTCCCAGATGTAAGATGGGGATGTGGATGGATGTGACCCAGGAATGTCAGCATTCAGATTCCAGCAGGAAAAGGCCTGCTTTGAAGTCTCCTCGATCCCTCGATGCCTCTCAGAGATGGGTGTCAACTGTGAGGATGCTGCTGTGGGCTCAGCTGGCCCAGAACAGAGAAGAGGAGGGCTGTGCCCTGATCCACATTGAATTGAAGGGGGTGGCCTCAGAAAGGACTGCGGGGTATCTTATCCAGTCCTCTCATTTGATAGATGGGGAAACTGAGGCCCAAAGACAGGATGGTGACCTGCTCCAGGTCACACAGACTTCCAGCAGCTGACCAAGGCTCTACGCCGCAGGATTGGCTTGCTCTCAGATTGTAAAAACATCGCTAGGGTGGAAAATGAAAACGCCCTTAGGATTGAGCTGTCACCAGAATGAAGCTCTGTAGTCCTGTGTGAGCTGAAACTTGGTTTGGGAAGTGGCTCTTAGCAGCTTTAGGATAAGGAAGCAATTTGGGCTGGATTTTAACCATCTATGAAATTTCAGTAGAATATCAGGGAGAGTCTCCAGGACTGTCTCAATTGGATTTATGTTTTTTAAAAGTAAAGGAGAAAAATGGAAGGGCTCATGTGGGAGCAGTGTTTCATAGGCACATGCCTGACTCTGCCAGGCAGGGGCGTCTTTAGTGGGGCACAACACGCCACGGAGGAAGAGCCCCTTGCCCCTGCCGCCTTCCTCCTCACGGAGCTTTCAGCCGCGGGCTTGGCGTGGTCGTGGACAGGAGACGTGGCCTGAGACTGGGAGGGAGGGCCTGTGGGCGGGCGGAGAGCTCTGCACCCACACTCACTGGTCTGCCCTGAAAGCCCAGCTCTGCCTTCAGTCGTTCATAGAGACTTGAGCTATTTCGGTTCCTGAGCCTCTGCCTCCTCCACAGAATGGGGACAGGATTGTGTGTGCACGGTGCCTGGCACATAGTGTCCTCTGCAAAGGGTTCTGCATACAGTAGGCGCTCAAGAAACACTGCTGTCTAGGAAATTTGCCATTTGCTTAGTCTTGGGAAGGGGAGAAGAGTAATTTTCCGTGAATGAGGGTGTGTAGATAGAGTGGTTGCAGAGAAGATCCGAGAAAGAAATGGAGCTGGCCCCACCGTTCACAAAAGGTTTCAGAGTTTTTTGGGGTCTCTGGCTATGACGTTCATCTCATGTGATTCAGGAATCATGTCTGCAAAACTCTAGTGAGTGTCTAGGGAAACTCTAGTGACCCTTTCCTTCTAGTAACATCCTTTTTTGGCTTGTAAGGAATTCCTTCTTGCTGCCTATGCCTTCTCTCACTGTTCAGTGAGACCACAGACCCTACCTCACCTCTATCAGTTGAGACCCGTGGCTGAGAGAAGTCCCTGACTGGATCTTCCCCAGGGTAGTTGTGATAATATTAATACTAATTGACACTGACTAAGTGGTCATCACAGGCCAGCCACTGTGTTGGACACTTTACTTCACAGCAACCTTAGGAGGTAG
Source organism: Equus quagga (assembly GCF_021613505.1). Taxonomy (NCBI): domain Eukaryota; kingdom Metazoa; phylum Chordata; class Mammalia; order Perissodactyla; family Equidae; genus Equus; species Equus quagga. The sequence goes on from NC_060267.1 coordinate 57,221,271, forward strand.
GACACTGTTATTGTCCCATTTTACAGTGAGGAAGTTAAGGCATTGAGTTGCTCAGTCACATGAATAGTCAGTGGCAGTGCTGGGGTTTGAACCCAAGTAATCTGGCTCTAGAGTCTGTGCCCAAACCACTATGCAATACTGCCTTTCAAGTAGTAGACAAAGAAATCAAGGGGAGAGAATGGGGCTGAATAGCCCACGATGATAGGAAACAGAAGAGGAAGTGCCCTGGGCCGGGTGGCCAGTTATTTCAGAGGAGTGCCTAGCCCAAAGGACTTCTTGAATGGCTGGACACCCCCTAAAATGGGCAACACACACTCCCCACAGGCTCGGCTCTTGCTAGCCTGAATTTTCCTCCAACCCTCCTCCACTGAACAGTGGCTAAGCTCTGCCCGCTTCACCAGGCACTGCCCCCCAACACCAGCCCAATCATCCTCTCCCCGCCCCATTGTTGTTGTCACACGCCGTCGAGTGGGCTCCGACTGCCGGCGACCCTATGAATGAGTGATGTGCACAGTGTCCTGTCCTCAGCAGCCCCACTCAGCTCCTGTAGACTCAGGCCTGCGGCTTGCTTTATGGAGTCAAGCCATCTCATGCTGGGTCTTCCTCTTTTCCTGCTGCCTCTACTTCTCCCAGCATTATTGTCTTTTCCAAAGAATCTGCCTTCTCACGATGCGCCCAAAGCAGGGCAGCCTCAGTTTTATCATTTTTGCCTCCAGCGATAGTCGAGGCTTAAATTTGCTCTGAGACCCACTTGTTCATCTTTCTGGCAGTCCAGGGTGTCTGTGGAGCTCTCCTCCAACACCACATTTCAAATGGAAACATTGTTTTCCTGTCAGCCTTCTTCACTGTCCAGCTTTCACACCCATACACAGTGACTGGGAATACGAGGGTGTGGACAACCTTGGCCTTGGTCTCTAATGACCCTTCCTTTCCCTCGGTGATCTTTCCTAATTCTTCCATTGCTGCCCTTCCGAGTCTCAGTGTTGATTTCTTGGCTGCGGTCTCCATTTAAACTGATGACTGAACCAAGATGAACGGTTTCCACATCTTCCTTGTCTACGTTAAAGTTACGTGGTCCTTCTGTAGTCATGATTTTTGTCTTCTTGATGTTCAAATGCAGTTCTGACCCATAGCCCAGCCCCACAGCCTTCTAATTATTGGACACCAGACTCTCCTGAGTTTGAGAAGACTCTGGAGGTCACCCGTTCATTCTCCCTCAGAACTCAGGAGGCCCTCTGCACTCTTCTTGGCAGGACTGTGGAACCGGCCAAGGATGACAGAGGCTCCTTCAAACACCTGTCCAATTGTTAGAATGCTCTTGTTCATGAACTCAAGCAAAGGCTGCCTCTTAGTGGCTCCAACTGCTAGCCCCAGCCAGGCCCTCTGCTCTGCTCCCTCTGGGCCTTTCTGAAGGCAGTTGCTGAAGGACCTATTTCAGATACTCTAATTCAAGCTTTCTCAATCTTGGCCCTGCTGACATCTGGGGACAGATAACTCTTTGTTGTCAGGAGTTGCTCTGTGCATTGTAGGATGTTTAGCATCCCAGGCCTCCATCCACTAGATGCCAGTAGCAGCCCCTTCAACTCAGTTGTGACAACCAATAATGTCTCCAGAAACTGCCAAATGCCCCGGGGGTAAGGAGGACAAAACTGCCCTGGGTGAGAGTCACTGCTCTCATTGCACCTTGCCAGCTGCTCAGGGGCTCCCACCAGCCCCTACTGTCCGTTGGCTAAAGAGAAACGCCTTCCTCCACCTTGCCTCTCAAGAGTTGTGTCCTGGGGCCAGAGTGAACAGCCAGCAGTCCTCCGGGCGGCTTCCTGGCCCTGAGGCGGCCTGGTTCCCTCAGCTGCCCTGTCAGTTGGAGTGATGGGTGAGCCGCTCACCCCCTGGGCCTTGTTCCTTTCCTCCTCAAGGGTGGCAGTGCAGCCTAATGAGTGGCGACTTTTGCAAGAGTTGAGTGAGTGAGTTTGAGAGCGAGGCCAGTTGTGGAGGGACTGGTTGCTTCTAAGGCTTTCTTTCCCGTTTATCCTTTTTCAAGAACTTTTCTGCAGCAGCCATCTCATGTGGTTCAGCGTCTTCCATGCTGCAGAATGGAAAATGTCATGAGCATTTCCGCCTGGGCTTGGTTTCCAGAGAAGGCATTTTTTGCTGAAGGATCTGCAGCTCGACAGTCCCTGGGAGTGTCTCTCTCCCCCACCCCATCCCCTGATGCTCACCCTCCACCTTCCACACACCCTGGGCCTCAGGGTTATCCAACAGGGAAACCGGGGCAAGAAAGAGACAGGCCCCATCTCCAGAAAGGCCAGAGCGGAGAAGCAGGATTCCTGCCTCATCAGGTGTCCTGTGCACCCAGCGCAGGAGGCCTGAGCAACAGGCCCTGTTCAGTGTGGCCCGACTCAGGAATGTGTTGGCTGAAATGCCTGGCTTCCACCCCAAACATAACACAATCGCCCATGTCCCCAGAGTCACAAAGTTCCCTTACTGTGCTTCGAGTTTGCTCGGTGAGAAGATGGGCAGAGGGGCATCATCAGGTTGGACGCTCACCTGGTGTGCCAGAGCCTGCACTGTGAGCCTTGGGCAAGAGCCCTGCTGGAGAGCGCCACCCCATGTGGCTCTGTCATCGTCTCCCAGTTCCCTGCTCACTAATGAGGTCTCCTAGGCCGCCTGAGGTTGTCAGAAGGCCTGTGTGGTGAGACCTCAATTGACAGGCCCTCCGGGAATACAGTTCCTCTGTAATTAAATTCTTATGTTAAAAAAAAAAAGTCTTCATCAATCATACAAAACAAGCTGCCTGCATTTGATGTGTGTGGGTTGTGGGAAGATTCGGGAAGAAGTGGAAGGGGGCGGGCCTTCACAGAGGTGCTGCGGACCTCCCTGTCTCCTGCGGGTTTCCCCGCCTTGGCCAGTGAGAGCCTCGTGCCCCATCCTGGACGGGGTGCTTGCTGCCCACAAGGTCCAGAGAATGAGCACGAGGTTATTTGCTGGGGGAGATGGGTCCCCTGCACGAGGCGTGTCTGGGAAAGGGCTGGCCCGGTCCTAGTGCTGACCTGACCCTCGGCTGGCCGGGCTCTGAACAGGCGGCTTGCGAGCCAGAGCGACGTTGCCGCGGGGGTCCCCGCAAGGCCACGCCGTTGCCCCCGTGACGCGCGCGCACGCGGGGAGGAGGGGCGGGGCTGCGCAGGGCAGCTGGAGGCCTACTGTGTGTGGCGGTGCGCCGGGGCGCGGACGCGGTGGGGTCTGCGGGTGGGGCCGGTGAGCGGGTGGGCCAGATCGTCCCGAGCGGTGTCGTCGTAGGGAAGGGGCCTCAGCCGAGCGCTGGGCAACCGGGGCGACCTCCGGAGGGACGGGTGGGCTGCGAGGCCCGATTCAGCCTGGCGAGCGGCCCCTGGTTTGGGGAAGTCTGACGCCCGCGGGCCTTGTGACAGGGCGGGCCCGCGTCTCCGTGGCTCTGCCCCGGCCTCCCAGCTGTCCCTGCTGGAGGGCTTCTCCACGGTAGCCTTCCATCACCCTCCCGGGCCGCGGTCCTGCCGTGCTCAGCACCGGGCCTCCGGAGCGCCCGTGGAGAGCTCTCTGCCCAGCTCTCAGGAGCCCTGGGGCTCCCGAGTAGGACTCATTATGGGAGGAGGTGGAGAGGGAAGGGACCGCGAGGGTCTGCTTCAAGCAAGGCAGCGTCCAAAGGGTCCCATGCAGGAGGCAGTGGCACAGGCTGCCCTTGGATGTGCCGAGCGCTCCCTGGTGGTGCTGAAGGTCAGGGAGCGCACTCTGTTCTGGAGGGCTTCCTGGAGGAAGCAGAGCATGAACCGAGCCTCAACTGTGGACAGGAATTGAAGGAGAGGAGGCTCAGAGCTGGGAGATGAGTTACAGGCGTGGGGCTGGGGATGAACAAGGCCTGTCTTGGGGATTATGATTAGATACGCCTGGCTGAAGCAGAGCTGTGTGGAAAGAAGCAGGGGGCAAGGCCAGCATGGTGGGGGAACCACAACCGCCTGGCTCCTGAGTGCCTGATTATGGCGTCTCAATGTTGCACTGTAGGCAGTGGGGTCTTTTTGAGTGTGGTGGAAAAGGTGATAGAAAATGATGCTAGTCGTGTTTTTGCATGATTAATCTGGCACCTGTGTTCACAGGGATTAGAGGAAAGAGAATCTGGAGACAGATACCCTTTCAGGCAACCTTTGCAATGGTCCAGGAGCCCAGTGAAGATGATGCAATTGAGGGTTTGCTTCCAAAATGCAGCTGGGGAGGGAGTAGGGGGTTGTTGGGAAGGAATGGATGGAATCTCTTTTCCAGAAACTCCTAAACCAGTGGAAGCCCCACCTTCCACATCTGCTGTGCACAGTTAAGCTGCCAGACCTGTCCGTCCCCCCGGGTCCTCCCTCAGTTCTGCAGCGCCCCCCTCAAATCACTGCCCCCTTTGCCTGAGCCTGTCACAGGAGTCCGTGCAAAGCAGGAAATGGAGGGCAGAAGACCAAGCAAATGGCTTTGTGTTTCCTCCAGTGTCTCTGGGTTGTTCTCCAGCCACCTGCTTAGAGTTTTGATAAGCCAGATGTTTCTTTAGAAGAGCAAGCAAACCAGCCAGCCAGGGACACTGCACAGTGCAGTCATTACTCAAACACTGGTAGGACCGGAGGTCGTTTTTAAAAAGGACAGAGTCAGCAGCTGATCTGAATCTCCTTTTTGAGAACCAGAGACCAAGAGGGGGAAAATGTCTCCTTGACTGTGTTTGGGGTCGTAAGAAGTGTGTGTCCTGGTCCATGGGGATGCTCCACTATTGGTACAGTGGCCTGTGGTGTGGAAGGGACCAGAGATGGGATCCATTCCTTCTTCCCACCTGGCTGGCAGAACCAAGGCACTCCTGCTTGCAGGGTGGATTATAATTCAGTTTTTCTGAGCACAGCAAGAGAATGCCGAATTGCAGCCTTTCCTGAGACCACTTGTGATCCTCTCTAGTCACAAGGTTGGCCTTGACTCATGGTTCATTAGGACTTCCCTGGTCCTCTCCATCTTTCAGCTTCAACCCAAATACTCATTTCAGAGCTGGAGGGTTCTCTCCTGCTTTAGCGTCTGTTATGGTGAGGAACTCCAGGTAACCCACGTCTGCACCGTAGGCAGGCTAAGGAGCCAGAAGGAAATGAAGCCCACACTGGGTGCTATGGAGGGGGACGAGGGGGAGAGCTGGCCGAGGAGCTGTAACACTTTGTAAAGTTGGATATTAAACCTGTAGCAGCAAAACCAGCTTTGTTCCCTGCCCCCCGCCATATTTACGGTACTTACCTTCTGTTGGGTGTGCCATCCACATGAACTACTGAATTGGAAAGGAATTTTTAAACATTGTCAGGCCAAACCTGCTTTAGCTGTCGTTTAAGACTCAGAGTGGGGTCAGCTTTGGATCCGTCCTCCTCCAGAGAGGGAAAGGCAGGCTGGACCCAGCCGATTGCGCCAGCATTGCCACATCGGTTGTTAAAACACTGAAAAACTTCAGCTGCCCTGAGCCCCCCAAAGGCCCTGTGCCCCTCTAGGACCCTCCCAGCCCCCCACATTCCAGCAGCTCACAGTTAATGCTGGAGCAGGACTCTGCTCCCGCCTGCTCCCAGGGCCCACTCCCAGCAGTGGGGCCGCACTGGCTGCTAACGTTTGAGCAGCTCTCTGTAGCCTGTGGGTTATGCCAAGTCCCTTGACGCTGGGTCTTAGCATTTCCTGCTGCTTTATTTTTCCCTTATTAAGATAGAAATTGTACTTGTCAAAACCCCACTCACTCTCTTAGGCCAAGCCCAAAGGTCACTTTGTCTCTGAAGTCTGTCCTGGTGAGAATGGGTCAGTACCTCTTTGCCCACATCGACACTGGTTTATACTTCTGTTACGGACCTGGTGCTATCTAACCTCACCTTACAGCAGTGGTGCATGGCACGGGCGATTTTGCCTCCAGCAGACATTTGGCAATGTCTGGAGACATTTTGGTTGCCACAGCTAGAGGCAGGTCCTCCTGCCATCCAGTGGGTATGAGGCCAGGGATGTTGATGAACATCCTACAATGCACAGGACGGCCCCCACAACAAAGAAGGATCCGGCTCAACACGTCAACTGAGCCAAGGTCCAGAAACCCTGTATCAGAGAGACCTACGTGTCTCCAGGTCTGTCCAGCTCCTGTCTGTGAGTTCCTTGAGGGCAGGACACTGCGATTTGTCCTCCTTGCCCCCACCCCCCAGGAACCACGGTGATCCTTTGCATTTAGTTGGACACTCAATCAATGCACTGAATTGAATTCGTTTAGTTAAATTGAATCAAATTGCATTGAACCTCAGCTCTCCCACTCACAGGCACGTATGCCGGGCACGCTGTGCCTTAGCTTAAGCTGTCTTTTGCTTCAAAAGCAGAAAGTGAAGACGGCACCGCCCATGCCCACTTGGTGGCCTAGACCAGGCCCCCGAGAAGGTGGATGCAGGGGCTTGGGGACAAAGGTGAGCATTGTAAGGCCTGTGAACTGAGTGAGTAGTTTGAGCTCCTGATTCATTGTGCATCTCAGGGTCACCAGGAGTAGCTCTCTGCCCTTCTAGTCACCCCGAAGACGGGACTGAGCAGGCTGCCACAGGGATCTGGGCAGTTGTAGGCAGAGCGAAAGTGCAGGGCCATCCGAAACGTGGGCCAAGGGGCATGTGGTGCACAGCGGGCAGCAGTCTTGCCTTGGAGCCTACCACACGAGGGAAATGTTTCTTCCCTCTACACCAGGACTACAAAGTCTGCCCTTGACCTGTGGGCTTAGTCCCTCAGTTGTAAATGGGAATAATAAATTCTCACCTGCTTTGAGGCAGGGCTGGACTGGTTATCTCGTGGGCCTCCCTGCAACAGGCTAAGTGTTCTATGTGTATTACTTCATTTACCCCTCTGTTCCACAGAGGAGGCCACAGAAGCACAGAGATGGCGTTCCTTTCCCAGGGTTACATAGCTAGAAGGCGGTAGAGCCTGGTTCCAAACCCAGAGGCCACCCCTTGCCCACTCTGGAACACTGCCTTTTCCTTTCCTTCCATCTCTCCGCTTGCTGCGTCTACCCATCCTTGCACCCTCTTTGTGGGTCTTGAAAGCATGAGGCCACTTTGCCTGGTGTTGTGAGCCGTCCTTGGAGTACACCCAGTGATCTCTGGGCTTTCACTCGCTGACTAGAAGCAAAACTGGACAGGATTAAACCTGGAGCTTTCCTTCGCTTCAAGGTTAGGTCTTCTGTTCCATCCAGAATAGCCTGCTGCCCCCAGCTGTTTCTCATGGTTTCAAGCAGATCTAAAGTAACAAGGGAACTATCTTGCCTGGTGGCAGCTGGTATTTCTGTGTCCTGAAGAAAGTGGATACTCGAGAGTGGAGCTACCCAGAAACGAGGGGCAGCACGCTGGCCGGCCAGGAGGCAAAGGAAGCTCCGCGTCGTTTCCCGGCCTCTCAAGGGTGTATCTGATTTGGGCGCATTTGGTTTGGTTCGTCTCATATCCAGAGAGGTTCTTCTTTTCTCCCTAAGTGACATCTCTCTTGAGCACACAATTCCCTCTTTTCAAGGTGAGTAATCCCGTCTCTGGCTGTTCATAATTATTAATTAGTGAACAGAGAGGCGACCAAACGAAATTAGCTATTGGGCCAGTTTGGGATGGAACCAAAGGGAGGGGAAAGGCCTCAGTTTGCTTTTTCTCCTAAAAAAAGGAGACACTTCAAAATGTACCACACTTTCCAAGGGTCATTTATGATAGTCCCTCTGAAATGTCTGTCCCCAGCATCTTCGCTCTCTGTGAGGAAAGATTACAGGTGGCTCTCTGGTCAGCAGTGGGGGTCCCACAGGGTTCTCCAGAGAGCACGCCGGCTTCGTCATTGACTGGGAGAGCACGAGCCACCGTTCTCTGGGGGGCGGAGGGATGGTGCCCCTCAACCCCATCTGCTTGTCCATGCAGGCCCAGGACAAGTAGCCCCCTCCCCTCTGTCTCTCTTTCTCTCTGTCTTTCTCGTCTTCACTATACCCAGAGCAGAGAGACAGACATTGATATTCAACTGAGCTTTCTTGCCATATAATTACGTCTTCTCTTTTAAGGCTCGTTACAACCCTCTCCATTGATTGGACCCAGAGACTGAGGCTAAGATCTGCAGACTTCCTCAGGGCCACACCTAGTGAGGAGCAGTATCAGGCACTGACTGCGCTCTCCACATTCAGTGCCCATGGTCTTAGGGGCTTATAACTAATAAATGCCTACTTTGCCAGGAAGACCAAAATAGCACGAGAAAGGCTTTGAAAGGAGAGAAGTGCTAAATGAGGAGACACCGAGCGCTCGGCTTTCTGGAAGCCTGCCGTCCAGGTTAACCACAGAGCGGTGGGCGGGCTGTGGGAGAGAGAGCCGCACACACGCACCTGCTCGCTGCTCTGAGCCCACCTCCCAGGAGGGACTTAGAACCTGATGCCACCTCCTGGCTTCCTCAGCAATGCGCCACAGGCAGTCACCCTCCTCGCTGGTGGTGTGGTAATTGCTCTCCCAGGCTGCGGAGGCAAATTCCTTCCCCGTTGCCTGCCTCTTCTGCTGCCCTGCCTTCCCTCTGCTCTCCTCTCCCTTTCTTTCTGCTCTTTGCAGACGACAGGTCTGCCTCACCCACTGAACTCTGTCCCTCTGTGCATTCTACGCTCTGTCTGGCTTCCCTTCCTCCTCCTGCCTCTGCCTGGTTGATTTTCCTATCGGACCCTTGAGGACGTGTTGCATCCTTTCTTCCCCCTCTTCTTCTCCAAAGTGAATTTGTGCTTATGATGAACAGATGTCATTGTCACAGAGTTACTGATGACCCACCCCACCTCTCACACCCTTCCCTCCGCTCTCCCACATTCCGTTCTGTTTTCTGCCACTGGCTCTGCTGCTGAACCCCAGCCTGCCCTGAGTTTCGTCACTCGGATCGACTAGAAAGCTAAGCAGCCCCTCCCGGCTTTCCGCCGGCCGTCAAGTGGTCCTTCGGCCCCACCTCGCTTCTTTAGGCACCCAGAAAACTTTCGGGTGGGTTGCCGTGGAGACAATGGAGTCTTCCTGTGGCCCCTTCTTCCACTCGCTTATGCAACCTGCCCTCTTTCCGGATTGCTGTGATGTGCAGGGAGGTTTCTTAAATTAATCCTGTCAAAATAGCCTTCGAATTCTTTTGGAGCAGGGATTTTTTTTTTTTTATCTCACAAGACACAAACTGTTCAAGGGAAGAACTGGGAACAAAGACAACTTGGGAGGAATGGAGGGAGCTTGGAGAGCATTTAGAGGAAAGCGTGGAAATGATTGATGGGCTGGAAAATGGGACCCCAGATGCGAGGTGAGAGGAAGGGGGATTATTTAACTGGGAAGACGAGGCTGACAGGTGACCTCGTAACAGGCTGCAAGTTTGCGAGGGTTGGGATGTGGAGGCTGGCGATCAGCTGGCTCCTCCTCACCACCGGAGAAGGAAAGATGCTACAGTGGGACATAGGGAGCGTGAAGCCGCGGGAGGAACTTCTTCCACAGCGTGTGGCCGATACAGCGAGGGGCGGGGCATGGGATCTTCCGCCAGGCCGTCTCCTTAATGGGATGGGCCCTGCAATGTCGAGGGACCTCGTCCACCGATCTCCTAGCGCAGACGCTCCCAATCGCTTATCCTCAGATTAGTGCCTCCATGGCAGCATAGGCATCTGCTGGGCACGTGTTAAAAATACAGTTTCCTGGGCCCCACGCAGAGCTCTTGGTTCCGAACTTCTGGGAGGGAAGTCCAGGAGTCCGTTTTTACAAATTCCCCCGGAGGAGTCATATGCTTAGGTCGCTGAGAACCAAGGGCTGGCATGTGGAGAAAGAGCAAACACCTCCCCAGATTTTTCTGTTGTCCCATTCAGTGTCCAGGAAGCTCTTTCGCCATCCACGAGCCTTCCCAGGGCCCAGGCCACAGCTGCCTGCGTTCTCCATCCGGTGTGCATACTGCCTTCCTTGCGCTGGGCCCCGTGATCGGCGCTGCCCACGGCCCTGAGGCCCTGGGCCTCTCCTCGGGCGTGGGCTCCACGGTGCGGGGAAAGACGCCCGCCCACGTCCTTGCTCTTGTTGCACTGGCAGCCTCTGAAGTCTTAGGTGGCAGCTGTGTGGAGGTTTCCAGTACGGAGAAGTCCCTCAGAGCCCACGCCGCCCCGCAGGGAAAGAGCCCGGGGGCGTCAGAGGGCGGCGCCTCTCCTGCTCCTGCGCAGGTCTTTCCGCTGCTCCTGGCGGCAGCTCCTTTCTCTCGACGTGGGGGAGGCTGAGCCAGATCAGCTCCACAGTCCTTCCAGCTCTTCCTGTCTGTCTCTGCTGGCCGTTTGAAGAATTGCAATGCTTGAAGATCTTGAAGAGTATACAATCTTAGATTCAGGGCAGGATTTCCTAATGGAATGTTTTAGGCTCAGTGATTTTCTTCTGTTTGTGTCGTTTGTCTTGGGAAAGCTGGGATCGCAAGGAAGAATGCACTCACACGCGCCTCTCCTGTTAACTCAGCCCATGGGCGAGGCTGCTGCTCACCACGGCGTGGACGGACGCTCCTTTCACTTGGTGGCAGCATGCCAAACTACAGACGCGGTTCTTTGTCCTTGAACACCTTTTGTATGTTATAAGTGTGGAGTCTGTAATCAGAGAGCCCCGTTCATGGGGAGAATGGCCATGCTGGGGAGGGACCATTATTTCAAGGCCTTACTTGCTTTATCCCTGCTGAGTTCCAAACTGCAGTGGTATTTTTAAAAAAAGGAGCAGCTCCAATGGAGAGTCTTAACTTTGCTTCTGAGGTGTGGGAAACAAACCACACCCTGGTATTTAAAAAAACGTAAACTTATGTAGAAGAAAAGTTGCTGGTTGTCTAGCCCAGCATCTGACCTAGGCTTCCTCTTTAGTAACTGAACCCTGATTTTCAGCTTGGCACATTACTACCTAGACTAAAAAGACTAGATTTTCCAGTCTCCTGTGAGACTTGGTGACAATTTCTGGCCAATGAGAGATATAAACTAAGTACTGTATGCTATAATTTAATAGCCTGAAAGCTGGGGGTGGGGGGGAATGAGCCCTTTTTTTCCCTTCCTGCTTCCTGGAATGCAGTTGTAATGGCTGGAGTTTTAGCAGCCACATTAGACCATAAGATGGAAGCCAAGCATTGAGAATGGCAAAGCAGAAAGATGAGAGCCTGAGTCTCAGTGACCATGAGCCGCCATCTCAGACATCTCCCTTTAAACAGCTTTATTTGAGAGAAAAATAAAGCCACTATCACTTTTTGTTTCATTTATGCAGCTGAGCCAAATTCAAATTGTTACATATGGGTTTCAGGTGAACCAGCTTAGACAGTACGCTTGAAGCTCGAAGACAAAGGATGTCCTTGGCAGCGGATGCCACAGGTGAACTGTTCTGAGCGGCAGACTTCTGATGTAACGCAGCAAGGAAAGGACAGACTGTGAAGTCAGGCTAGGTGTGACATGCGCCTCTGCCTCTGATAACCATGACCTTGACCAGGTTATACTCTTGAGTCTCAATTTGTAAATTAGGATAATAATCTCTACCTCACAGGCTATTCATAAGTATTAGGTGGCATATTCATAAGATGTCTTACGTACGTAAAAGTGGTGGCCGTGTGTGTCCACCTGGCCCCAGGTGTCCCACTGTGCTCTGGAGCTATACAGATGAATACAGGACCCCTGCTCCCACACGCAGGCTGCTGGGGGGCATCTTAGCGTCATGGCTGGGGGCCAAGCATTAAGCGTGTGTGTGTGTCTCCCTGGGCCATGATGCAGACTCGGGAGATCTTCCTGTGTGCACCAGAGATTGAAGGGTGCTGTCTCAGGGCGGGGCTCTTGGCCTTTGCTCCCTGGGGCCTGCTGCTTGGGGTGTCCTCCTCTCTCCTTTACTCCTCTGAATCCTACCTGTTTTTAGGTAGGATAGATGAAAGGCCCATTGACGTCCTTTCTCTTCCTTGATGGCATCCAAGCTATTCCAGTCATTCCTTGACATTTTACTGAGTTTATTTCAAAACCACACAGTTCAGGGCTTAACTTCTTCTCCTGCTGGGGTGTATGCGTGTCCATCCTCTCCAGCTGAACTATATCTTCTTGAAGGCAGAGAGCTGGTCTTAGAATTCTTTCTATGTGGAATATATAGTAAGGGCTCAGTGTTGTTAGTGACAAAGCAGTTTTCCAGGTGAAGAATTCTTTTTCTGTGAGAACTGTGATCGGGCCTGTGGTCCTTTTCTGTCTGCTGTGGCTGCCGATGGCGGAATGAGGCAGAAAGGGAAAGAGTGAGCAGGAGTGAGCAGGGCGAGGCACAGGCATCGGCTGGCCAGGACTCTGGGCCCAGCACAGGGCAGTGTGGCCAGGCGGACATGGAGAGCCTTCCTCCCTCCTCCCCAGGTGTGAACTGAATGACAAGAGACAGTTTCTCACCTAAGCAAACCTCCACGTTAAAGAAATTCCCTCATCAAAGCCCTCCAGTGGCTGTAACGGGCTGCCAGCCATCCCGGGGTGAGGACTGTCTCCTCCCAGGAGCGAGTTCTTGCAATCCCACAGACTCAGTCTCAGCTCTCAGAGGGACCACAGCCTCACCCAGGAGCCACCCCTGACTCTCCTCGCCCTATCACGCGCTCCCCTTGGCTGACTCATAGCACTGTCTGTCCTCAGGAGTTAGCTGTGAGGATCAGGAGACAAGCCTCCTTGGAGGGCTTCCAGTTTTCCTAGAAATCCACCTCAGCTGATCCAATAATACACTGGAAATATCTTGGAAAACACTAGAATGATCCTTTTTTCCTTCTGTATCATTTCCATAGTCCTATTTTTATAAAGCCCACATTATTTTGACCTGGATCAACTAATACCATAGTCCAAATAACTTACCACCCTGTACTAACCTAACCAGTTAGAGCTGCCAGAGGCCATGCGGGCCTCCGCTCCGTCTCCCTTCGCAGGGGGTTCCCTCCCAGTCTGCTCGGGCGCTCGGTGGAGGAGCAGTTACAAGGGCCCCGTGTATGCTCGTCACCGGAGTCTTCTCCCCACCCTCCCCATCTTCCTGTTTTCCAGCCTTGTCTGTCTGTCTGCCTTCTGGAGGCGATCTGTGTGTGAGAACAGACATGAGGTGCATGTGGGAGGTTGGGGAAGATAACCTGGGAGTTCTCTTTCAGCCTGAGTCCTCCTCTTGCTGAGCATCTTGGTGACAGTGAAGGTTGTGAGGGCTGGATAAAGAAGGCAGAGCATGTCAACTGCCAGTGAAGTCCCGTGGAGAGGGGGAAGGCAAGGGAGGTTCAAATAGCAGTCGGGCCCGCCTTAGCAGCAGCTGCAGGTGTGGTACCAAACTCAGCAGCAGGCCCAGAAGCCAGGAGGCCGGTGCCATCACCCGCTCCATGTCTGGCCGCCACCACAATGCCACGCTTTGGGAGCTGGGTTACAGAGAGCACGATGAGTCCTTGGCCTCTCCGAGGGCAGCCCTAATGTCAGTCAGCTGGCCCAGCCCCGCCACCGCTGGTGTGAGTCCTTGGACCTCGATGAGAGGGGAGATCAGAGTGAAGGCTGATGCCCCTTTTTAGCTCTTTTTCTTCCATAATTGGTGTGGTATTGAAGGTCTCTGGGTGAATGTGTATAAGAATAAAAGAAGATTAACTAGAAATGTTAGCGCAAAAGGGGAAATGCAATTTTTACAGACATCTCTGATAGTTTGTGACTCAAGACTGGGCAGTGACAATCAAGGGACACGCCTCGTTCTCAAGGTGCCACTCCAGTGGAAGAGGCTGGGAGTGACCTCACGTCAGTGAGGCCTGCACTGTTATATAAACCCCTAATCCTGAGTGTGCCAGCCGAGTGCAGACTTAGCAAGGATCAGAAGAGGAGAGGACTGAAGTTATGTGGTGGAAATGTACCACAGACTGCTGTAGAAACAAAGATATGGGTAATGGTTTCTTAGGACAGTTCATGAAAGAGGGGCAGAGGCACAGTAGTCTGTCTTCTGCTAGAAGCCTCATCGGGCCCAAAGCAGCGCCTCGAGCTCTGCTCCGCCACGGAGGCCTGGGAGATCCCGCTGGGAGGAGGAAAGGGAGCCGCCGCAGAGACAGCGTGCTGGGCTCAGCTCTGAGCAGAGAAGAAGAGCTGGTCGGAGTGAGGACAGCATGGAGGAGAGTGGCCAGACATTCTAGGGTCCCTGCTCAGAAAAAGAGAGACTATTAGAACAAAACAGCCCGCAGACAGTGGGAAAGGATGTTTCAGAAAGCACAGAGAAGAGAATGGTCTTGTGAACCGTGCAAGTCTCTGAAAGGGAAGGCAGCTCAAGAAGCGTAGAAAGCGCAGACACGGCTCCGGCCACGAGCCAGGCCACAAGGAGTGTGAGGACGACCTGCAGGCGGGAAACAGTACGAGTAAGGTTACAGAGGCGCTGAGCAAATGCATGTACAGTATCTACCTGTCCTAATGGCTTAAAGTCTGTCTCAACCAATTTTATCTTAAATGGTGAAGGGCCTCCTGATATTTTCTTAGAGCTTCTGACAGTGATCTATGGAGTGCCTATGGGGGCCAGAGAAAGCAAACATTTTGATTTTCTAAAGTCCAGAGGTGCAGAAGAGGAAGCGTGGTGGTGCTCCCTGGCAGACTCTTAGAATGGATTCCCTAAACATGCCATGTGTGTGCTTTAGAAAGAAATCAGTAATTTCAGGAGCACATCAAATTAACTGGATTTTCTTTTGTTCTGTGGTTACTAGGCTTAGATCAAAAGAATACTTAAGATAGTGTTGATTTCAGTAAGGCATTTAGAAACATGTATCATGGGTTTTTTTGGTGAAAAATAGGTTTGTAATTGATTGGCCAACTCTGATCAAAGAATATGGATTAACAGACTGATGTCAGTCTGGAAAGGGTCTCCAGTTCAATGCCATGGGGCTCTGGCCTGGTCAACGTGTCTGCCGTTGAAAAGGCAAAAAGGAAACATCAAATTTGTTGAAGACACGAAGTTGGGAGAGATGACTAATACCATGAGTAGAAAAAAAATATTTACAAGATCTATACTGGCTTCTTACTTAACGTGGCAGGAGACCAAACATGCTTGATATGCTTCCTAAGAACTTCCACATAAAATACCATAAATATGCAACAAGTTTAAAGCTGACAGTCACATTATAAACTATGGAGCAGTAAGGGGCACACGTCAAAGCATGAGCGGATTTCTCACCAGTGTGAATGATGGGTTGAGAGGCACCTTCCTGGCCCACATTCCACGCATCTACCTGCTGACAGCCCCCAAAGAACTGGATTGTTAAATAAGATGTAATTCAGATAGAAAGATATTATGAAGACACATTAAGATAGTGAAGGGCTCAGAAAGTAAACCATTCACGTCTTCCTCCTGAGACTGATCAGTTAATTCTTAATGTTCCAGGGACTGAAATGAATGGCAATCAAGGACTCTGGGATAGAATAAAATGGACCAATGGTGAACTTGAAACCAATCAGATAGAGCCAGGGCATAATAATTAAGAGCCCAGGCCCTGGATCAGAGAGACCAGCAAATGAATCCCAGCCTGGACACTTACTCACTGTGGGACCACGGGGGCTTGTGTGACGTTTCTGAACCTCACGGAAAGGGGGTTTCTGTAGGGGAAGTGCTTGATGCAGCTCCTGGCACATAGCAAGTGCCCGGGAAGTTACAGCTCTATCAGTCCTATTTATATCCAATAATAAAAATAACTGTGTTAACTGTGGTATAAAATAGAAATTGGAATTAATTTATAAAAACACTATTTTGAGAAATAATTGTATGATGAGAAACCAAATCTATAAAACAAGATTAAATTCATAACAAGGAAATAATGCTGGAAGAAAGCAGGTATTACATATATTTAAAATATATTAAATATATTTGTCTTAATGAAGGGAACCATGAGTTATAGGTTTGTTTTGGACTTCTTAAATTATAGAAGCTTCTGCTGACTATGTATATAATAAATATAAAGGTTAAAAATCAGGTTTTCTACTTTCAAAAACACCAAGGGCTAAAATAAGTTATAGTCTATGAAACAAAAAATGAGAAAATAAATGTATACAAAAATATCTAGAAGCATGAAACAAAATGGCAAAAGTACGATCAAATATATCAACTATGGTAAAATATGTAAGTGGGTTAAATTCTCTTATTATTAAAAGTCTAATACTGTCAGGTTTAGGTTAAAAAATAAAACCCAACCATTTCTATACAAGGGACACTAAAAATAAAGTGATGCAGAAAGACTAAATGTAAAATTAATTAATGATTTAGGAAACGGTATGAGAGTAGATTTGATAAGTATATCAAGGATCTAGTGCTATAAAATAGTGAAGTGACCTCTGGAGAGTTTAGAAATAAAAAAGGAAAAATAAGATTAATAAGGAAACATAACGTATACAAAAGAGATTTTAAGGTTAAGAGAATGAATGGTAGTCATAGTTTTATGCTAAGAAATTTGAAAATCTCAATTTCAACTTTCTGGAAAAATATAAATTTCACCTTTAGATAATTTATTCCAAAACACAGAAAAAGATTAAAGTTAAAAATTCATTCAGTAAAAGTAGCATTACCCTGACCAGGATGTCACACACACATGCAAAAACTTACAGCAATCTCACATATGTACACAGATGGAGAAAAATTGAATCCAATGGATTCACAATTGAGTAAGCTGTACCCAATGAGCTCAAGGAGTATTTGACATTGGGAAATGTATTAATATAATATATCACATCAGTAAATCAACTAAAAAAATAATGCAGCAGGCAATCAAATCCAGTATCCATTTTAAATAAAATTCTTAGTATAATACTAGAAATGGAATGATACCTAATGTGATAAAGATTATCTGATCAAAACCAACAGCAAACTTTAAGTGATGAAGCCCTGGCGGCCTTTCCTTTAAATCAAGAAAAAGAAAGGAGTGCATGCGCACTAGAACTGCTGCTGGTTAGCATTGTAAAATGTCTAAAGGATGCAGCCAAGCAGAAAGTGCAAAGGAGGAGACAAAAAGGTCACTGTTTGCAAACAATATGATTATAGGCCTAGAAAATCTAGCTAAAAATGGTTAGGATTAATAAAAGCCCTCAAAAAAGTGATCGGATAGGACATAAAACTTTAACAAATCAGTGGCTTTTCTGTGTATCAAAAATGAAATACATGAGACCATATGATAAAATTAAATTTACATGAAAGTCATAGAACAGCGTGAATAAATGGAAACATGGAAAGAATGAACATTATGAAGATGCCAAATTTTTCCAAGTTAATTTATAACTTTCGATCAACAGCCCAGAGTGTTTTTTGGGGGAGAGGGAACTTAGTGGCAAGAAGGCGAGTACTTGACAAAAATAATTCTAGAGTTTGTCTGAAGGAATAAACAGTCAGAATTTACCAAGGACACGCACATCAAGAATGCTGGTGAGGAGAAGACGCCGTCTGTGTGAGAAAGCCTGTGGCTGTGGGTGAACAGAGCGGTGCGGGTCAAGGAATCCACAGGCGGGGCAGTGATGCAAAACAGCTAGGAAACAAATTCTAGTGATGACATTTGCTGGTGTATAGAGTGAAATTTTTGAAAAGAAATGTGTCCCAAATAACCCAGTGTGCAACAGTACCATTTTGAAAGTGGAAGGCCAGAGCCCTAAAGTAACGTTCCCACTCAAAGGCGGAAGGAAATTCGCATCATCCCGTTGCATCTCTAATGTAGCATATACTGTATACTAGAAAATAAAACCTGTTTTTCCTTAAAAAATCTGTTTAAAAATAACCTCTGATTCATGTTCGGTAAAAAGAACTTTAGGGGCCGGGCCCGTGGCCGAGTGGTTAAGTTCACATGTTCTGCTGTGGTGGCCCGGGGTTTCACCGGTTCGGATCCTGGGCGCAGACATGGCACCGCTCATCAGGCCACGTTGAGGCGGCATCCCACATGCCACAACTAGAAGGACCTGCAACTAAGATATACAACTATGTATGGGGGCGGATTGGGGAGATAAAGCATAAAAGAAAAAAAAAAGAAGATTGGCAACCGTTGTTAGCTCAGGTGCCAATCTTTAAGAAAAAAAAAAGAACTTTAAAATGTTTCTCAAGAAAATTAAATTAGCGTGCAACTTACTTAGGTGCAAATATGGCCCTTGAGAACTCATAATAGGATAAAGGAAGCAATGAAGTCCAGTGGAAGATGGGGAGGTAAAGGGCCTGGATTCCTAGGTATTTGGAAACAAAATCACTATGTATCTACCTTATACATTTAGCCAAAACAAATTACAGATGGATTAAAGAGTTACGTGTAAGATGATAAACCATAACAATTGGGGAAAATGAACATTTAACTGCTCTCAGAATTAGGAATTTTTAAACATAAAAGTCATAGAAGAAAATACAAAGGGAAAGATTAAGAGATTCAACTCATAAAAATATGAAACTTTTTATACACAGAAAAATTACAGAAAACTTTAGAAGGCAAACAAACTGGGAAAATATTTTTTAAAATGCCAGATGCAGGGTCAATATTTCTGTTGAATAAGATCTTAGAGAACTATTCACACCCTCATGAGAAAATCGGGCAAAGAACATCAACATATTTATTCACAAAAGGTAAACTACACATTGGTCAATACATATATTTTTTTAAGTCAGCTTCACTAGTAAAAGAGAAATGCAAACTAAAACAAGATGCCATTTTTCACTTATTAAATTGACAAAGATTTATTTAAAAAATGATATATTAGCAAAAGCTTTGGTGAAATGGGCTCTCACATACTATGGTAGAAATAGAAAAATTCATAACCTTTTTGGAAACAATTTACTAATATATCAAGGTCTTTGAAATGTTCCTACCCTTTTACCAATAATTTTCCTTCTGGGAATCTAGGCTAAGAAAATAATTAGGCAAAGATTTATATTTATGTACAATGATGTTCATTGCAGCATTACATATAACATAGCAAAGCAGAGCAAATAAAAGAAACACTTTGGAGATAAAATAATAAATTAACATCAAAGGAGAATGTGTAAATAAATCATGTTATAATTCATGTGATGAGATAAAAATTATGTTTTTGAAGCTTACAAGTCAAAATGCTCATTTTTCATTGATAGTAGAATATAAAACATACGGACAGCATAATAACAAAGTTTAAAAGTAAATATGCATAATATCGCATTTTCTGTACAACATAAAAATAAATTCAATAGTCTATGAATACAAGTTCTGGATGGAAACTAATGAGATAAATTTATTATTAGAAATGTAAAGTTTTGCCCTCAGGCTCAAAAAGTAGAAATGCGAAGAGGACTGAATTAACTGTTGCATCTTTGAGAAACATCAGGAGGCTGTCGTTGCCCACAGGCTGGGGCATGAGATTGTACCCAGAGCAGTCCTGGGTTGCCTCGATGGTGGTCTGCGGTGCCCAGGTAGGGAGGCAGCTGTCTCCTGTGCTTCGTACAGGTCAGAGCGCATCTTGGCCATTGCTCTCCGTGTTTCCAGGGGCTCAAGGAGATTCCTCATCTCATCTTGGTCACAGCCAGTGAGGGAGGCCAGGGGAGCCACCGGAAACCCTGTTAGGTAAGGACCTGTAGCAGGATCTAGGGACCTGTCACCTGGCGAGGAGAATATTTAGGGGCAATATAATAGCCGCTTTCAGTTACATGAAGGGCTGTCACAAGAAAAATGAGGCTAATTCTGAGAGTATTACTTTAATGTCTTCATCAGATTAAGGTGTGGTTTGGAGGGTTGGTTTCTGTTTCTGCCCTTTTCAAGACCAGTCCACCCATCAGTATGCCATGCCTCTACTCCTGTCCAGCAGGCCTGACAAGCTGTGGGGAGAAAGCCTGCCAGCCATGGAGACCCACGCCATGGGTCGTGTTGTGGTGGCAGCTCTGAGCAGGCCTCAAAGAGCCTGCCTTTTCTGCAGGAAGCTTCACTCCAGAGGCTCGTCAGCAGCGCTAACAAATTGGCAGGGGAACGGCCGCAACAGAGGCCAGCAAGTCCAGTTTAAGACCCTCCTGACTCGTCCTCCAAAGAAATGACGTGTAGTCAGCCAGTCTATGTTTTAAGTGGGGAGCTGGCCCGTGGCTCTGGGGCACAGTCACCACTGGACTTGTGGAAGCCTACGTGGCACGTTAACCTAGATCGTTCCCGACAGGACAGAATCCCACTGGTTTTTAAAGACCTTCAAGGAAGGAGATCCTTGTCCATGATTTCCTCAACTATTCGAGTGTCTTACAGTTTTCCTGGTGGAAAACATTCACACATTTTTCTACTTACATTGCTTACGTATCACCATTCATTCATTCAGCAGATGTTTACTGAGCTTCTACATGCCAGGCTCTGTTCTAGCCCCTGAAATACAGCTTTGAACAGTACAAATAAGTTTCTCCTCTCCTGACACCTACATTCTGATGGGGGAGATAGACAGTAAACAAAGAAAGGAAAATATCAGAGATGTGAAAAGGGCTGTTATGGACTTAAACTAGTATGATGTGCTAGGGAGTAACGGGCGACTGCAAGTTGAGTGGTTGACATTGAGACCTGATTGCAAACAGGAACCCACATAGGACAAGCTGGAGGCAGAGGGGACAGGCGGCAGTGCAGGCCAGTGTTGAGGAGCGGGCCACAGTGGGGGCAAGCGGGGGGGAGGCGGGGGGAGTGGAACCAAGGGCCATATTGGTAGGCTTTGTTGGCCGTGGGAAGAGATTGGATTTTTTTTTTTATTGAATTATAATTGACATAAACATTGTATTAGTCTCAGGTGTACAACATGATTCAATATTTGTATGTATCGCAAAATGATCACCACAAAAAGTCTTGTTAACATCCCTCAGCATGCATAGTTAGAAAATTGTTTTTCTTGTGATGAAACCTTTTAAGATCTACTCTTAACAACTTTCCTATATGCAATACAGTACTATTAACTATAGTCATCATGCTGTACATTACATTCCCAGGACTTATTTATTACTCGAAAATTGTACCTTCTGATTCCCTTGACCCATTTCATTTACCTCCTAACCCCACCTCTGGCAGCTACCAATCTGTTCTCTGTATCTATGAGCTTGGTTTTTCTTTTTTTGATTCCACATGTAAGTGAGATCATATAGTATTTATCTTTCTATGTCTGACTTATTTCACTTAGCGTAATGCTCTCAAGTTCCATCCATATTATCACAAATGGCAAGATCTCATTCTTTTTCATGGCTGAATAATATTCCATTGTATATATATACATATATATATGTGTGTGTATATATATGTACACACACACACCACATTTTCTTTATCCATGCATCTATTGATGGGCACTTAGGTTGTTTCCATATCTTGGCTATTGTAAATAACACTGCAATGAATATGGGGTGCATATATCTTTTCAAATAAGTGTTTTTATTTTCTTCAGATAAATACCTAGAAGTAGGGTAGCTGGATTGTAAGGTAGTTTTATTTTTACTTTTTTGAGAACCTTCCGTACTGTTTTCTATAGTGGCTATACCAGTTTACATTCCCACTGACACTGCATAAGGGTTCCCTTTTCTCCACATCCTCACCAACATTTATTATTTCTTGTCTTTTTGATAAAAACCGAGGTGTACAGTGATATCTCATTGTGGTTTTGATTTGCATTTCCCCGATGATTAGTGACATTGAGCATCTTTTCACATACCTGTTGGCCATCTGTATGTCTTCTTTGGAGAAATGTCTATCCTCTGCCCATTTTTTTAATCGAATTGATTGGTTTCTTGCTACTGAGTTGTATGAGCTCCTTATGTACTTTGGATGTTAACCCCTTCTCAGATACATGATTCGCAAATATCTTCTCCTTCTTAGTAGGCTGCTTTTTCATTGTGTTGACGTTTCTTTTGCTGAGCAGAAGCCTTTTGGTTTGACGTAGTCCCACTTGTTTATTTTGGCTTTTGTTGCCTTTGGTTTTAGTGTCAAATCCAAAAAAATCATCAATGATGCCAAGACTGATGTCAAGGAGCTTACAGCTTACATTTTCTTCTAGGAGTTTTTTGGTTTCAGATCTTGTGTTCAAGCCTTCAATCCATGTTGAGTTAATCTTTGTGTGGTGAGAGAGTGGGTTTTCAATGATAGATATGGAGCCACGGACAGGATTTGAGCAGGGGAGCAACAGAATCAGATTTACATTTTCAAAATCACTGCAGCTGCCGCTTAACACTCTGGGAGTCTGTTTTCCTTTGCTTTTCCATTGGTGGTGATGAAGAAAAGCCATTTGCCACCCTTCAAAGGCTTGAAGATGATTTATAAGTCACACCCACCCTTTTATTTCAGGCTCAACAATTCAGTCCCATCTTTCCTCTGTTATGCGTGGTGAACTTTGTTAGGCCAGCCTTCAAAGGACGTTCCAAATTCCTTTGTCACTGAATTCTGGAGCCAACAGGGGCCTTGGAGACTACCAGATCCGATCTGTATTTTACAGTGAGGAACCTCAGTCACCAGAGGGGTGAAGTGACCTGGCCAACATCACAGAGCTGGTTAGGGCTGAGCCTCTGGTCACATAGCCCTTCTCACGTGCATTTTACTCATCAGCATGCGTTTTTATTTTCTCCTCCTTTTCTGGTTGGTCTTGTCTGTCTTTCTCCGGGTCCTGCTGTTCCTCCCTGGTGTGCTAGAATTTTCTAGCATTGAAATGTTGATTGCAATAGGTGGGAGAATCAGCCATCATTTTGGGTTATACTGAGGTTTTACTGTGGTGGTAATCGTCGTTTTTACTCTTTTCTGCTTTCATTTTATTTGTTGCTCCTGGTGGAGCCTTCCTAAATTCCACGCCTCCCTAAGCCCTGCTTCTTTTCCTGTGACTGGGAACTGGGTGTTACTGTTGTTCAGTGACAGCTCTGTGTGACAGCCTGATGTGCTGGGGAGTCAGCCAGAACCTGGCCTCCCAGGCCACCACCCCTCCGCCTCTCACTGCAGTGCGTCACAGCCCACACCATGCTGCCCTGCCGGGGGCAGGCTGGAGGGTGGGAATTCAGCTGGAGGTGGTTTCACTTCTGGGCTCTGACAGAACGGTCAGGGCTCCCCTCCAGCTTCCACTCACTTATAGGCTCCCGCCTCCATGGTTTGCCTGCTCTCCTCCTCTGTCCACTCCAGAGCAGGAGGATACTAATCGTAGGTAATCACCGCGGCTTTAGGAATGACACATTAGCATTAGTGGCGAACCATCTCCCATCAGCATTAGCCCTGCTGCATCCAACGAGCATCCTCACGAAAGCAGACAGCAAGGTTGAAGTCATTCCCTCAGCCTCCAATCATACACCCTGTAGGGGCTGGACTTGGAGTGCTGGGGGTTCCACATTGGGATCTGTGGCAGGAGAGCCTCAGAGGTTGACAGTGTTGTCTGGGAATCAGGCAATAACAATAATAAAGTGCTTTCAAGGACAATGTCTGCTTTAGACTTTACAAAAACTTTTGGAGATATAGTTATTATCCCACTTTTCAGATGGAAAAACTGAAACTGAGGGAGGATCAGTGATTAATCCAAAGCCACCAGCTAAGGGAAAGTCAGAGCTGGAGCTCAAACCCAGGTCCCAGGCTCACTGTCACATCTGCCCTGCTCTCCGGGCTGCAGGTGTGCAGGTGTGAGGACGAAGCACAGCTGAGCCGTGTAGAAGGAGGGACAGTGTCTTCCCCGTGCCACCTCAGCAGGCGGGGTCAGATAGAGATGTGCTGGCCAAAGGCCCGGCTCAGCTTGGGGAATTCCAAAAGCAAATGGCGCCCCATGTCATGGCTCGGTGGGGTACGCCTGGCTTGGGGTCTGGCCCCACCTGCAGCCCCTGTGGGAACTTAAGCAAGGCATCTGCCGTAAGCAGACCGAGTCTTAGCTTGCTCCCTACAAAGGGAAAGAGCTGGACTAGGAGTCCTTAAGGTCATGTGCACTGATATTCTGTGATTTAAAAAACCCTTCGCTGATGATCAGATTTTTCCTTTTTGAGGTGTTCCTATCTTCCCGTTTATAGTCAATGGTGAATTGTCGCCTGTGGGTTTTCTAGGCCCCAGGTGTCTCTCTGCTCCATATGGATGCTTATTACTATTATTATTGTTGTTGCTATTAAATTGAGTCCTTGCCTTAGTATTTTTTCGATATATTAAGCTAGGGACAGTGGCTTTCTGACAGTGGGGACCTGGTCCCTGCGGGGCCTTTGGCCCTCCTGATACTCCTCGAGCTCGTTGGTAACTCACCAGCTACTGCACTTCCAAGTGGGAGAAGCTGGCCCAGGCCGTGTGGACTGAGAGGTATCCTCTCTTCTAGGGATGAACTCAGTAGGACCTCCTCATGTGGGAGGATTGGAAACGATTAAACCAACCGAGAAACTGTCAGAGAAGAACCAAACCACCAAGCAAGCAAAGGAGGAAGGGTGGGAAGTGGCCCAAGCAGGGCCGCATGCAGCTCTCCCTGGCCCGGTGCCTGCTCAGCACCCGACACCAGCAGGCGATCCACAGATAAGGGTGAATTGTGATGGCTCAGGGAGGAGGAGCGGCTGAGCTCCAGGCCAGAGTTCCCTGGACGTCTCAGCCTTGGGGAAGTGGTACTCTTACCATTAGAAAGCTTCCTGCCCCCGGAGGACACTGGATAAGAAGTCCAGGTTGGAGTCCCAGCTCTGGACCTGCTGTGTGACTTTGGGCAAGTCATTGAACTCTGAGCCTTGGTTTGTGAGCACAAGCACCCCTTCTTCTCAGACTTGTTGCAAAGTCCTTACAAAATGCACCTGAGCTTGGGGAGGGGAGGGGAAGAGAGCAGGGGTAAGGTCTTCCCACCTTCATATCCCCATCACACAGCACAGTGCTGGCTCTTAGCAGGTTCTCAACAGAAAATGGATGGATGCATTGATGGGGGCCCATGTGGACAAATAAATGAATCAGGAATGTTCTGGGAGCTGTGGAAGATACACTTCCCTTCCTTCAAAAGGGCTGTCCTGCCCTTCTATAAAGGCCAGGGGCAATGCCCTGTTGTCTCTTTCTGCCCAGAGGCACACTCTCCCTTGGGGAGGTGTGTGGAGGGCTAGACCCACCCAGAAACACCCAGGCATGAAGCTTTAGCTGGGAATTGGCTGTCCTGGGCCATGTGATCCTCCCTTCATTGCTGGAAGAGTGTGTTCCAGGCGCACCTTTCTGCACAGCAACCCCCAGCCCCCAGCCTGCTCAACAGAGGGGGTGGAAGGCAGCGGCACCCGAGAGTGCAGAGCGCCAGAGCCAGCACCGAGCATGCTCTGCTCTCTGCCTGCCTGGCTGGAGATGGATGACAGTAATCACAGAGCCCATAATCTGGCCTTTTCTGCCAGGCCCACCTGCTGCTGCTGTTGTCATGTTCTGCGCTCTGCTGCCATCCTCCGCAGCGGTGGAGCCTGCATCTTGGCAACCCCGGGGTAATAATTAGGGGTGGGACAGCTCCCCAGCTGGTGTGATATTTGAGGAGGGGCCTGGGGAAGAAGGGATGGCTGGGACCCAGCCAACAAAAGGAGAAATTAAATGGGCTGTCCTGGGAACCCACGGTTAGCATTTAAACTCCAGCAGGAGCCTTGGGCTTCACCCGAGAAGCACGGCTTTGCTGAGGCTTCGGTGCCCACCGCGCCTGCCCCCCACCCGCCCCCTACTTCTATTTGCGAGCACCGTGGATTCTGGCGAGGT
Organism: Equus quagga; assembly: GCF_021613505.1. NCBI lineage: Eukaryota > Metazoa > Chordata > Mammalia > Perissodactyla > Equidae > Equus > Equus quagga. The sequence goes on from NC_060267.1 coordinate 57,246,885, forward strand.
TGCGAGGACTCTGGACAGAGTCCCTGAGGTCTGATGCTCACAGACCCAAGGCTTGGGGAGCCAGGCCTGGGGCTTTCAAGGCGTCCCATGCAGTGCGAGGACAAACACTGTGACAGAAAACAAATGAGCCTGGCTCTACCACCCACTCACAGCCCCCGCTGCGGCCCAGCCCTCGAGGAGCTCAGCGCTAGCACGGCAGTGCCAAGTGCCCTCTGCCCACACTCCGCAGGCCATCAACGTGAGTGGTAGGCCCCAAATTCAGAGGGAATTAGGGTTTTCTTTCATTTACTATCAGGATTGTTCAAACTGCCCTTTTGGTTGTGGAGAGACAGCCGGGAAATACTAAAACAATTGCCCCCTCACCTCCTTCACCACAACACACGCTACGCTCTTTCTCTCGAGTAGTCCGCACCACACGCTGAAGATGCAGCGTGACCCTCCACAAACTTGCCACGCTGGCCCAGGTTCACACAGTTACTGTGGAGCAGAGAGGAGGCAAACCCGGCGTGCCGACTCCTGGCCCTCTTTCTGTGTCTCTATGCTGACCTCCAGGACGCGGCCCAAGGCCTCCCTCGAGAGTACTGCAGAATTTCACCTGCTCCCCCATGTGGGAAAATCCAGTGAAAGAAGGTACTGCTGAGGCCTCCAAATGGGCTTCTGAGCTCAGGAGCTGAGGCCTTGGACTCACCAGGGAATCTGGTGGTCTGGGGCAGAGAGGAGGTGGGCCCGGTGAGTGTTGTCCTCGCAGAGATGGGCAGGAACTTCCAGTCAGCCAGGAGCTTGTCAAAATCACTTGTCCTTTTTTGGGCCTTAGTTTCTTCCAGCAATGATGAGGACGATAGAAATAGGACAATTAATGGTCACAAGTGGCTTAACAACTTGGGAATGAATGAAGGGTCTTGAGAATGGATTCCAGAGGTTGAAACGGCCTCTGAAACACAAGCTGGGAAAATAGAAACCAGCTTGAAGGAGGGGCCTGGGTGTCCCAAGGGAAGGGTTTGAATGCACTGTGCCCAGGTGGACAGACCGATTCAGAGGCCTCCATGGCCTCTCCAACATGTGGTCTTTTAAAGTCATTTTTCCATCAGAACATCCCAGGGCTGGACCCTGCCTCCCAGAAATCTACCATCTCCACTCCCTGGGACCCCTCAAGGCGTCAAACCTCAGCACATCTGCGCTGACCACTGTGTCCGGGGCCACACTGAGGCGGGCATGGGAGCCTGTGCCCTGCACGGGCAGTGAGGGGCCGTCCTCCATGGAGGATTTAGAACAATATTAAAACTGACAAGCCGTTGGTCTGCTTTTTACTGCCATCCTGCCCTGGTTATGTTAAGTAAGGTCAACGATAAAATGCTCCTCCCCTGGGCAGGGTGCTCCCTCACGCCACCACCACCAGCAGGCGACAGAATCTACATTCCCCTGTCAGTTGTTTGGTTGGTGGTTCTTGGGTTTTGTTTGGTTGGTTGGTGTCATTTTTAGCCAAAAGGACGCCACAATCAGTTTCATTTGTCTGCCTGGTCCATCCCACGTTTACTACACAAATTTAGTTTTTTTGTGGTTGTATTTAGGCAGCTACCTTGAGAACGGTAAGCGCCAGGAGGGGAGGAGAACACGCAAGGAAAATACTGTTTTCCTCTTTTTGTTACTTATAAATGTCACAGAAATATTTCTATTTATTTTGAGTTTTTGCAAAGTGCTTTTTTTAACTGAGGCCCAAATCCAGGGCCTCTCTTGGCAGTGTCCCTTTAAGCAGAACTGAGGGAGGGACCGCATGGCAGGGCCGCGTGGAGCTGCGGAGGTGCTGCTACTGTACAATTTTCTGGGTCCTGACTGATAAATTATCATGCGTCTTCCGTGTGCGCTGACATGCAATACAATTTGTCCATGTAGCAGTGATGATAGGCTGTCCTGGGCTAATAAGCAAGAACCCTTTATTTAGCTCCTTCAGCCTTCTAGAGAAATCTTAAGTAACTGTTCGCATCCCTTTATCGGTTTTCTCTTCCACATTTCAGCATAAGTGGAAAAAGCTTTTAACCTTGAGAATTTCACTCACAGGGGGCTGGGGGTGAGGAAGAAGACTCTTGTTAAAAGTGTAAAAGAAGTGGGAGGATCTTGACACCCAGGCTAGGTGGCTTTTTCTTGGCCTGCCTCAGAGGAGAGTGAGATTGTCTGGGTCCTAGAGATCGTCCCATCCACCCTTCATCTTACCAGTAAGGAAAGCAGACCCTGAGAGGTAAATGACCTGCCCAAGGTCACATGGCAGAGCTATGGCAGATCCATCTGGAGGTGAGGCTGAGCCTGCTCCCCGCCAGGGTGGCCTCTGCTGTGCTACCATGCTTGCCTTGGGCTTTGGGCCCCTGCTACCCTCCCCGCCAAGTGATGCTTAAGTTGATTTAAGCAAATGTTCAATACTCTGTCCAAATGTTTGGGCGTCCCTTGCACACTTTTCTATGTCAGAGTGACTGGTAGACTGTGTACTCGTGGAGACAGATGTATAAATGGCCCTGTGTCACACCTGTGTGGTCTAAGCCTACCTGGTGCAAAACAGGCTTTGGTACTTGTGCATCACTGTTTGGACTTGGTTCTGCAAGCCAAAGCCTGAGGCTGCCTGTTTCTTAAAGGGACGATGCTTGCAGTTTGGGGAACTGAAAAGCAGTAGCTGGACAATCGTCTCATAATCAAATATAGTTTCTAAAAGATGGGGCCAACAGGGAGAGGGCATGCAAGCATTTAATCTGTGCATTCTGATAGTAACAGTGATGATGGGCATTCACTAGTTGTTCTCTGTCTGGTGATACTCAACTGAGTTTTTCACTCCTCTTGGAGCCTTCAACTAACCTTTTCTAATAAACTGGGCCCCTAAATAGGTTGGTTAGATTCCAGATGTTTCCCCATCTCCCCTTCATCTCTGGAATACAAACACACAAGCCATTTGGGGCCGCTTCCAACATGTCCCCCTGTTCCGATGAGGCACCTGGAGCGTCCGTGTCTGCAGCCATGTCATTCTAGCTGTGACCAAGTGCCTCGGGGAGAGTGGGGGTCTCCATGATGAGGAACTCTTCCACACAACAGCCCTGCCTGCTACTCTTCAGCCCAAGGAAAGACACTACCCCATTTCTGCACAAGAAAAGCCCTTGTTGCAGAGGGATTTGTCCAAGTGGGTATCACAAAGGTTTGTTCTGAGCTGAAAGCTGGCACAAAAGGGATCTGCCAGGGAACAACACTAGAATTAAAAACATAATAATACTAATTAACTTTCCCATGCCCATGCTCTCTGCATTTATTATTTGTATAGAGATAAAGCCTTAAACAACAGGGCTGGCCTCTTTGGGAGCCCCGCTTTGGGGGGAGGAAGGCAATGTCCTCATTACAGCAAGTGAGGCGGATGGGGGTCTGTGACTGTCTCTCATCCCCCAAGGACGACCTAGAGAAGGTGCAGCCTCCTTCGGAACCAGGCCTGTGTCCCAGGGTGTGCCCTTTCTCCGGCAGAGTGTGGGGAGGGGGCAGGGCTGAGGCACGTGAAAGACGAGAAGCAATTTCCAGTGACTTGACTGCCTGCCTTCCTGGGCCGACTGCGAACCATGCAGCCCGGCCCTCAGCCTGGCTGCCTGTGGCTGTGGGAAGGTCCCTCGCTTCTCCTACCTCAGTTTTGTCATCTATGAACGGGGAAATGTGGGGGTTAGGTCAAAAACTGTTAACCCGGACAGGCTTCAAAGAGTCCTTGAAGTTCGTGAAACGACGCAGAATGTGAATGTGCTTCTGGGCGTTTTTCAGGGATTAAAAGTCCATTGCTTGCCTCTGATACTCAAAGAGGTCTCTAACCCAGAGGTTAAGGACCACTGAATAAGATGTTCCCCAGGGACCCCTCTTGCGCTTCCAGTTGGTGATTTTAGAGCTGCCAGGCCTAATGCGTGGGGGTTGTAGAGGCAGACAATGGATGCTTGGTTTGAAATGCCCTATAAACTAACTGCTTTAAAACAATTGGCCTAGTGGCCTCCCAGTGGGGTGGCTCTGGGATCCCCACTTCATCAACAACAGCTCTGGGAAGCTGGCTCTCTCCCCAGGTTATCCTCCATGTAAGACCCCCAGGACCTTATATCAGTTCTGGGCTAACCCCAAAGACCATTCCTACCGTTGGACAGCTTACTGGTTCCCTTGTGTTACAGAGCTAAGCCCCACTCCCCAAGCCTGCTGCCTCTAACTCCCTCTCCATTTCTAGAGTCCGCGTCCTGTGGCTTCCATTCAGATCAATTGATCTGCAGAGCAATCAATAGCATGTCTCATTTGAAGTCTTACTGATAAATGAGTAAGAACGAGTTTGGGAATGCTTAAGAAAATCTCCCAGAGTACTTGGAGGTATCCTGGGAGAAAAATAGAAACGGCTTTGTTGGAGAATTGCAGATTCTGGGAGATACCGCCCAAGGACTGCCCAAGCGTCAGAGGGCCCTCTTTTATGTAACTTTGCCTCCAGCCACATGTAAACAGGTCCTCTTCTCTTGTTTTCCCAAACACCGCCCCTTTCTCTAATCACATTATTTACCTGGGGTTCAAGGGTCTGTAGAGAGAATTCCAGGGGAAGTTGGATGGGAAATAATTGGATCGTTATTTTCATAGACTTCTTCCTGAAATGTATCGTGTTGTTCCTTTATGAGTACAGGCAACAAACTAGTGGTCCTCTAGATTTTGTTACTTAATACATTAACGAAGTACATACATTTTTATATTGCAATTCGTCTTTTAAATATTTTTGATATCTGTATTTCAACATAATTGCTTTTCTTTGCAATACTCTATTTCCATTTAGAAATGTTAGTTTGAGAAGGGACCCACAGGCATCACCAGAACTGCCAGGGGTGCCCAGAGCCCCAGAAAGGCCACACACCCTGCTGCACGCCCACGTGCGCTCTCAGGCCTGTGCCGCTTGTGTCTGGTTCATGTCGTGGGTGGAACTCTGAGCTTACGTGAGTGTCGGGGTGGGAGAGGCAGTGTGTGGAGGCTGGAGACGCAGGAGCCAGCCTCGTGTGTGCTGCGAGTTGGAACCAACCACACACCCTACAAGGAAAGTTCCAAACTTGGCTAACCCCAGACTGAGTTTGCCCTGGGCACTCTTTTACATCCTTGTTAAATAAGAAAATAACCCAGGAGTGTTGCAAAGGAACTTGCATTAGTGTGGACCTGACGCACTTAGAAGAGAACTCATCATGCATCTGGAGATCAGTCTGTTGACTTAGTCCCCTTTCAGCTGTTCCCAGGGGAGGGAGGGAGGAGCCTTTGGTATTAATCATCTGGATCAGAGCTAGGAAGCCGCTGAGCTCTGAGCTAATCAAGGCTTGCCCTTGCCCCAAGGCCTCCAGCAGATGTGGGGGGACAGTATACCTAGTGGTTAGATCATGAACTCTGGAGTCAGCTAGAACTAGCTTCCAATTCTGGGTTCAAGTCCCAGCACTGTCGCTACCTACCTCTGTGACCTAGACATGTTGTTTAATCTCTTTGTGCCTCAGCTTTTCCACCATAAGATGGGTTCTGTGCAGTTTGGGCAGCCTGGCTTGTCATGAGCACTAAACAAGTGTGCTATCACCATGGCTGCAGGAAGACAGCCCGACCGCATCTGGAAGCCTCGAGGAAAGAGGGGTGGATGGGCAGCCTGGAGACTGAAGAGGGGAGGCTTGTGGCAACATTCAGTCTGGGGGCCTGGGGCTGTCCTTTTCTCCGATCCTACTGACGTGTGCATCATCATGGCTCATGGGTAATGAGGCTGCAATGTGGCTGCAGCTCTCTTGGTGGAAGAAATGTGCCCTTTCTACTCAGTTTCTAAGTAATGGTGTCTTCATATCCGGTTGAGGGAGGGGTCGGCTGCAACTCTGGCATAAACTGTGCATTTATAAATAGACGGTATACGTTCCCAGACAGAGAGGAGGGGTCAGTGAGACACAGAATAAGTTGGGAATCGTCACTGCCTCATTGTAAGGATGTTGTTAATAGCAATAATCACTGTCATAAGAAAGGAGTTTGTATCAGAGCCAGGGTCCGGAAAAGAGCCTTTTTCCCATGCCTTCCTGGGGAGAGCTAGACACTCAAACCACGTCAGAACAGAAGGAACCAAAAATACAGCGAAATGCCCTTTGCTCCACTGGCCTTCACAGAGAAACCAGAACAAGAGGGCCCGCTGCAGAATGGGCCTGGGGGCACAAGAAGAGAGGGAGCCCAGGCCTGAATTTATCTGTTGGTTTGAACTTCTGCCTTTAATCACTGTTGAGGGCTGTTAATGAGCAGGCAATCTAATTGACTAGCATTTCACCTCTGCTTCCCTTTCTGCCAAAGGTGCTAAAGAGCAGGCAGACCACAGGGCCTTCGTGCAAGGTCCTCAAGAAGTCGTTCGATTGGCATGCCTCCCTGCAGGACCTCAGCTGAACCCCAGCAAACTGATAAGGATCACTCTGATTTTTAAAGCCCTCCAGATGAGCTAATTCTCCTGCCTCTTTTGGTCACACGCCACACAAGTTAGCAGCGCCACCACCAGGAACACCTCCCTCCACCCAGCCCAAGTCCTCGTGCCTGCCACCCATCTGCCTGCTCTGTTGATAGGGAATTGCTGCTCGGGGTCTTCCGTCAGAGTTCTTCATACGCTCGAATATGCTCATTCAATCTTACTTCTACTGTCTTTTCTCCGGGCTGCACAATTGTGCATCCTTCACCCTGTCTGTGCAAGTTGTTCTTTGTGACCCTAACCACCTTGGTACGTTGTGTTAATCTCTCTCCCAGTTCTCCTCCTCCTGTTCTCTTGGTGGATCCCAGAACTAGACATGGACTCTATTAAAGGTTTTAGCAGTGCTGGGTGCAGTTAGAGGAAGTCTCCCAGCGCTGGCCACTCCCTTTTTTCTAACAAAAGCAGGATGGTTATCCTCTCCAATAAAACAGCTCTTTGTCAGCCTCAGTCCCCATTTCTTCTGTGTGTGCATGCTGTATTTTTCTTGGTAGACAGTCCTGCCCTTTTCCTTATCTGAGCAGCAAGAGTGGTGGGGAAGGGAAGGGAAGGAAAAGTAAGCAGCAGGGCCGATCTGAACCTGGGTTAGCGGCCTCTTGAAGACTTAATCCTCACCCTGGCATCTTCCAGTGCCAATGAGGGGCGCTGCAGGAGACAGATACACTCTGGAGCAGAAGCGTTTCAGAGGCCTGCAGAGAAATTCCCTTGCAATCTGAACAAAGCCCACTCCTCATCTTAGCAAATACTTTTTACTTCACGGTCCTCTGGAACTTACTGCCAGAGCAGTTGTTCAAAGGGCATGTCTGTGTCCCATTGGACTTTATAGTCCCTGCTTGATGCCATCTGGAGAGGGGTCAGGGAATGGTCAGCTTCCAGCATGGGAGCCAGACGACTGGAGAAAGAGAATAAGATGAAGAAAGAGACAAGCCAGAGCTCATTCCTTGGGGCTGAAGACTTACAAAGATGCAATCTGGATTCCCAGAGCACATGAGTCTTCATACCCATAACAGGTTGTAATTTGAGTCATAGAGGAAATTAAGAGAGTGAAAACACAAGCAAATGCCAGTGCGATAGAATCATAGTCTCCAGGCTGGAAAGGGATCTTTCCTTCGGAGGGATCTGCTCACGCTCCCTCATCCTGGGGGTGGGAAAGCCATCCTCTTCAGGCTCACACGGCTAGTTACTGCAGGACAAGGACCAGAACTGTTAGCCCTGAGTCTTCTGTCGTTCTGCCTCCCTCTCTCAGCAAATGAACCTCATTGCTGATTTCAGGTACTAAAAAAAAAAAGGATAGCAGAAAACAACTTCCACCACTTTCTCGGTAGCCACAAACAGGTAAATTTCTTCCCGTGCCCACCCTTGCCTTGTCCACCCGAGGCCCACTAGGACATACGGCTGGCTTCTGTGGTCTCCCTCATACTGTCGCTCCCTCTCCACCCTCCCTCTGTAGCCTTAGTTAAATCTGCGCCATCTTTTGCCTAGAAAATTGCAACAAACTCTTGTCCAGTCTCCCTGCCTCCCTGCAGTCTTAGTCCAGCTGCCACTCAGTAGCTAGAGTTACCTGTCTAAAAGTCCTAATAAAATCAGTTTTCTGTTTAAATGTATTAAAATCCTTCAATGGCCCCACTTTCCCCATAGGATAACTGTCAAAATCCTTAACATGGCTCACAGACTAGTGGTTGGCACCCCTTGGTACACGTTAGAATCCCTCGGAGATGGTTTAAAACTCACCACTGCCCCAGCGTGGCTCCTAGGGACTCCTAGGACACAGAATCGGTGTGGGTGGGCCAGTGGCATGCTGTAGCTGGAGCCTCTCCGACTGGCTCAGGCGAGCCAATCATTAAATTGTCAGGAATTATGCAGTTGGGTTGTTAAACATAGCCATTATTAAAAACTAAATTTATAAATATACAATTAAATAAATTATATTAAAAGCAAAGTTCACAAATGCTCAAAATTCATCACTTCCTAATGATTTACCACGTTTTCTTACTAACTGTGCTCTTGAGGTTCTTTGTATCGATTGTGTCTGTGTGGTGGAAGCATCACATAACAGTGTGCCACTGTGCCTCCCTTCCAACTCTGCACTCAGTGACGTCTCACTGGTAGCTTGGAATTGGCCATGATGGGAGTATCCACACCACGAACACTGACAAATGCTACAAATCAGGCCCCTAACTCGGTCACTGAATATTTATCTCATTGAGTGGGGCTCAGGGATTGACACAATTTTTTAAAGACTCCCCCAGTTGATTCCACTGAACAGCCAGAGTTGAGAGCCCCCAGCCAGGATCTGGCTCCTCACTGCCTCTCTAGCCTCATCTCTTGGAAAACTTCTCCCCTACCCCAAGCTTCCTTCAGTCCAGCTTCACAGAACCATCTGCAGTGGCCAAGGATGTCCTGTTATTGCTTCTTTCTGTGTTTTACTCCTCTACACACTGTTCTCCTAACTGGAACGCACATTGCTTCCTTGTCTGCATGGCAGGCACCTGTCCATTTGTCAGACCTCAGCTCAGCATCTTGTCCTGTAAGAAGCCCTCCCCAGTGCCCCGCTCCCCTAAGCCCACCTTCTGCCTCTGTGACCTGTACCTATTCCCATCATGGCGTGTATAGGATTTTATGGCACTGTCTGATTACATTTCTCTCTGCTCCTCCACCATTAGACAGTGAGCACCTTGAGGACAGGTGCTTACTAGTACCTGGCATGAGGCAGCCTAAAGTAGTAGATGCTCGGTGCACGTCGAGTGGATAAATGAGTGAGTGAAACCAGGTCTCCTGACCCCCAGTGTGGTGCTCCACCCACCCCACCATACCACCTGACCCAGCCACCCTAAATTTCGGAAGAGTTGATTGCTTCCGAGCCTGTAACTGGATTATGTTCTGTGCCTGCTGCTGGTGCACACAGTATGAAGATGGTTCCCACATTTCTTTTAATTATAAGACTTTTATTTTATTGAGTTCCGTTTTCTCAGGTTTGGAATTCTCTCCATGCATTGTTCATTCAATAATACCAACATTATTCTAGGCCTTGGGATGCAGCGAGGGGCTTGCCCTCACCAAAGGTTCAGTTGTAGGTGACTCAGCTGAGGAAACAAGCAGCTACTATCAAGTGTGACAAATGCTATGGCATGGAAGCACCTGGCCCCAGGCTCACCTCCTAGTCTTTGGGGTTTCATGAAGGCTTCCCAGAGTAGGTAAAGTCTGGGTCTGATGCCTGAGGCAAAGAGGAAGGTGGAAAGGTGTTCCATGAAACTGGAATATCCTGTGTGAGGGCTCCAGGACCAGAGAGAGCTCAGTGGGTTTAAAGAACTGAAAGAAGTTGGCTTATAGCACGTAAGGGAGTGAGTAGTAGCAGCTGAGGCTTGCAAACCAGTCAGGGGCCAGGACAGGAGGGGTCTTGGAAGCCCTGGATTCTGGATTCTATCCTAGAAATGGTGGGAAACCACTGAAAGCATAAAGCAAGGGAGCCCTACTATCAGATCTGTATTTACGAGAAATCACTCACAGTAGTGGTCCAGGAGACACAAAACAGGACAGGAGACCATGCCTAAGGTAGGGAAGAGGCTGTTGGGATGGGTAGAAGAGAATGGACTCAAGAAGCAGAATCTTGGAGGATGATGACCAGATTTGGTGAAGTTGAGTGAGGTCTGAGGGATCTGGTTAGAGAGGTTGGGAGAGCTGCTCAATTCTTGGGTTCATCTTTGGGTTTGTGGAGTTGGCGGTATCTATGACTTAGCCAAGTGCAGTAATCTTAGAGGTGGTTAGACTTTCAGATCTGAAACTTGGAGGAGAGGTAGGGGAGAGGAACATGGACTGAGGGTCATCCGTTTGTAGATGGTAACTGAAACCACAGAAGCCAAGGCCACTCCTTGTCCAGGGAGAGTGGATAGTGTAGAGGAGATTAGGACTTCATAGGACATCAGCATGTAAGAAATGGCCGGAGTAAGAAGAGCTGGTGAACGAGGTGAGACCAAGTGGCCAGAGAGGATAGAGAAGAGCAGCGTGGCGTTGTGGAAGCCAAGGAAGGCATGTTTGGAGGAGTGAGTGGTCAACAGAGTCCCATGTCCCACATTCTTGCTGATAGGAGAAGCCAAGTAAGATATGGACTGAGGCATGACCATTGGATTCGGAACATGATGCTCACTGGTAAGCTTGGCAAGATTGTGGGCAGAGTGATGAGTGGAGGCCAGGACACACTGCATTGAGTAGGTGGGAGGTGAGATGATGGAGACAAACTCCTTTGGGACATTTGCCTAGGAAAGAGAGGAGTGAGAGGCAGTATAGGGAGGAGAATTTTGTGGAATTAAGGAAGGTTTTCTGGTTTTGTTGTTTGTTTTTAAGTAGGCGAGGCAACCTGGCTAAATTTAGAGTAAAAAGGAAGATTGTGAGCCTGTTCTCTCAATGAAAGAGAATGGACCTTTTAATATGATCAATGCCTTATGTCATTCTGAACCCCTGTGTCTAGCTCACAGACATTTAGAATTGTCAAAGACACTCCTTGCTTAGCCTCATTTCATTGATAACTGCTTCTGCAGATTCTCCATTGCCTTCTAATTGTCCACACTTGGGCCTTCATTTTTCTTTTCCTTGACAGATTTTTTAAATAGGCCTTCTGTCACCAGCCTTTTGGGGACATCATTAATTCCATGTGTTCGTGCTCTGTTCTTGCTCCTGCTCGGCTCTGGCTCACTCTTTCTGGGCAATTTCCAGCTGGTTAGAATGTATGCATGTACTTCCTGCCTCTCTTATTTCCCATTCATCAGAGTTTACAGAAAACTGCTTAAGATGCCTCCTATTCCCAGGGTGAGGAAATTAAAGTGGCTGAATCTTTAAGGCAGCATCTCTCAAAACTGCTTGTAGAAATCACAGAATCCTAGAACCTTCTTGTTGGAGTAGAAGTGGAGCAGCCAGCTAACCCATCCCCTTGCTTCCAGGCAGTTCAATTTCTAAACTCTCTCTAAACGGATCTTCTTTAAGATTTCTACATAAGAGATCACAACCCAGGCCTTACGATTAGGGTGACCATATAATTTAGCATTCATACAGGGGTACTTGCAAGAATGAAAGGGATCCCTAACCAAATGAGACATCAGGACAACTGAGGTAAATTGGGACAGTCCTGGGCTAGCCAGGACATTTTTTGGCAAATGTTTAACATTAGGAGATAGTCCCTGAGCATTTACTATAGGACAGACACTATTCTAGATATTGGAACCAAAGACGAATAAGGTACAATCCTTGCCTTAAAATATTGTTGGGGAAGAGACACAAATACAATTTGCCATAATTCAGTTTGATGAGTTTTTATTTCTGTTTTGGTAAGGAATAGCTTTATGAACAAAGTGGTTTGGGAACACAACAAAAGAAGTGATTAGATTGGAGGAGTTCAAGAATCAGAGGAGGTGACGCGAGAACAAGGCTTTGAAGAATGATCAGGATTACTCTGGGAGTAGGGTTTGTAGAGAGAGGGGGAAATGTGAAGACATGAAGAGAGAGTGTGACCAGAGGCAGGAAATAAAGGTGAGAAATGGGTTGGGGCCCCACTAAGGAGCTTTCACCTCTTGGAGGCATCGTTAATTCCATGTGTTTGTGATCTCTTGCACAAGTGCAGGGCTGTGGCATGCTCAAGTTTAGTAGACACATCTGATGAAGGTGTGGAGATGGCCAGAGTAGGGAATGATTGGGGGTGGGGACGCCAGCTCGAAGACTATCCGCACAGGGTTGGGGATGGGGTGGCCCTGAACTAAGGCAGTCAAGGAGAAAACAGAGGAGAATAATTTGGCAGTAGAGATGTTGGGACTTAGTGCCTGACATGCAAGGTGAGGAACATGAAAGTGCCATGATCTGAGGAGTCTGCTTTGGAGGACCAAGAAGATGGGCTTCCATCCCCCGAGATGCGGAGTCCTGAAGGGGCTGGGTCTGACCCTGCTGAATGCATCTGCGCATATGTTCAGGGGCTTGTGGTACAGCCACTTGGAGACACCCATTACATCTCTGGGTCTGGGGCCAAGGGGACAGCTCATGCTGGAGATATTGATTCCTCCGGGGATTGATTGAAGACATCATGGTAGATGAGATTAGTCAGGGAACAGGTGTGGAACTGAGAGGACTTGGGAACCCAGGGTTGATCTTTGGGAGGCGTGTAACCGCAAAGGAAGGGGAAGTATGCAAGGATGTTCAGAAGGAACCCTTAGCAATCTCTCTTAGGGAGAGAACCTAGAGGAGGACCAGCAAGGAAGCCAGGAGAGAAGGACTCTCAATGACACCTGTGGTGACCAAGGAGAGGCCACTGGGTCTCAGAACTAGGTGGTCATTTGGGTATCTTTAAAAGAGCAGTTTTAATAAAGCGATTGGGCAGGAGCCATGGCTGGAGTGGGGTGGGAGAAGGAGAGAGGAACAGCCAAGTGTGGCCTTTTCCGTTAACATTTGGAATTGAGGCAAAGGAAAAAGTTCACAGTTTGAGGGTGAGTTAGGGCTTAATGAAAAGTATTTCTGTTCAGGTTAGTGGAGTCTTAAGGAAGTCCCTTTTTACAGTGAATCCTTCAAGAATGCCCACTCTGGGCTCTTTAGTATAATAAAGACCTGACTCTGCCCTGGAGACCTGTGGTGTCTGACACAGCAGCCACTGGGCAAACATAGCTCTTTATGTTTAAATTAGATAAAATGAGGGGGCCGGCTTCGTGGCCGAGTGGTTAAGTTTGCGCGCTCCGCTGCAGTGGCCCAGGGTTCGGATCCTGGGCACGGACATGGCACCACTCGTCAGGCCACGTTGAGGTGGCGTCCCACATCCCACAACTAGAAGGACATGCAACTAAGATATACAACTGTGTACAGGGGTGGGGGTTGGGGAGATAAAGCAGAAAAAAAAAAGATTGGCAACAGTTGTTAGCCCAGGTGCCAATCCTTAAAAAAAAAAAAGGAAGATTGGCAACAGTTGTTAGCCCATGTGCCAATCTTTAAAAAAAAAATAAAATAAAATAAATTAGATAAAATGAAACACACAGATCTTGAGTCCTACTAGCCACATAGCCAGTGCTCAGGAGCCCCCTGGCCGCCGTAGTGGACAGCACAGATAGAGGGCATTTCCATCGCCACGGAGGTCCTGGACAGTGTGGCTAGAGACTTCCCCACATTTGGTTATCTCCCAGGCCTGCTGTTTAGACTTTAGCGTGCTATCACTATTAACTGGTTTCCAAACCCAATTCTAAAAGGAAGAAAGCCAGATGAGATTTTTATCAGATATGCTGAAGAATTCTTATAATTTTAAAATCAACATTTCCCCCAGACATCAACCTATAATAAATTGTTCCATTATGTTAAACAAAAGAGAGAGGGAGAGAAATGTGAATGAGTGGGTTATTTTTGACAAACCATCTATTTACAGTCTTTTCATAGTTACCATCAAACTATTTCCATTTGATAATTAGCCTTTGTGCATCCACAGTAACTTAATTTTTCCGATTTTTTTAAAGTTATGTGCTCATTAGAAATAGTTGGCAAGAGCAGCCTCTTCTTTCAGGGAGCTCCAGGAGCCCCGCTAGCTTTCCTCCTGTCTGGGTACCTTCGAGCAGACCTTGTCAGCTGGTGGGCAGAGAAAGCATCCAGTTTGCTGGCTCCTTGGATGTATCTGTCGGGGTGGTGGAACTCTGAGGAAGCATTGTGTCTGGGCACAGGCCCAGAGCATACTTCTCACTTCTCCCTAAGCTACTTTCCCCTTCATCCTGCAGCGGGAATTTGTCTTCGGGTGATTTTACGTCTCTAAGATGCTTGTGTCTAAAAAGGTCTTTCCAGTGTTGTCTGTGGGGTGGCTTGAACACTAGAGAAGTGTCGCAGGTGCCCAGGTGGGAGGCTGAGGGTTGTACCTGAGGAGTCACTCAGTGACCTTTACCTAGGAGAGGCGAGCACATCAACTGGAGGTTCTCAGGGTTGGTTCCCCCCACATGGACGTGTCGATGGGCACATTCATTAGAAATGTGGCAACTAGAGAGCTTTTCTTTATGTGCATCTGGCCTTCACTAGTTTGCTTAACCTCCTAGGGCAATCCTAACATCTAATAAGAACCCTGCATCATTGGTGGACCAGTGACTAGTGTTAACCCTCTAAAGTTAGTATAAACAGCAAAGTACTGGCCGCACTTCAAGTCCCCACACACATGCCCCTGGGCCAAACCTCATCCTGGGAGCCACTCCTGGAGTCAACAGCCTTATAGCCTGAAGTGAAGGCTGCAACTTCATCTTCTACAGAAATCCCGGCTCACTAGGAGAGGCAAGGCCCCCAGCCAGAGCGTGCATCACAATAGCGGCTGCCTAACAGCAGTGGAACACGCAGCCTGGGCTGAGCAGGCCTCCTCAAGTGCTAACTCGCTGAGCAGAGGGGGCCAAGCAGTGTGAGCGACCTCCATCTCTAGACCTGGACAATGGGCTCATCCCCAGCTGGCCTGGGCCTCCGACACCTGCTCAGCCAGGGAAGGCCATGGCATCCAGTGCTGGGGCCAGAATACAGGCTTCCAACTGCTGGAATCCTTCTCATTTTCTAGCTCTGTCATCAGCTAGCTGCATGGCCTTGGGCAAGTGGAGAGAGATTCGGAGCCTGACAGCACAAATCTCACCTCCACCACCTGCTAGCAGTATGGCTTGGGGCAAACCACTGAACCTCTCTAAGCCTCCGTTTCTAGTCTGTGAAAGATGGTAGGAATACTTACTTTGCAGGCTAGTAGTGGAGATGAAATGATGTATAGCAAATGTCTAAAATAGATGTTCAGTAAATGTTAGTTTCCCTTCTTCTCTTAGGTTTAAATCCTTGTTGGATCTAAAATTCCATCATTGCAACAATCCTTCAAGCTAGGGTCTAATCTCTGAATTAAACTGAAAAGGGAGACTGGGAAAGAAGCTGCCCAGTTTGCTCAAGGACCCAGGGTGAGCCGAGCATGGGCCAGGCCTGTGCTATGAGCGCTGTCCTCTTCCTGCTCCTGCTGTGGCCTCTCTCTGCTGTGAACACCAGGGCTTTTCCCGTCTCAGGGCAAACCTGGACACAACTGTGGTAAATGCATGCTTCTGAATTGCAGGGCTTGAAACAGCGTGTGACTAATAAAAGAAGAATTTTTTCATTCTTTGATGCTTGATTTTCAAGGGAAAGGGTAGAATAATTCTGCACCCCTCTGCTAAGTACACATTTAAATATTAAACCTTTTACTTAATTGTAAGATAAGCAGATACCCGGCTGCCTGGAGAAAATGGCTGTCTTCTCTCCTTGGTGGGGGTGGTGTCATCTCACTTACTGTGTGTGTAAACATGCAGAGTTTTCAATACTGTCAAACCCTGGGTGGCGTTCTGGAAGGCCTCTCCCCTGGGCCCACCGAGACAGTCTTCAGAGGTGCAGTGGGGAAGGGCTGGGCTGAGCAGAGGCCTACAGGAGTGGAGGGATGGGGAATGGGCCCTTACAGGAATGGTCTTCTTACACAGGGCTGTCAGGATCAGGACCTGAGCCCACCCCAGAGAAAACCCATCAAGTAGTGCCAGCCCCGTCTGTCCCGGGTTAGAAGTTTGAATGGTCTGTTTTCCCGTCAACTTGTCTAATTTCATAGGTTTGTATTTTGTATTTGTTTTCTTCTTTCTTAGTTTCCTAGTAAAATTTTCATATGAAAATTACCAGCTGTATTTTAGCTGAATAAAGGGAAAAGGGTTTCTTCTATGACTCGTAAGACAGAGGGAACCAGTGCGCCCCTACCGGCCCGAGGTGGGAGTTACAGGGAAAGTGCGCCCAGGGCACCTCCGAGTTCCGTGAGGAGCAGTTTCTGCTGGGACTGCCCCGCGGACAGCAGAGTTTCCAGGCTGGAGCTGTGTCTTTCTTCCTGTCTGAGGTTTCCCAAATGCACACTACAAGTCAGGACCTCTGTGCACATCAGTAGCCCTGTGATTTGGGAAAAATAGGCAGTGGACAGGGACCTGACTTTCTCTTTTGCGTTTGTATCAGCTCAGATCTGAGCCACATGAGCAGTTACTCATATCATATCTGCCTTTTATTGAGAGGTTAGAATGTTCTAGACACTGACATACATTATCTTATTTAATCCTTGTAGGCCAGGATCAAGTATTAGGGTGCCCGGTTTTCAAATGGAGAAACTGAGGCTCAGAGAGATTCATTTGTCAAGATCACATAGGTTCTAGACACTGGATGGCTCACGGGAGCCTGGGCGCCCAGCCCGAGGTTTCCTCTCCCCACGCTGAACTTGAGCAGCATGGCCTTGACCAGCTGAAGGGGTTCGGCTGACGTGGGAAGTGCGGGTGAATGGCATGTTTTCTACAGTCTGGGCCACTGAGTCCAAACCCTGGTTGAAGATGTAGAGCTTCTAGAAAATAAGATCCTTCTTAGGGTGCTGAGTTACTCCCTGAGGTTCTGCCTGGGCCAAGTTGTGTATGTTTCAGTGACATGCATCGGCTCTCCAAGCCTTCTGAGATGGGGGACAACAGAAAGAGGTGGAGAGAGGGAGCCCTCTGGGAGAGCTAGAGATAGCTGCATCTTGATTCCTGCGTGTATCACTAGCAGGGCTGTTCCTGCTCCCTTTCCAGGGTTGAGGACATAAAAGTGTATCCAGGAAGAGGGGTATTTTTTTCCTCTTTCTCTGTTTGGGAGGCAGAAAGGCAATCCAGCTGAGCCAGTGGCTTGGGGCAGGCCTGATGGGGTCTGTGGCCTGGGGAATATGCTGAGCTGTGATTCAGCTGAGCAGCAGCTTGGCTGCCCAGGCCTGTGGTCCTCCAAGACACCAGCCAAGGATCCCGAAACCTCAGGCCCCTGTGAACACGGTGAGGAGTTGTCACCAGGAGTTGCCCTGTCACCACCTATTAAGTTTTCAGGGGACCCAGCAGCCCCCAGCCTGTAGCCACACAGCAGCCTCCTCCTGGCCAACAGCTCTGGCACGAAGCTAGGCCTCTCCAACTATTCAGTGTGTCATTAGTAGTTTTCCAAAGGCCTGGGTCCAAGCTTGGCTGGGCCATGCCATTTGGAAGTACATGAACACTTAATAAAACCAAACTATTGAAGGATCCCAAACCCAGGAATCTGGTCACTTGGAAGTCCAGGCTGGAGGCCCGGAGAAGGCTGCCACACTTCTCAGCTCCTTCCTCGTCTGGGTACTTCTGGGCCATACATCTGTCTCTCTTGAGTTATCTAGCCTGTTAGTGGTTCTGAACTATTTGGAGTTTGCTAACCTCTTTTCGTATGTGATGAAAGCTTTGGAATCTCTCCCCAGAAAAGTGTACCTATGCACATGCATACTACATATTGCTTAGAATTGCCCGAGGTTCACAAGCCACCCTCCAACGATGGATCCTGTTGAGAAGCCCTGTGCTAAACAACAGTTGTTCCAGCCTTAGACGTGGGGGACTGTGGAGCGTTATCTCACCAAGAGGAAGAGTTAACAGATTTTTGGTTTTTGTTTTTGAAATGCCAGAAGTCCTTGAGTTGCAGAGTAGGACCCAAACCATGATAATCACTGCTGACTTCACAGGCAGGAGTTCATTCAGGAGAGTGACAGGTCCATCCAGGCACAGAGTCTCTCTGGGGCAATTATTCAGAGCCCCCAGGGGCTTTAGGGGTCTAGAGACTAGTCAAGTACAGGGCAGCATGGGACATTTAAGCTTCTGCTAATGGCAGGGTGCTAAGGGAAACACAGAAACTTTGAAGGGAGCACACCCGCATTCGGGTGCTGACTGCTGTTGACTGTGTGGCCCTGGGCAAGTCCAGAGCCTATGGCCCTGTAAATGATAGTGAAGCTTGTGGTGGCAGGGGAATTAGGTGTGCAAAGTGTCTGGCACACAGTAGGGGCTCTGTAAACTGAACGGGGCTGATGGTTGAGATAGTGGAGTAGCAAGACTCGAGAAGACTGAGACACACCCCATTACAGCTAAGTGGTGTTAGTGTGTACACAGGGCGTCCTGTTGGTTCCTCAAGCCAGGAACCCTTTGAGAAATCTTATGTGCTTCCCTCCTTCCTCACCCTCCACCCAGGCCCCAACCTGCGCCCATCAGGGCTTCTGATTTGGGGGAGGCGAGGACAGCGAGGAGGAAGCGTAGGTAGGTGCTGGGCAGCTGACTGTGTCAGGTGGCATGATTTGTGCCCCAGATGAGCTGCAGCAGGTGCCCTTGGGGGCCAGGAGGGGCTCTGAAGTGTGAGCGCCCCCAGGGCTGGTCCAAGAGACCTCCTGCCCCAGACCTGGGCCTGCCATTCCTGGATCTCCACCACCGGTTCAAGAACAGGCTTGGGTCGGGATAAACTCAGGCCAGGCTGGAGAGACACTTAGGAGAAAGAGGCTGTTTGGATTCTTCCCAAGGGTGGGGAGGGCTTCTTACTTCTGTGCTCTCAAGATTAATGCGCTCTTTGAGTCATTATTTGCATCTTCTGAGTTCTGTTGCCCTCAGGCAAACCCCAGTAGCGGAGCCTACTTAGCACTCTGGGGGCCCTCTCCGCCCATCTGCCCTCCCCAGGAGAATCCCTAACTGAGTCTCCTGGCCAGGAAACTGTATCAAGCTTTACTTTATGAAGTTTGTGTTATAAAAGTAACAGGTATTTATTCATCTTTACATAAAAAGTTATCACATCGAATAAGCTTTTCTAAACCACATGCCCATGTTTGGGTAGATGCCCCTGAAAGAATGTGTCACTCCCCTTTGAGCATCCTGAGGTGCTTGGCTCTAAACAGCCTGCCTGGGAGGAAAGGTGTGGCTGGGCCTCAGGGGAGTGAGTGTGGGGACCTGACTGTGTTTGGTTGTGGGGAGACAGCCTTTCATTTCTGTCCCACCTTGTCCCCTGGCCCCAGGTGATGTCCCAGGTGAGCAGGAATGGCCCATGGCTGTCTGTGTGAGTGCCGTCGCCGCTTCTGCCAGCCTCCTCCGACCATCAGATACTCACAAATATTTTGGCATGTTGTCTGACCGTTACTGATGTTTTCTAAACAGATAGTCTTGGCCTTGGTGGAAGAAAAGGACAGTGAGGTTGGGTGAGGCTGAATCGGGGCAGAGCTCCTGTCTGAGAGTCGGGAGACCTGCCACTTACGAGCCAGAGGGCTTCTGGGAGCCACGTCTCCTGACCTGCAAGTTGGGTGGCTTGAGTCCTCCCACCTTCCATGGAGTTGTTATGGGTTGAGCTTCTGTCTAGGGAAACACTGAAATGGGCCGCTCCAGAGTTCCGCATCTGAGGAGAGTTTCCTACGTTGCTTAAAGCTGCAGAAAGACCTACAGATGGCAGGGTCCGCAGAGACAGCTGGTGGCGTCTGCAGCTGCGCCATGTGGTCCCGGTCAGCGGGCTCCACGGCCGGCAGAGACCCAGCAGGTCAGGAAATGGGAGCAGCAGCAAGGCTAGACATGTTCTCATGTGGAGACTTAAGAACAGAGAGGCTTCTTCAAATGTGGTGGTCCCAAAGGCAGGCAGGGGAAGGAGCTCCCCGAGGTAGGCTGGACAGCTCTGGCGCCTATGAGTCAGTGATTGTGGCCGATCATCCTCTGCCCAGCTCATGGGATCCTGTTTCTTAAAACACGACTTTGATCATGCACCATCCCTTTAAGAAACCTTCACTGGCTCCCATGGCCCAAGGAGCAAGTCGGGGCTCCTGAGCGCAGAATCCAAGGCCCCTCCAAGCACTGGCCCACTCACCTAGCTCTTCCCCACACGCAGCACCTTGCAGCCATTCAAAATACCGTCATTTCCCGAACTCTCCCCCAAGCTCGTGGCACATTCTGTTTGCTTTGCCTAGAATGCCCTTCGCATTGTCCTTGAAGGAGCAACTCAGATGTCACTTCATCAATGAAGCCTTGCCTGACCCCCCTTCCCTCCGCAGATAGGTCTGTCATCATGAACTCACAGATCAGTGCTCTTCCCCCTGTGTCCTGGCTCCCCTTGACAGACAGTGCCTCAGCAGGTCCACGTCTGGTCCACCATTCTTCACGAGCACGGCGCCTGGCTCACAGGAAGTGCTGGGGAAATGCAGACTGACCGGCTGACTCTGGCCTAGTACCCCTTACCATGATCTCATGCTCTGGGCTGATTCTATGACTCACTTCTGTCCCCAAATCTCCACTCCTCTGAGGCCAAATGGCCATTTCTTCCATGACTTCGTAGGAGCCTTCAGTGTCTGAGTGAGTGGGTGGGGCAGACCCATAGCCCGAGGCCCTGGACACTGCACGAGTGGCCTGGCTTGTCAAGGTGGGCCCAGCAACACACATCTTGGAGGCTGAGCAGTGCGTAAGTTACGGGGATGTGTAAGTGAAGGATCCAGAGAGCTGGAAGGAGCCTGGGGCTACTGTCTCGGGCCGAAGGGGAGAAGAGGCCCCTAACCCACGCTGTGAACAGCTTCTTCCTGCCCCTGCCTCCCGCGGCCCCGTCATCACCGCGGGCTCGCCTCTATCCTGGTAAACAGTTACCTGGCATTAATTTCTAATTGCCAGCTCCGTGTCCCATTCAGCCCTGCTGACATCCTCAGGAAGAGTGAGAGGACAGCTGGTTGGAACCAGCTCCCCAGGAGGACCCCAGCTGTCCCCTGAGAGCCGCACACTCAGAACCCAGCAGCCGCACTAGGCGCAGGCTGTTTATGTCTCAGCACAGCTTCTCTCCGCGCGAAGCCGAAATGGTTAGACCTGGACCCGTAGAGTGGGGAGAACTTGCACAGTGGGCCTGAGCAGACGGGGGAAGCAGTGGGAAGATTTGTTTTGTTTTATAGGGAGCCAAAGAGGAGAGTGATTTAGCTCTGGGATCTGTCAAAGAGCAGAACAGGAAAATAAGGGAAACAGACTAGGGACAGGATGCTCGCGTGAAAATGTCTGGGGGAAGCGGGAGGACCGAGGTGTGTTGAGCCAGTTTTGTCACACTAAGCAGGATTGTTATTAGTCATATTGAACGCATTATGCCAGCACCCAGAGGGAGGAGAGTTCTGTCCCCGTTGAAGCTGATTAGATTGGGAATTAATCATGGAGTTGGCAGCAGGCCCTGACAGATATGCCTGGAGCAGAGAGATGGGCATCAGGGCCTGTGGCCACAGGTTGGGGGCGCCTTGGGCTTCAAGGGACAAGTCCCTTGAAGACAGAAGCCCAGTTTCTGGGCTCAGAGACTGCCTAGGGAAGCACGATCCCTCAGCCTGGAGCCCCAGTGGGTTCACAGCACACATCCAACAGTACACCAGCTGTGTGAGCTTGAGCAAGCCGCTTGCCCTCTCTGACCTGCAAGGATCTTTTCCTGAAGAGGAAACGGCAGTGCAGAGGGGGTGGAAATTCCTCCCAGCGTGGTTGAGAAGACAGGGGATGAGTGGTGTGCTCTGTGGAAAGAAGCCAGTAGGAGGCCCCACAAGTCCTTAAAGAGTGCTGGGGGTGGGGGCTCCTGCAGGGGTTCTTATGAGAGCCTCTGACCCGAGCTCCTCAGAGTGCCTTCCTGACCCAGGGCCAGAGTGGACAGAACCCTCGTCATCAGGTGATTCATTCCTTTCTGTCTTAAAAGTAGCAGGGCCTCCTAGAACCTTCCATTTGGCCCCAGAAGCAATCTATTATGAACTGACATCTCAGAGTTGGCAACTCAGAAGTGGAGAGGTGTCCCAGGAGAGGTATGAGGTTGCCCCAGCCCCAGCCGGCTCCAGCAGCTCCTCCTGAGACCCTGCCACTGCAGGTTTTCCAGGATCCACTCTGAACTTCCCTGCTCTTCTTGTCACCAGGGCACAGCTTCTCGAGCATCTTAATTCAACCAGGACAGTTGGGGGCAGCATGGAGGGCCCAAGTGGGCAAACGCCCTGGGGTCTGGGGGGCCAGTGTTCTTCAGGCTCCGAAACACCACAGCAATGACCCTGAGATACCAGCTTGAGTACCCTGGGCCACAGACCACAGAAAAACGGAGCTTTTTGCACAGTTTGAGCCCTGCCCTCTCCCAACACGGCTTACTCTCCTTTTGTCATAGAGCTCCTCGCAGTGGCCTCAGATCATTAGTAACTCAGAATAGGCTCATTGTTCAGAGTCTGAGCCCTGGCTTTCCTGTTTCTTGGCTTTTTGGAAACGTTAATGCAAAAGCATCTGCCTTGAAGCGTCAAGGGTTTGATCCCCCTTGCAAAGCATTTAGGAGATGTAGACAATGCGTCTTACAGCAGCAGTGGTCCGTTTTCTAAAGTTTCTCTTCCTAGAGGTGAAAGCAAAGGGGCGGGTTCCTGATGCTGCACCGTCAAGCATGGGGTCAGGGCCTGGCATTTGCACCATCTGATTTACTCCTCATGACAACGCTGTGGGGTGGGCCATGTGAAACCCATTTCACAGAAGGCAGCACTGAGGCTTGGTGATGTTAAATAACTTGCCCATACAATGGATCGCTGGTAGGCCGGGATTCAAACGCAACCTCGTTCAACTCTAGGAACCAGGTCATGCCTGTGCTTCCCCTTGCCTTCACCCAAAGGCTAGCCTAGAAGGCGTCAGCCATGAGGACTGACGCACTGAGGGGCAGACTTCAGGTGGCTTCAGGAGCCAGTGCTGGTGTGGGTCATCCTGACACCGTCACCACCAGGTCATCATCAGTGTTAAAAACGTGCAATTTGGAGTCAGAGGGACCTGGGTTCCAGGGCCTGCCCGACCGTCCACTTGCTATTTGTGTGACCTTGGCCTCCCCGAGCCTCAGTGTCCCCCTCTTGACATGTTAACCCTCAGAGGGCTGCTCCAAATATTGCACAGAACAATGCAAATCAAGCGCTCAGGACGGCGTCTTCTCTGCCCAGCCAGATTACTTCAGGTCCCCATTACATGGCCCACCTACTCTCTGCCCTCACTTGAAGCGCCCTTCCCTCCTGTCTGCCGCCCTGCAAGCTACCTAAGACCCAGCGCCCGTCTGGCCCCTCGCTGCCTCGTCCTCAGCCAGACACCTGCTGGCATGGTGACTCTTTGATGGCTGACTGTTAGCTGCGACTCTCATAGCTGCTGCTTCCCTCTGCTCCTGAACCCCGCCCTCTGCTTTAGCCTGCGCCCTCGCTCCTGCCCTGCGCCCCGTGTGCCCCTCCCTCCTCTGAGCCTTTTCTCCCAGGTTTCCTGCCTCCCCACTGTCCCCCTCCTGCCCCTGCTGCCTCCCTCCCTGCCTGCCCTTCCTTCCTTAAGTCTCTCCCAGCGACTTCCCCAGGACCTTCTCAGAATAACTGGGGTGCTCCTGGTGACACCTCAGGGTTTGGTGCAGGATGAGGTTCTTCTCTTACCACTGCATGCATGCTTTTGACCTTTCAGCCCTTTTGGATCTGCTGGGCCCCTGGGTGGGGTTAGGGTGTGGGACCGTGTACCCCCGCCTCCACCAGCAGGCCCGGTGCCAGGCTGAGCTCGCAGCAACTCTCGGGAGCACTGAGTCTGGATGGTGAGTAAGGGTGCTCACAGTTCAGTTTTAAGGCATGTTATGTGGGTGTGGGTGATCCACCTTTTGGCTTTTTCCTTGCTTTTTAGAAGCTTCATGATCAAGTTTGGAAAAGTAGTTAAACTGCTTTTGAAGGAAGGGCTACAGTTTGCCTTTTTATTTCTCTTGCTCCATCATCATCCAGCCATGCATCCCAGAACATTTATTTGGCACTTATGTACACATTGTCCTCTAGTAGGCACTGAATCAAGTGAGACTCACGAACCTGTTGACTAGCCTCAAATTTTAGACCCCAAACCAGACCCAGCAATGAGGACTTAAGCTGCATCTTGAAAGATGAGTGACATAAAATTTCTTATACTCGTAGTCCATAGCACTTTGTGCAACAGACACATTTTCATGTTTGTGAGCTCATCTGATCATCATAACCAGCCTATGAGGTCAGTAAGTAGGACAGGTCTCCCCTTTGAACATATGGAGAAACTGAGGCATGGAGTGTAAGGAAATAAAGCTGGCAGACAGGAGGCGACCCAGAGCCCCTGCCCTGATCACTGGCTGTGGGGAGCATCCGTGCTGGGAAAGGACAAGCTGCAGCCAGACCAGCCGGGTACGAATCCCAGCTCCTCCACTCGTTTGGCTGTGTTTCTTTGGCAAGTTACTTAACCTCACTGTGCCTCGGTTTTCTTGTCTTTAAAATGGGTATAATAGTACTTATGGGATCATTATGAGGATTAAGTGAGTTAATATCCACAAAGCAAGTATTAACTTATTTTGTGTCTGGCATGTGGTAAGCATTGAATGTTTGCTCAATAAAAATACTAACCTAGATGCACACATGGGGTTCTTGATACAATGCCCTCTCCTCTTGTGTACCTCTGAACATCTCCATAGTAAAAAGGAGGGAATGGAGTATCACCTGGTCTTCTGTTAATTAAAGAAGGCTCCAGACACAGAATGAGCCTCGTGAGGGTGGGGCCCCATGGTTTGAAACCCTGGCCTGGAACGTCATGGATGTCTTCTGTGCATGCATGCTGCGTGTCCGTGCCTCTGGCAGAGATCAAGACCGCGAGCTGCCTTACAGTGTCTCCATACTAAGAGGGCAGTGTTAATTGCAAGTGCTGGAACACCCTGCTTGAGACAAGCTTGATTTCCCGCTTGGCTCTATGACTTCACCAAAGCTGGGCACGTAGCCAAGCGGCACCTGCACTTTCTGCCTGTTGACCTTATTGGCTGGCAGTGCTCCAGGCCTGTGTGCTAAGCCTCTCCTCTTGTTCCTGGTGCTTTAAGGATAATGGTGAAGAGAGGGGAGAGTGCTGTGTGCAACACGGATGGCTAGGAGCCTCAGCAGAAGAGCGCAGTTTAAAAAGGCAATGCCACGTGCTTCTAGGGGCCAGAGCCAGGCCCCATGTGGAGCTTGGAGGACAGGAGCCAACCAGCTGGAAGAGGATGGTGGGAAGTTCCATCGTAGGCAGTATGGATGTGGAAAATAAAGGGCTTAGTTTCCCACCCCTCACTCTGCCACGTAATGCTGTGTGACCTTAAGCAAGGCACTTAACCTCTCTGAGTCTCAGTGGTCCTATCTGGGAAATGGGGATATTAATACTGGCTTTGACTACTTCACATATGAAATCAATTGATAAATCCCACTGCACTGAGGTCATTATAAACTAAAGATGATCAGTGGTATGCCAGCAATGACTTTCCATCACCAACCAGCCTGTGGGTCCCAGTGTCAGTGGGAGTCTCAGGGGGCTGCTCTCAGGGGACAGGAAGGTTCCGCTGCACCACGACTGTCACCAGAACAT
The DNA here is from genome assembly GCF_021613505.1 of Equus quagga. Taxonomy (NCBI): domain Eukaryota; kingdom Metazoa; phylum Chordata; class Mammalia; order Perissodactyla; family Equidae; genus Equus; species Equus quagga. The sequence goes on from NC_060267.1 coordinate 57,272,523, forward strand.
TGCTGCCTTCAAGGGTTCTTCTTTGGGTCATGATTTAAGTCATTATCAATGATTATACCTTGTAAGTTCATTCGATGTTTTTTCCCATTCATTTGACCCCCTCTAGGAGTAAGTTGTTTTGTTTGTTTTGTTTTGTCAGAGGGGTGGCAGTTGAAAGGGACAGCTGGATCAGGAGGGCCTTGGAGTTAGGGGAATTAGAAGGCCCTAGGGGGCAGGGGAGAGGGGCTCAGATATCTAGGTGGCAGCACAGGGACACGGAGCTGGATGGAGGACCACTGATAAGGGACAAACTACAGCCTCCCCAGTTTCCTAGAGGTCAGCCTGTGTTTATGCCCTTAATCCCTCTGACCAGGGTCTCATCCCCCCATTAAACTGAAGCAGATACAGCTCCAGGTCAAAGATATATCCTGTGTTATTGAGCCTGTGATCTTGCCCCGCCTCGAGGGAGCGGGTGGGCTGCAGAGTGCAGGTGCTGGAGGCAGGAGGGAGCGTGGTGTTCTGAGGACCTGGAGGAGGTGGGTGTGGAGGAGTTGGTGAAGAAAGGGCAGGCACCGGCGTTACATCTCGGACAACTCTGCAAGGTTGAGCTGCTCCAAGGCTGCTTTGCCTTTCTCTTCCTTCCTTGTTTTCCATTAATTAATTTAAACTTTTTTGCTTAAATGACAGCTTTCATCACCCCTGGCAGCTGCTGAGAGACAAGATGATTTCTAGATGCATTGACGTTATATGATTAGGACAAGTACAGTAAATAACAGATGAGAAGGTGACGCTCAGCAACCTCAAGGCCCTCCCATCTCCAGGGGAGTCCCAGGCAGATGTTGCCGCCGCCACTCGGGGCTGCATGAGGTGCGGGATGCCTTTCCCCAGTGCAGGACAGTGAAGGTGATGGCGTGTACAAGACCACGTTGTCCTGTGAACCGCAGCCCTGCCCCGAGGCCCCAGAGGCTTTCTCGGAGCGGCCCATTTCTGCCTGGGGAAACGCCTACTTCTGCCTCTGGAAAGCTGCCTTAGGAGTCCTGCAGGCAGAACTTCCTTGCTGGTTACTGGGGCACACCCGTGGGATCAGTCCAGCCAGGCAGGGCCTAGGCACAGGGTCCCCCGGGCAGATCACTTCTGGCTGACCATGAGCACGTCATCATCTCTCTCTGGATTCCATGAGAATATTATCGTTTTCTCTGTGACCCTCACTGTGGAAGAGCTTGAAAATCAATGCTAGCCTACTCCAGTGCCTCTAGCAAGGATAGTAATTAAACCACCCCAGGGAATGTAGGCGTCTGTCCTCAGCTCAATAGGAGCACCCCTACCCAAGTCACAGAGTTATGAGGTATGTGGGGGTTGTGTGCCCTGTGTATTTATAATTAGTATTTACTAGGAAGATTAAATCAGGACACTCAGCCATATAGAATCCAGAACAATCAGATGTTGAGTTCGAAGGTGAGATCCTATTTCACCTCAGAGGTCCAGCTTGCTCTGCATGCCTCCCCCAATGTGGACTCTTCTCACATGGGTGGGAGGGAAGAGCCAAGCGTCCAACCTGATGTGTGAGGTACCCTGGCTTCCAGAAGACTTAAGTGGACAAATGCACATTAAGATAAATGATGTGTCTCGTCAGCTTCTGGGGGATTGCTTCTAATGTGGGAAGAAACGAAACAATTGAAATTCCCATTGAACGATTACACAGCTTGTGTAATCTTTTGGTTTTTTTGTGACTGTTCTTTGTGAAGGGCCAAGCATGTAAGACAGAGAGAGCCCAGAAAAAGACAAGCTTTGGGATTATAAGGAGGGATCCATGTCATACTTCTTCCTAGTTTCCCCTCAATTGCCTAGCCTAGCACAGTGCTTAGGACACAATACGTGTTCCCATCAAAACATTGCTAAACTTCACGAGGGAACTTATTTTGTTGGGGGAAGGAGGTGCCTCCTGCCTCAGTTTCCCAACCTGACAACCAAGGCTTGCTGGTTTGGATTCCTGGGAAGAAGACTAAGCTGCTCCCTGAGGGAAAACAGGAAAACTTGAGGGAGGGGACATGGATATGTTCTACATTGATCCAAGTCACTTTATTTTTTTTTAATTTTGAATTTTTAAAAACTTACAGAGTCATAGGATTTTTCAAAGATAGTACAGAGAAGCCTGCTTTGCCCCACTGGTTAAATCCTACATAACTATGGTACAATATCAAAACCAGGCACGGCCAGTGGTACACCGTGTGCAGTAGTTCTGTAAGTACCACCACCATCAGCTCACAGGACTTCCGTCACCACCGAGATCTTCCCAGTGCTGCCCTTTACTGCCACCCGTGCCACCTTCCTCCCCGCCATCCCTAACACCTGGCAGCCACGAATTTGCAACCATGGTCCATCTCTATAATTTTGTTATTTTAAGAATGTTACATAAATGACTTCTCACCTTTTTGGGGATTACTTAAATGTTTTTTTAGAACTCCATTGTTATTTCTCTCTAGTGTTTTGAATGTATCTCTTTTAGTGGTTGCTCTCAGTATTACATTATATATACACAATTTTCAGTCTACTGGTATTCCATTTTACCAGTTCAAATGAAGTGTAGATACTTTATCTACTCTTACCCTCCCTGTTTATAATATAATTGCCTTAGATATTTCCTCCACATACATGAGAAACACATGAGTGTTATAACTTTTGCTTTAACCATCAAACATAATTTAGAAAACTCAAAAGGAGAGAGGAAGTCTTTTGTACTTACCCATACTTTTGCTCTCTGTTCTTTCTTTCTTCCTGATGATTTAATATTTCTTTCTTTTTTTAAAATCATTTCCTCTCTGCTTAGAGAACCTCCTTTAGCCATTCTAAAGGTAGGTCTGCTGGTGACACATTCTCTTAGTTTTCCTTCATCTTTGAAAATGCATTTTTTCCCCTTCATTCATGAAGGATATTTCCACTGGATACAGAATTTGGGTTGATCGTTTTTTTCATTTCGCACATGAAAAATGTTATACCCCTTCCTTCTGACGTCCATTGTTTCTGATAGGAAATCTGCTGTCATTAGAATTGTTTTCCCCTTCTGGGTAATGTGTCACTCATTTCTCTCTACTTTCAAGATTTTTTCTTTGACTTTAGTTTTCAGGGGTTTGACTATGATATGTCTTGTTGTGGATTTCTTTGGATTTATCCTGTTTAATATTCATTTACCTTCTTGAATCTGTAGGTTTATATCTTTTGCCAAATTTGGCAAATTTCAGCCATTATTTCTTTGAATAAATATTATTTATTTTACTTCTTTTTCAGCCCCACCCTCTTTCTCTTCTCCTTCTGGGACTCCAATGACATGAATCTTAGATCTTTGGTATAGTCCTGCAGGTCTCTGAGATTGTTCACTTTTTTCAGACTATTTTCTGTCTGTTGTTCACCTTGGGTAACTTCTATTGTTCTGTCTTCAAATTCACTGATTCTTTCTCTGTTGTCTCCATTCTGCTATTGAGCCTGTCCACTGAGGTTTTTTTTAAGTTCATTTGTTGTATTTTTCAGTTCTAAAATTTCCATTTAGTTCTTCTTTGTATCTTCTATTTCTTTGCTGAGATTTTCTGTTTCTTTCCTGAGACTTTCTATTTTTTAATTGTTTCAAGTATGTTTGTAATTGCTCATTGAAGCATTTAATAGTTGCTGCTTTAAAATCCTCATCAGATAATTCTAACATTGGGTCATCTCAGTGTGGGTATATGTTGGTTGTCTTTTCTCATTCAAGTTGACATTTTCCTGGTTCTTGGTATGATGAGTGGTTTTGGTTGAAACCTGGACATTCTGGGTATTACGTTATGAGACTCTGGATATTATTTAAAACTGTCTGTTACAGCTGGTTTCCTTTGATACTGACCCAGCAGGGAAGAGGAATGCTACTCATTACCTCCAGGTAGGGGTGGAAGTGCAGGTTCCTCCCTGGGCCTCCACTGACACTCACTAGGGCAGGGTCTCCTCATTACTGCTGGTGGTGGTCCAGGCTCCCCTCTAGAACTCTGCTCATACCACCCTGACTGGGGCATCTTAGTAGGGAGAGGCCTCCTTACGACTGGGCAGTGTGAAAGTCCTGACTCTCTAGTCAGCCTCCTCTGACACCACCTCAGAAGGGAGAAGGAGGTGTGCCTTATTGCTGCCAAGTCAGAGTGGATTTCAGTTTTCCCACGTGGCCTCCGCTGGCACCATGGGGGTGCTTGGGAACCCCATTATGACCCAGTGGGGAAGAATGTCCTGGCTTCCCACTCAGCCTTGCCTGACACCAGCCCAGTAGGGATTTTTGGGTGCCTCATTACAGCCTGGCAAGGGTGGAAGTCTAGGCTCCCCACTCAGTCTTTGCTGGGGGAGGTGGGGGTGGAGCAATAATTTTTCCTGTGGTGTTTGGCTGGAGTAGAATGATTATTCTCTAAAGTTTTCTGCCTTGACTTAAAAATGGATAAAGAATTTAAATAGATATTTCTCCAAAGAAGATATACAAATGGCCAATTAGCACATGAAAAAATGCTCATCATCACTGGTCATTAGGGAAATGCAAGTCAAAACCACAATAAGATACCACTTTACACCCATTAGAATGAGTATTATCAAAAGAACAGAAAATAACAAGTGTTGGCAAGGATGTGCAGGAATTGGCACCCCTGTGCACTGTTGGTGGACTGTAAAATGATGCACCTGCTATGCTCTGTTCATACCATGAAGAGGACGACAGTGCCTCAGAAAGATTGGACATAGAATTACCACATGCCCCAGCAATTCCACTTCCGAGTGTATACCCAAAAGAACTGAAAGCACAGACTCCAGATGTTTGTATACCCATGTTCACAGCAGCAATGTTCACAGTAGCCAAAAGGGAGAAACAACCGTGTCTAACAATGGATGAATGGGTAAACAAAATGTGGTCTATACATACAATGGAATAGTATTCAGCCTTAAAAAGGAACGAAATTCTGACACGTGCTACAACATGGATGAACCTTGAAAACCGAAGTAAAATAAGCCAGACACAAAAGGACAAATATTGTATGATTCCACTTACAGGAGGTACCTAGAGGAGTCAATTCGTAGAGACAGAGAGTACACTAGTGGTTACTGGGGCTGGGGGAGGGTGTGTGGGGAGTTCATGTTTAATGGATAGAGTGTCAGCTTGGGATGACGAAAGGTTCGTGAGATGCCTGGTGGCGATAGTTGCACATAACATGAAGAATACGAAATTTAAAAGGGTAAATTTTACGTTATGTATATACTACAATTTGGAAAAAGTTTCTGTCTTGCAAGGCTGCCACTTTCCCGGGCCTTTGGCTAAAGAGAGCAAACTTCAACTGGGTGTTTGTTTGTTTATACCAATTGGCATTTCCGGGATTCCCAGAAACCCAGGGCACTCATCCCTGTGTTGTTTCTCAGCTCCTGAGGTTCCTAGCCAGTCTGACTTCTTCTCTCCATCTTTTTATGTTTCTTTTATACATCATGTCTGTGCATTTTAGTTGAACTTTGTGGGGAGGAATAGAGAAAAGTACGTCTGCTCCATCTTTCCAAAAGCAGAAGTCTCCAAGCCACTTTATTTCATGGAAAGAGTTCTGTCAATGTTTCTTTTCTTTTTGCTAGCTAGTTGTCTCATTCATTTCAATTTAGTATAAAAAACTACGGCTGAAGAAATCTTTCATTTTCATAGACTAGGGCTCCTCCTTCTGAAATCTTATGTTAATATTTCTAAACATTTCCAGAGCAGGAGCATAACAGATAAGTGGCGTGTTGTCATTCATAATAACATTTCATTCCCCAACACCTCTTTGGCCGCATGTTTCAGTCATGCCAATGCCAGGTCTGTTTGACTAGTGCCCATTCACAATCATAAAATTCATTTATTCTACTTGTGCAGACAGGACACTTCTCTTCTTGTCCTAATTGTTAGTTTCTTCAACTCATGCCTGCCATCCACTTCACTCTTTTGTTAGCATATGTGGTCAAATATGCTTATGTTGGATTTGTCCTTTTGTTCTCATTGTAACTGCTAGTTTTTAAAACACTCCTTGGATGAAACATCCTGGTGTGGTGGTGAACGCAATGGGCTTTGAATTAGGATATCTGGGTTCTATTCCTGATTTTGCCACTAACCAGCTGATCAGTTCATTCCCCTGAGCTTCAGAGTCCTCATCATTAACATGAGGGAAGAAGTAAATCGGCCCCATGGACTCTTCTTGTTGGAACCAGCTTTATGCGCAGGCTGCTCACCCCTAATAAAGTCAAAGGCATTCTCAGACAACGGGGTGGGAAACAAAGGTGTCATCACAGGCCTGGGCTTCTTGAAGCTTATCTGCTGATGGGTGGGAAGCAGCAGTGGATGGACAGTATGTGTAGAATTTCCATCAAGACTTCTATTTGGGGTTTGTCACCATAATTTTTTATTTTGACAATTGCACTTGGAACAATACTCAAATTATTAAAAGAGATTTTGTCCCCTCTTCCCCTTGAAGTTAGGTGCCTTAATCACAGGTCTTCTTTCTCTTCTGTCTCTTCCTCTCCATCTCCCTTCAACCCCCTTCCATGCTGTCCTTCCTGGAGCTGAAGTGCTCACCTTAGCAAAGTCAGTCACCTGAGCTCCCTCAACACCTCCCATGGCTCTTGTACCAAATACAAGAAAGAAGAGCTGACCCAGGGCCTGCTGTCCACCAGCGGAGGCAGAAGCAACCCCGCTGTGATGCACAGAGTCCTTGTCAGGGCAGGGAAGAGGAAGAAACAAGGCAAGGAAGAAAACGGGGCAGGAGGGGAAGGAAGGGCATGCTGGAGAACGAAGAGAACGGGGAGATGGATGAGCAGGATGGCTCAGGGAGACAGGAATGCAAACAGAGGAGACTTCTCTATGGGAGTGGGATGAATCATCCTCACCTGTCAGCCGCCGGGCTACAGCAAGCTGGCAGTGCCTTGCCCTCACAGTTTCCAGGTTGTTTGTAGCTGCCAGCCTCGGATGGTGGGATTATGCATCCTGCTTCTGTGAACGTCAGGCAGAGGGACAGGGTCATTTCTCCAGGGCAGCGTGGCTTGGCCAGTCACAATGCCCATGCTGATTGCAGAATCTACGTTAACTTAGCTCCTGGCAGAGCACCATTTTAGCGGCCCCATCACCCATTTTCTGGAAACAAGACCCTGGCTTCTCATTGTCCACAGCATGAAAGGGCATAAAGAACCAGCCCCCACCCCCAACCCAAATCACTGAGGCACCTTGCTTTAAGAGATTTTCAAGAAATGGACCCCTGCAAGGAACTTGGTGCATGATATAGTTATTTCCAAGGGACCATGATTTCCATGGATGACTGTGCAAAAGAAGCCAAAACAAACATTTAAAGTAAATGAGAAAAAAACATAGAGTAAAAGGCATCTGGCTCCTGTATGAGTGTGTGTGTGTGTGCGCACGTGCGTACTCTCAGCACACATATGTTTTCCAGGAGATGACGCTAGCTGTGAGGATGGCCCCCCGTCCTCTCTTTCTCCTTGCTGCCTTCTACTGCAACGTGGATTTTTCTCTCATCTTTCTCCCTACACTCCCTCACAGGACAAGAGCCCCCGCGCCTTCCATGTGCCTGCCAGGCTCTGTCACTCTCCAGAGAGGCCCGTTCTAGCCCATCCCACCATCAGGATGCCCTCGAACCTCCCCTGGTGGACGTGTTCGATGTTTCCAACTTTCCCCAGCAGAGCCCACCTCCTCTCAACCTCCTCAACTCAACGGAGGGGGTTTCCACCACCCAAGAGGAGTGAAGAAGGAAAGAGCAGACTTCCCGCCCCAGGACCCCCCTCCCCAAAACTGTTAGCAAGATGGCAGGCCCAGTCTGAGAAAATTAGTAGAGACCTAAGAACCCAGTGCAGCCTACAGGAAAGTACTGACACCTCCTGTGTGTGGGTCTGCGACTCAGCCCCTGACCGGGGCCCCAAGGGGCGTTTGGGTGTTGGGATGTTTGGCCCACCCCCACCCACGTCAGCCTCCGCAGTTACTGATGAATCCAAGCACACACCTACTCCAGCAGACAGCCTGGGTGGTACCCCGCAAAGCCTGCACCAGTCGTGGCCTTGAGCAGGAGAGGGGCAGGGACCAGGAGGCAGAGGACTGGCTCTCGTCCCGTTCTGTGGCTAACTTCCGGAGTCTCCTCGGGCAGGCCACAAACCTCCCGGGAACCTTTTTCTTCATTTGGAGTGACAGTCACCCGCATTCATTGAGCACTCATCAGACTCGATTTTTTATCCGTTCAGGTAGTGATAAATAGATAACAACAAGAAGGGAGCACTCACTGACCAATCAGAACAAATTAACAGACTAAACAACCTGTGGACTTACGCTGGGGTGTCCCAGATGAAAGTCAATGTGGGGTCTCATTTAAACCCCACAACCACGAAACATAACATCATCATTGTCTTATCATGATTATTATCCCCATTTTACAAATTACGAAATGGAGGCTCAGAGAGATTAAGTACCTTGCCCAAGGTCACACAGCTAGAAGAGATACCAGGGAAGGTCAGAGTGTGGTAAAGATGCCCTGTGGAAAGGTTCGCCATCTTCTCTGGTCTACAGCTGCAAAACCACAATGCTGTCCTGGACAGGAGACTGGGCGTGACACAGCCACCCTCACCCCCCGTCCTCATCAGGTCGGGATGTCTGTCTCAGGACACGGTCAGAGCCCAGATTTGTTCAGCTCACCCCTTCCTATGGTTCCCCCACAAGGCAGCTCAGCAGCTGGGCAGGCTTCATGTGCAAGAAGAGCTCTGGGCCAGGCGGGATGTCTGAACCAGCCAGAGCAGCCAGGGCCCGGTTAACTTCCCAGCACCATCTCTGCCCCGCCCCAGCGGACCCAGTCCAAAGGAACACTGGGGGTCCTGCCAGATCAGCCTTGGGGGCCTAAACCAGAAGAAAGAGAAGGTGCTGGCTGCTGACTGAGTGCTGAGGTGCTCTCACACCGCTCTCCATCAGAGCCTGGCATCCTGGGGACAGGCACACCGCATCTGCTGGCGTCTGTCCTTGGATGCTTACGTGACATTTCTTACCTATAGGATCCCCTGGTGTACCCTGGACTCCAGGGGATGTGTCTTGGTGACAGGGTTCTCCCAGCCTGGTTCTTGGCCTCAGTGTTGGAGAGAAGGGCCCAGAGGAGAAGCCCTGAGTGAAGGTGATGTGTGCTCAGTGGCAAGTGCTTGGGCAGCGAAGCCTGCAGAGACGGCTCCCCACCTGGCTCAGGAGCTGTTACAGCGGCTCAGGGACACTGTGGTGGCAGCGAGTTTTATGATGAGGGGCTGCATTAAGGACCTTTCAGGCCTTCCCTCTATCTTTTGAGATCTTGGGAACAAGGGCAATGGCCAGAAGACCTGGCTGCTTAAACCAGGCCCCCATGATGTAAGAGGCAGGGAGAGACCAGGGGCGTGGTTGTGCGACAAGCCCACTGACTGGGCCCCAGGAGGCTTTGACTGTCTGCATTTTGCTTCATGGCTTGAAAGAAAGAGCACTGAGCTGCACGGAAGGAGACGTGAGCTCTGGTCCCGTCTCCTCCATTAATTCAATTTAATTCCACTGTCTCCAGTCCAGGACAAGTGCTCAAGAGATCATCTCTCTTTTGTTGATTTATTTTTTTTGGTGAGGAAGATTATCCCTGAGCTAACATCTGTGCCCGTCTTCCTCTATTTTGTGTGTGGGATGCCTCCACAGCATGGCTTGACGAGTGGTGCGTAGGTCCGTGCTTAGGATCTGAACCCACAAATCCCGGGCCACCAAAGCGGAGTGCACCAGACTTAACCACTACGCCCCTGGGCCAGCCCTCATCTCACTTTTCTTGAACCAGGGAATAAATAAATATCTTGATCAATATGTAAATAAATAGATATTTAACAGATGCCTGTAAACGGATTTAACACATTTTCAAACTATTGAAGTCAGAAAGAGGGGCTATGCTGGAGGGAAAGACAGTGTCTAAAGCTCACTTTCTCTGATTTGTTGAATGCGTACCAACATACCTATTCCAGATAACAAGGCTGCAGAGCGGTAAGACGAGGCATCGCTAAGAAAAGTCTTTCAAAAACATGTCGTTCTGTCCAAATCTAGCAAATAAAATATAGGTGCAATTTATAATACAAGCTAAGAGGCTGGGAGGAAGAGACAGTCATAAAGTCAGTCAGCTGTTGAGCCACCCAGTGGTCTTTTGGTGAATGAATGAATGAAGAAATGAAAGCAATTTGATAAACTGTAAATGACTCTCCCTCTCTTCTTCCCTCCTCCTGCCCTCCTGCCCCCTTGCTCTTTGCTGCTTAAATTGCCATATGAATTTATTGCTCCTGCCAAATGAAGTCAGCTGAGATGGAAATGTTAATTTATTGGACCAGACATGTGTCAACACGGCTCTGATAAAATGCCCTACGTGCCACTCCAAAGCCCGCTGTCTCAAAACCACTTACTGTAGCTCTGCAAAGCTGCTGTGTTCGAGGTTTCACGGCTGCTTCTGGCTAGATCTGGCCCCCATCCCACCATCTCTCGCAAGGCCCACTGCCCCTTCACCAACCTCATACGAGCCACACCGGTCCCCGAAGCCACCCTGTCCTCCTCCACCTCTGTGACTTTGCTCACAATGTTCCTTCCACCAAAAAGGCTCTCATTGCTACTTAGACCATGAGGACCCTACCCATCCTTTAAAGGCCAGCTCAAATGCCAGCCCCCACGCAGCCTTCCCTCCCGTGAGCTGGAGATGCGCCCTCTTTCCTCCTTCCTAGGCACTTCCCACATTGCCTTGTTCTGTCATTATTTGAATATACGATTTTCCTCTCCTTCTAGGCTGTAAACTCCGCATTAGCTGACACTATCTGATGAGTGTTTAAGTCACCCCCACACACCCCCACACTCCACACAGTGCCTTGCATAGGGAGATGCAACGTGGTGTGGTGCAAAGAGAATGGGATTCAGAGTAAGGCAGGTGCACGTTCAAATCCTGGCTCCATCCTTTGCCAGCTGTGGGATCTTGGACAAGTTGCTTAACTTCTCTGAGCTTCAGTTTCCTTATCTGAAAGATGGGGCTAACACTCTCTCCCACTGGTGAGAATTAATTGATTTGCTGTGTCCACACATAAGAGTCACTCAAGTTGCTTCCTTCTTTTTATTCTCTTCACCTCACTGGGCTCCATCATTTTCAATATTTCTTTTAAAAGGACTAACACCTATGTAACACGACCCTCCAGTTCCTTTGTGATTCCGCACTTGGGGATGGGAGCTTACTGAGACCATCAAAGGATTAAGTCGTATGTGAGTTATGGGAAGACACCAGCTTCTGAATTACACGTGCCGAGCAGGAAGCATGGGTGTAGATGATGGAAGGGAAGGGAGGGACCTCAGAGGTCTCCTCTAAGGAGGGTAGACATTAACCCAGTTCAGCTGGTGTCCTTGTACCTCGATCAGGGTTCCCACCCACCTGTCTCAGAGGAAAGCCAGTGTCCTTCAAGATGTTAATAGCTGTTCTGAGATACCAGAAAACAAAGGGGTTCTGTGGTCCAGCGAGTGTCAGGTCTGGAGCCGGACTCAAGACTGAGGGTGAAATGCCCTCTGTGCCTTGTTAGGGGAAGGGACCCCGAGCCTCCTGGGTAGAATCCATCCTCGGCGTACACCCTGTCATGTGGAAATGGCCTGGCTCCCCATCCGGACCCATCTGCAGGCTTCTGCTCCTCACGGCAGGGGCCCTGCCGCCCCACCTGTGGTGCCTGTGCCCAGCAGGGCCTGAACGTGGTAGGCTTAGTGAACATTCGTTGGAGTGACTGAAGCTTGGCTCCCATGAGGCCTGGGCATGTGATGGACTGCAGTCTGTTTCACACTGGCCAGATACATGGAGTCCATTTCCACAGACTCTGGAGTTGTGAGTCTAGGCGTCAGAGAGGGCAGGAGCGGTCGGAGTACCAGGAGGCGGGCGTTTGCCCTGGAGTAGAGGCTGCTGTTCACTGACCTTACTCTTCCTAAGTTCCCATGGTCAGTCAAAGCAGAGGCTGGACACACAGCCAGGTCTCCTGGTTCCACATCCAGTGTTTGTCTCATTCCTTATGCTACTGGGCTTCCCATGAAAGACACTCTTTCAACATTAGTGATTGCATCTCCCCGTTCTGAAAACTCTTATTCCACACATGGCATGAGCATGTTTGTAACTGCCTAAATATGGGGTTTGGTCATTTGTATAAAATGTTGAGCATCGGGCTTCAGGCAAGGATGTGACATTGGCCCAATGGTGACATCAGGTTCAGCTCATGCCTTTCCGCTGCAAAAGGCCTTTTCCCGAAAATGGAGCCCTCCGTGACCCGAGGCTCCATGTACTGGACGCTGTGATGCGTGTTGTGTCGGCTGGTCCTATGCAGAGGTTTCCTGGGATGAGCAGCTTCAAAACACTGTGACCCACTTGCTGTCACTTGCCTCAAGGCCCCTACGTGGCGGGGCTCCAGATACCTATGACTGGCCAGTGGGTCTCTGCTCTGGCTGACTTTACAGTCCTGTGGGGCACTTTGAAAATGCTCATCATGCCTGGGGCCCCTCCCGGTCCCAATTAACTTCATCTCTGGCGATGGGGGCTGGCACTTTTTTTGAGGTTCTCCAAGAGGCAAGTACTGATGGCCTCTGCCCAGCCTTTCAGAACCAGAAGCCCCAGATTTGTGTCCCCTCTGTCTTCTGGTGGCGTGTGACTTGGCTGCGAGGGGGTCAGGCAGAAGGGAGAGCTAATGATGCTGTTAATCAGAGACACTAATCCGTGCTAATATATCATCCCTCCCAGGTAGCAGAACGTTCTGATTCCGTTAAAAATGACATCTCCTTGAAAAGGCCCTTGAGAAGTGAGTGATGTGAACGCCAAGAATTTTAGGAAACTGGCTGGAGAGTTATTTTGGGCAGGAGACTTTCGCTGTGCCCCAGTTCCCCTGTAAGCGTCCCCTCTGCAGCCTGTGGCAAAGATGGGCGCAGGGACGGCCGGGGAGGCCTTCCGGGCGGACTTCCTTCCAGCCGCGGGCTCCCCGGCACCCCGGGCCCCGCGCAGGCGCCGGCCTTGCGGGTGGGCTCCGTCGGGAACGCTAACCCGGCGCCCTTCCTGCGCGCGGTGGGCTGGCCTAGAGTGGAGGAAACCATGTCTCCTGAGTGGTTATTCCCGTAAGTGTGGAGTGAGGCGCTGCTCCTCCCCTGACTCTGGGTCCCTGCTGTAACCTAAGTGGGTCACCCTGCTTGGCCCCCAGACAGAGGTCCGTACTAAGGTGAGGCGTTTCTCAGACCCCTGGCGAGCTGCGGACGGGCTCCCCCTGCCCCGCAGAGGCCTTGACGCCCCTTCCCTGCGGTCGGCCCGGATGTGTAGGGTCTTTCAGAGGGACAGGACGGCACAGTGTAGGGGCACGGAGAGGGGCTCTGGGATGAACTTTGCAGTCAGGCGCAGCGACTCACGTCCAGTCCTTGCGGGAGCAGGCGGGCGTAGCGGGAGAGCCGCCCGAGGCGCAGGCCGCAGGGCCGTCCACGCGCGGGGCGGGCGGAGGCCGGGACCAGGGCGACGGGAGAGGGGACCGGGCGGCGGGAGGAGAAGACGGGCTCCTGCGTGGTGGCCCAGTGACCCGCCCGCAGACAGGAGCAGCCCAGGAGGGGCGCAGGGTCTCTCCTCCAGCCGGTGGGACGAGCAGGCCGCCTGATGCACCAGGCCGCTCCCGGGAGGCCCGCAAGTGGGCTTCTGCACCCGCGCTGGCCGGCTAAGCCGGGTGAACGCGGGTCGCCCCGCCCCCCCCCCCCACTGCAGGGAGACTCCGAGACCACCTACCTGAGGGACTCATCACCTACCGGGGGCCCCGGGCCTCTCATGGTCTGTCGGAGCTGAGGGCCCTATGGAAACGCGCCTGTGAACACTGCACCGAACACTGCGTGATTGCACGCGGCCTGTGGGTGCGGGCCTTCCTCCTGCAGGTTAGAACCCGAGGCCCAGGGAGACAACGCCCTCCGCCCCTGGCCGCCCACCATCCAGGTATCACTTAGCACATCTAACTAATATTTTAGGGCACAAACGGGCCACACAGCCTAGAATTTTTCAAAGCAGTCCAAGTGTCACATCCTTTGGCTCCATAAATAAATTCAGATACGTTGGTCCATGTGTCCTGATTTGGGGGTTCAGAGAATGGTCCCTCCAGACAGGGCTGTAAACCTCTCCTGCAGGGCACACAGTGAGCCTTAGTTAATAGCGGTTCTGATGTTAAGGATAAGAATAGAATTCTCAGGGGTGCACATTACATCTCCTCTTAAGAGATTTTTACTCTGAATCCCAACTTCAGCCAGAGTAGAGAGAGGGCAGCTGGTGTTGCAGCTGAGCTGGGACATCAGAGATGTGTCATAGTGGGTGCCGGGGCACAGAGACTGCCTGTGCAAGGGCCTCTCCTGCCGTCTCTGTCTCCCACTTGCCTGGTCTGCAGAGAACTTAGCCTTGCCCTCGGCACTGCCAAGCTTTTCCTCATGGGGTTGCTTTGGCCGTAGCCCTGTCTCTGTATGCCAGGATGACGCAGCTGGACGTGGTAACCAATGTCAAGCAAAATGGTGTGTGAGTGACCATTTTTGGGGGGAGGGGGCGGCAGTTAAGAGAGAGAATGAGTGCCAAACAGGACATGGAACCCCTCCCACTAATTATACCCCCTTCTGTTCCCCCTCCCCTGCTTTTCTGCCCTCCACCCTGGGAAATTGCTTTCCTTCCAGCTGCCACTGTTAATTCGTGTGAGAGACTGTCCAGGGAGATGCTACGAGGCTCTCATCCCGGCTGTAATGATGGAGGCGGTGGGAGGGCTCTCACGGTTGATTGAGGCCACCTTCATTAGACAGAGCTGCATCTGGCAGCTGGTTCTCTCCTCTGGAGCCATCGTTAGTTGTCTCGGTCTTGAAGCAGGTGTGTGTTGGGCCAAAGTGAGCAGAGTGTTACTGTTGGGACCCGAATTGCCCAGTCCCTGCAAGTGTATCCTGTAAAAGAGGAACAAAAATGATTTTTCATTTGCTCACAGTGTCTCTTTAAGCAAGGTTTCTGGAACATCCTGGTGAACTTTGAAACACTGGAGTGTGGGTTAGAGATGGGCCGACACAACCTGTTCAACGTTGCACCTCTGCCTGGGATACTAGACAGAGCCAGGTGGTGGGTAGAAATCAGAGCGAGACTCACATCCTGGCTCCACCCAGTCGCTTGACCTCTCTGAGCCCAGTTTCCTTATCTGGGCAAAATACACCCACTTCTTAGGGTCGTTGTGAGAATTAATGAGGTTTTGTGTGTGAAGCTCTTTCTGCAGTTCTGGATCTGGGTAGGTGCTGGTGGGGACCCTGAAACCTTAGACCCTTCCTCTCACTGAATTGTGGGGAACACACTCTATTTCAGCCAGATTCTGTGAATTAAATGTAAAATGGCTTAATTGTCATAAGTGTAAACTGAATCTGGTGACTGACAGAGCTGGAGTGCCAAGAAGACAATTTTGTTTGCCTTTAAATAAAATTCTCAGATTTTTCTCATACACCCAACCCAAAGGGTGAGAAATTTAAAGCTTAGCAAAAACCTTTATAGAGAATGTATAAATACTTA
Organism: Equus quagga; assembly: GCF_021613505.1. Lineage (NCBI taxonomy): Eukaryota > Metazoa > Chordata > Mammalia > Perissodactyla > Equidae > Equus > Equus quagga. Next base: position 57,288,083 of record NC_060267.1, read on the forward strand.
TAAAACATGCGATTGTAATATTTTCTGTATTAACTGGCTTTGTAACCATTTTTATGTGATAATCTGCTCAACCTAATAATTTGATAACTTTTGAAAACTTTGCTTCATAAGTGAGAAAACATAAGGCAAAGAATAAATACTTATTTGATGTTATAAAGCAAATTAGAGGCCTCACCTGGTTAGAACCTTCCTGATTAGATCTCTTAGCCACAGTTCCTTTTTTGAAGGACAAATGGGGTTCACCATAGGAAACAAAGTTATGTGAGAGGAACTTTCAAGGTTTGGGAAGGAAGAAGTCCGTGCCACCCAACTGGAGCAGTCCAGTGGTTGAATTCTCTCTTGTTACAAAGTAAGTTTTTTCTCTCCACCAAGCTCTATAACTTCCTTTCCTCTCTCCTGGCTGATCTTTAATATAATTTCGTTCTCTACCCCCTGTTACAGCCATGGTGAGACACAGTGAACTTGGCAATGAATGAAAAACCTTTCTTTGTTTCTCTACTTGGGCAAATCCTTCAATAATTAGACTTTAATTTTTCAATTTTGCCATCTAGAAAGAAAATGCCCATAAATCTCCCCAAACAGAGATCAAATGTAGCCTCTTTAATTACCAACAAATAAACAGAGATTCTTCATCTGTCAGATGCCCAAGCATATTCATAATTGGCGAGTTAAACTATCAGAGAAATGATTATTCAGGGTAAAGAGGAGAAAGAGAAGAGAAGGAGGAAGCAATGGGAACGCTAGCAGACGCACGTTGCTTTTGGCGGGAAGGCAATGTGCTGTTACAGGCCAGTGGAAGGGAGAGAGGGTCACGCGAGAGTGGAAGACAACCCAGTGGTGGTGGTGTTACTCTACAGACAAGTCTGTGAACCAAAGGTGGGCCTTCATCCTTTCTTACCAAAAGAAGATCTTTTCTTCCCCTCCACATGCCCCACCACCATCCTGTAGGAAGATGCTCCCCTTCTAGTCCATTGCATAGCAGTTTTACTCTACAAGGAGTTAGGGGCATCTTGGAGGTGTTGGGAGACTCATTGAGGTATAAAAAAGGTGACCATAGATTCTAATTTACCTGAGATAATCCCAGTTTACACTTGTGTCCCTATAGAATTATTGATAGTGCCCTCTTTCACTCTCAAAAATGCCCTTGTTTGAATGATAACTTATATGGTCACCCTGTGTATCATGCAGGGAGGGTAAAAGAGTGTCATCTTGTAAGTCAACAATGATAGGTTGATAGTAATTGCCTGGAGTACTGTGTTGAGAAGGATGCTGGGGCCATGTTGTGGCTCAGCAAGTAAAGCCTTGGTGATAGCAAAGCAGTGTCTGCCAGTGGGGCAAGTAAGGGGAGAGGCAGCCCTCCCTGCTGTGAGGGGATGAACACTGGATGGACAGAGATCAGGAGGCCTGAGTTTATGCCCAACTCTGCTCCTAGTTTCCTATGTCATCCCAGGTCACTTCTATCCAAGGTTGGAACCAGGTTACTTGCAAGGTCTCTTTCAAGTTCGTGAATCAGTCTAATCTTGTGTCCAGTGGGAAATTGTGCTAGATGACATCTGAGCTCCCTCCCTACCCTAAAATGATGTGACCTATGATAGTTTCAAGAGAAGGTTCTCTCTGCCTTGGCGAGGAAGCTACACTTTGGGACTGATGCCACTAGTATTTCCATTGCGCACTTTACAGTTTACAGAGCACTTTTATGTATGTAACCACAATTCCAGGACACAGGCTTTATTTTCGTCGTCCTTGTTTTATAGGTGAAAATATTAAAGCTAAGGATGGGTAAGTAATGGCACTCTGCACTCAGACTGCCTGAGTGCAGACACTTGCCGTCACACCCACACTCCGTGTGGTCTGGGCAAGTTGACTTCATCTTTCAGTGTCTCAGTTTCCTTGTCCCTAGGGGAGGGATAGTACACTTACATCGTGATGTTGTGTGAGGATCAAAGGAAATAGTTCATGCGAGATGCTTGGGGCAGTGGGTGGGATTTCAAGTACACACAGTAAAAGTTGTTGGTGGAAGTGGTAGGTGGTTGAGGTAGTAGTAATCATAGTAGCAGTGGTGGTAACCAGCTAGTAAGTGGCATGACTGGGACTATTGCCAGGTACTGTGGCCCCAGGGCCTGTAGATGACCCCAGACTTCATTGTCCCTTGTCTACCTTAAGATTTATAGCCACAAGTCAGAAGCTGCAAGCCTACTAATAATAGCAAGGAAGGCAATGTTTAAGGAGATAGTTTACCTGTTAGTACTGAGAGAGTGTTAGCTGAGGAGCTAAAACTCCTCCTTCCTTCATCTCAGATCGTTCCAGCAAAGGAAGCGAGCAGCGTGGTGAGCATTGCTCTTGAGGCCGTCGTTGTCTTGTGGGCTCCCAGTGGTCAGTGAGTGCACCAAGCTTGCCAACTAGCGCTTGCCCACGCACTCTCTCTCTCTCTCTCTGCTCCCCACCCCCCACCCCCCCACCAGGCAAGGCTACATAAGATGTCAGTGTTTCTTTAGTAACCCTGCTCATTATGTGGCTCCACATTGGTCGGGAAATTTTCCCTCAATCCATACCTAGCAAGATCTGGTCTTTCATTAATGGCATCCTCAGTATCATAAGCTGATGCTCACAGCTCTGTGTTTTTCCATTTCCAGTGGGTTGGCACACAGTTTAAGCAGTTTGCAAGAAATATCTCAATTAGCTGAACTCCTGTATGACTCAGTGAGAACTGAATGTGCACAGCTGCCCATCCCTCAGGTGGAGAAGAGAAAAACTGAGAGGGATAAAGAAGGGAACAGAAGGATTAGGTGGGAAAAAGAAAAAGGAACTAGAGAGGCAGAGGGAAGAGGAGAGGTAAAGGAGAGACAGGGACAAGAGCCTAGAAGCAGAGAGAGCAAAGCAGAGCTAGAGGCCTGCGCCTGAGGACAGGAAAGGGGGACGGGGCTATTTTCACCCAGCATGAGACGGATTCGCGGCATCTTTCTTGGCTGTTTGGCAACTTGGCTAATAATAAGTCAACAGAATGAAGTCTTAGGGACAGGGACATGGAAAGGAATGTGACACTTTGCAGAAAGCTCAGGCTTGGAGCTATGCTCACGTGGAGGTGGGGGGTGAAATCCTGTGCTTTGCTGAGACCCCAGCCCACCTGGAAGCCAAAGCCACAGTCCTGGGAGAATTGTGTGTTCTCGTGATTGGAAAATCTCACTTTTTATAGCAGCCTCTTTGTAAAAGGAGAAAGGGACTCCCTGCTTGGATGGAGTCTTCCTGATACCCCTGCGAGAAAAGTATTCCAAGGAAAGAGTGTGGGGTGAGCAGGGTGCAGCCGCACAGCCTGTGCAGCATGGAATTTCACTTCTCCAGGAGGCCGAGGACCTCCAGGGCCCCTCTGCCTGCCTCCCCCCTCCCACCGCATTGTGGAGCATCAGGGTCTGGCTGCGGCCCACCTTCTGGGGGAGGGGGAGAGGATGATGAAGGAACCTTCCTTGGGAGTCACAGCTGGCAGAGGCCCTGGGCATGGAGGCTGCCCGAGGGCCAAGAAGGTGGGGAGGGTGCTCACACCAGGAAAAGGCCGGGTCCCTTGCCAGTGGTGTCCCAGGATGGATGAGGAGGAGCTGCGGGCACAGGTGTGCTGAGATGGGAGCATAATGTAGTGGAAAGAGCGCCGCACGTGGAATGTTTGGCTATGATTCTGCTCCCAGGTCTGCTGCCTCTAACTAGTCATGAGACTCTGGACAAGTCATTCCCTCTATCTTACCCTCATTTTCCTAATCTGTGAAATGGGGGATCTGACTAGATGCTCCCTAAGACCCTCTCCAGCAGTAATGTTTGATCGTTTTTAGTGGTGCGGGAGCCCTGGCATTAAAGCCCTACAGGCCTGCCTGCTGAGGGTCCCCCACGCCTCCCCTGCAGGCCAGCGGTAGCTCCTCTGTGCCAGAGGATGCAGGGCCCCTAGACTCAGCTGGGCAGTCCGCTCCGTGGGAGGGAAGGAGGAGCATCCAGGGTCAGGGAGGAAGACAGCATACAGCAACCGTGGGGCTAAAGCGGGCTGCTGGCCATCCGCCTCCACAAAGAGGGACGGGCTCCGAATCCATGTCGGTGGGGTGCAGTAGAAGCTGGAAGCAGCCAAAACAGAGAACTGGGGGAATATAGTGCGCCTCTCCCTGCTGTCAGAATGTTATGAGCTCGTTGAACATGATATTGGAGACAAAACTGAATGATGTATGAGATGTTTCAAACTTATTGTTAAGCAAAAATAAAGGAGGTTATAAAATAACGTGAACAGTATGATGACAATTTTGGAAAGAAAAATACACACAAAGGGGAAATAGGACATTGTTCATTTTTATTTTCCTTTTTTCACTTCAGAGTTTCCTTAAATCTCTAACATGAACTTTGTTATCTTTGCTGTTAGAAAATAAAGTCATCGAGATTATAACAAAGGACGGGACTCAGCTGAGGGAACTGCGTGGGGCTCAGAATATGAGCTCAGAGCAGGCGGGTCTGACGGCAGGGAGAGGGGATAGCAAGACGCAGTTGCTGACTTCATGACCGGCGGGTGTGAGAAAGGAAGCAGAGGATTAAACTGGGAGCAGGAAACCTTGGCCTTCACCCTTGCCGTTTGGCCTTGAGCAGCCAGTCTTCAGAGCTCTTGCTTTTTCAATGCACTTACCTCATTTCCAGCCTGTGCTTAACGTTCTCTTCATTTGCAGTGTTAAGCTTTTTATCTATTTTTCCCTCAAAGCTTTGTAGTTCACTTTAAAGACCTTAGTGAAGGCTGAAAGGCACCGGAAGCCCAGAGCATCCAATGCCAGTGCCTGGGACAAACGTAAGGTCGCAGGAATGAGACGGGAAAGTTTCCAGACAGTTCCAGAAAGTCCCAAGAGACTTCGGAAGTCAAGTAATAATTCAGCAGGAGGGGTTTTACTTGCTTTGCTTTGGGTCTGCCTTTCTGACTTTCCATGGCGTGAGTGTAGGGGGAACAGATGACCACTCCCCGTGTTCTAGAAAGCATTTGTGATGGGACTGAAAAATGAGCTCAGATCCCATGGAAAAACATGAGAATCTAGGGTACAGCACAGAGCGGGGTGGAAGGCACATTGCTGAGAACTGACCCAGCACAGTTATTTTCAGATACTCATTACATTTCCAAGTCTCATCAATCAATGAGCAATAAATATCCCTATCCTGTGCAAGATATTAGGCTGAGTCTGAATATAAGACAAGCCTTTGTCCGTGAAGGACTGGCAATTGAATTGAGAAGGCAATATGTAGTAAACCCACGTCAAGTTAGCATTATCAGAAATAAGTGACAACAGTATGCAAGACGTGCCACAAGGTGATCAGCATGTGAGTAAGGGCCAGCGGAGTCGCAGAGTCGCACAGGGAGTGGTCCCGTTCTGAGGGGTATTTAAAGAAGAGGCACTTGACCTGAATCTTTAAGAATGGGTACAATCCGAGGAGAAAGGAAGCAGATATTTCAGGCCTGGGGGGAATAACTTAGGCGGATTCAGAGCAGTAGGAGGGCCCGAGTTGTGTTCAAAGGCAGTGGAGGTGTAGAGGCCCCTGTGAACTGTGGCTGGAAGGCAGTGCTTCAGTTAGCTTGTGTTGCGTGACAAGCACCTCGATGCTTAGTGGCTCGCAGCAGCAGCCATTTATCCAGCTCACGTTTCTGCAGGTTAGTGATTGGAATTGGGCCCAGTTGGGTGGTTCTTCGGGGCCTGGCAGGGCTCAGCTGATCTTAATTAGGCTTGCTCAGTGTCTGCATTCAGCTGGGGGCGCTAGAGCTGGCCTGTTCCTAATGGCCTTGGCCAGCATGGCTGGTTGGCCAGGTGCCTCCTTCCACGTGGTCCCTCACTCTCTCACAGGCTGTCCTGGGCTCATTCCTGTGGTGGGAGACAGGCTCCCAGGGTGAGAGGAGAAGCTGCGAGGCCTCAGCTTACATGTTGCACAGTGTCACTTCCACAGGAGTCTGTTGGTGGAAGCGAGTGACAGAGTCAGCAGAGATTCGAGAGGTGGGCAGATAGACTGGTTCTTGGTGGGAAGAGCTGTAAGATATTGTGGCCATTCTTGCCATCTTCCACAGATTGGTTGGCTGGAGCCAAATCCCCGAGGGCCAGAGCACAGACGCCCTGGTAGGAAGGGCAGAGCGAGTGTGCAGCAAGCTCAAGAGCAAGAAGGGCCTCAGCGGCCCACATGCCAGCCTGCTGGCCTGTGCCGTCTGCAGCGGAGGTTTACCAGGCTGCGGTGAGGTGGAAACATAAGCAGAGAGCAGTGTGTGCATACGTGCAATGGCAGTGGCAGTGGGGCTTGCCAACCATTCTTTATCCCAGGATTGTTCCTCCTTCCTTTTATGGAACAGAATGGATAATAAATGGTCATTGTTTTGTGTGTGCGTGTGTGAGGAAGATTTGCCCTGAGCTAACATCTATGCCAGTCTGTCTCTACTTTGTATGTGGGACACCTCCAGTATGGCTGATGAATGGAGTAGGTCCATACCCAGGATCTGATCCTGTGAACCTGGCCTGCCAAAGTGGAGAGCACAGAACTTTAACCACTTGACCACGGGGCCAGCCCCTCATTGTTATTTTTAATATTTCTACTTGGCAGAATAAAAAGTTGGCAGCCCTGTATCTATCACTAACATTTCTTTTGCAATTTTACCTATCCATGAAATCTTTTTTTTTCCCTTGGAATGGCAGTATATTTTTTTTTTGGTGAGGAAGATTGGCCCCAAGCTAATATCTGTTGCCAATCTTCCTCTCTCTTTTTTCCCCCTCCCCAAAGCCCTAGTACATAGTTGTATATCCTAGTTGTAACTCCTTCTAGTTCTTCTATGTGGGACGCTACCACAGCATGGCTTGATGAATGGTGTGTGGGTCCACACCCAGGGTCCGAACCAGCAAACCACAGGCTGCTGAAGCCGAGCGCGAACTTAACCACTGGGCCACGAGGCGGCCCCCTATCCATGAAATCTTGACAAGAGCCTGGGATCATTGGAGAGATGATTAAGATGAAGAATTCACAGAAGGGAAAGATGGCTCTCTGCTGACCCGCACAACCAAGGAAGGCTCCCCGGTGGAGGCGGGTCTCAACTGGGCCTAGAATGGCTAGCATTTTGCGAGGCAGGTTTTTAAAAGCAAATAATGTCTTCTTTGGAATGTTTCTATCAGTGACTCCTTATCAGGTCGAACACTCAGCCCTTCCCTTTAGAGCTTCAGGCCAAGAAGCGCTCCGAGAGGACAGGCTGCCTGTATTACTTGTTGAAATTGAAGAGCTGCTCTAGTCCCACCTGGCAAGTGCTCTCTGAGATTTACTCGTGCCTTATTGGTTCAACACTGCCTGCAGAATAGAGCCAAGTTCCTTCTACTGACATTCGAAGCCATCCCTGACCAGGCCCCGTCCTGCTTGTCCAGCCTCTGCCCCTCCCTCCCCCACGAAGCCCTGCTTTAGCTGGGATCATGCTGCGACTGCTGGAACGGGCTGTCCCCGACCTTGGACCCTCCCAGGCCGTCCAGCTGTCTGTTCCATCCTTCCCCAGTGCTCAGTTCAAAGGCTGCCTTCTCCAGGAAGCTGGCAGATTCAGCCGGCTGTGGCCTTGGCTGTCTTGTGTCACTCACTTGGTGTTTCATTCTCTGTTTTTCGGGTATTAATCCTACCAACCTAGACTGCCCCCTCCCTGAGGGGGAAGATCTTGTCTTCCCAGTCTCCATGTGCCCCACAATGTGCAGCGCCTGGAAGACACTCAGTGGAGGTTTAAGGGCCACAGCTGGTAGCTGGTGAGATAGGCCTGGGGTAGGTAGATTGGTAGGACGATGGAGCTGGTTCAGAGAGGAGCTTTGCTCTCCTTGATAGGGACCAACACAGCAGGAGCCCCCAGACTGTGGGGCCAAACATGTACATTTGTGCTGTCCACGTCTGTGTGCTCTAACACCTCTGGTCCCACTGACCTTGCAGCCCAATGGGATGCCCCCTGAGCAGGTGGACATTTCATTGACAGCACAGCTGAAGAAGCAGAGCTCGCTGAAGGCAGAGATGCCTTCTGCTTGCACTGGGTGGTCCCTTCTCAGGGGGAGGCAGCAGCTGACAGGGCTGAAGTTTATCCTGTGTCCGTGCCTTATCACCCCGATTCCGTGTGACGAGAGGACGTGGGGTGCGTCACAGGCAGTGGCTGCTCTAACGAAGTAGCACAAACAGGGTGGCTGTGGCTTAATGCAACAGGAATTCATTCACAGAGTTCAGGAGGCCAGAAGTCCAAAGTCAAGGTGCCGTCAGGGCCGCTCTCTCCCGGAGCGTCTGTTCCACATCTCTTTTAGTCTGGCGCTGCCGTTCCTCTGTGTGATTCCTTGGCCGGTAGATGCATCTCTTGACTCTGCCTCTGTCATCGCGTGGCCTTCTGTGTGTGTCTCCGTTGTCTCTTCTCGCAAGGACACCAGCATATTGGATTAGGGGCCCACGTGACTCCAACGCGACCTCATCGTAACTAATTGCACCTGCAGCACCCCTGTTTCCAAATAAGGTCACATTCTGGGGTTCTGAGAAGGACATGAATTTGAGGGTAGGGGACACACATCAACCCAGTACAGGCCTGGCTTCTAACCGAGTGAATTCTGGGAGCCAGTATTTACTCCGTAGGTACCGCCCAGGATGATTTAGGGGAAAGCACTTGCTTTGGAGTCAGAAAACTTGGGTTTAAGCCCTCTCCACCGTATACCAGCCGAGTGACCTTTGGTTTCTTCATCTGTTACATGGGGGCAACAGCAGCCTCTCCTCCCTCCTGAGGTTAAGGCTAAGAAAATCCAATAGCACACACGAAGGCACTGTGTCACCTGCGGGCAGCGTGCACATGTGCTGATACTGGGTTTCCTGTTGTCCAGGAGGTGGCTTTGTGTGTCAAGTTCAGAAATTTGCGAGAAGTGCTGGGAGCTGTTTGATAGATATCAGTTCCTCCACTCGCCTCGCAGGAACGTCATAGGGTTCCTGCACCAGGAGCCCGGCTGAGCCCATCGTAGGTAACGGAGAAAGGTGGTTTCCACAGGCCTGTGTGTCCAGGCCACCTGGTGAGGGGGAAGTGTGTGGAGTGTGAGGGGAGGTCATGCATCACAAGCCCGGGATTTCAGCACTGGTCCTCCCTCCCTAGACCTGCTGTGTTGTGTTTCATCCCATGAGTGAGCAGGACAGGTCTTCTTATTTCTGACTGAAATCCAGAGACGCTAGGTGTGTTACCTGAGCACTTGCAAATGGTTCACGGCATCGTGGCCCAGACGCCTTGAGTCACAGTCCAGGATCGTCTCCCACCAGCTCCCAGGACCATTTGCAGGAATCCATAGGCCTGGTCCCCCTCACACTTGCCTTGGGTTTGCTTCCCCCGCCTGGAACGCCTCCCCCACCCACTCATTCCCTCCCCAGCCCAGAGGGGTCGCCTGTGACTCTTGGAGCCTATGAGACCCAATGCCAGCACATAGTAGGTGGTCAGGAAACAACACTTCCTTTCCCTTTCCCCCCTTTAAATGCATGCTGCCCTACTCTCTGTCCTTCAGTTGCCATCCACTGTGCGCGCCTTCCTGGGTGTGGTGGTGATCTGCATGTGCAGGCCTCATTCCCCCAGTACAGAACGTTTCTCCTGGGTATCCCCACAGCCCTTCCACAGAGCCGGGCACAGGCTGACGCATAGAGCAGGCCAACCGCCCTGCTCGCACTCAGCTCCCTTTGCTCCTGAGCTTCAGGCCCTGGAGACACGCCCGGTGCTGCCTCTCCGTCACCCCAGCGCCGTGCCTGGCCTCAGCTGTCTCTGCAGAGGCCACCCATCATGCCTCTGTGGGCAGCTTCAGGCAAAGCCACTGCCTCTCCTCACCCCTGCACCTCCCGTCAGGCGCGGCAGGCCCAGGGTGTTCCCCACAGAGCACGTCTGCTCCCAGGAGGCAGGGGTCTGTCTGAGAATCCTGTAGCTGAAAGGAGCCCCGGGGGCCATTGAGGCCTGCAGTCCCCAACCTAGGTGCTCTTCAGGGGCTGTGGGGCCTGTTAGAAATCTCAGGTCCCAGGCCCTCCCCAGAATATTCTGACTCAGCAGCTCTGGGATGGGGGCCCAGGCGTACATTTCTAGTAGCCATCAGAGAACCAAAGTTTGGGATCCGTTGGTGCAGGCCATCCTCTTCATTTTGCGGGTGAGGGAAATCAGGTTTGCAGAGGCTGTGTGGCCTACTAAGGCCACCCAACTTGATAGCCACAAAACTAAGATTAGAACCCAGGGTTTCTGACTCACGGGCTGGTGCTCTTACTGCCGCAGCTCATCGTTGCCCTCGCTGTGTTTCTAGAGGAAGAATAAACAGTAAACAGTAAGAGGCAGTATGGATCCCAGGGATCCCCAGGGTTGTGAGATACTCTCTGTAAGGTACTATGCCCCTAAATCCTGGGGACGACACACTCATATGAAAAACACACTCTATCCTGTCACTCAAGACCTGCTTTAACTTAAACCCTACCTGTCTGTCTGGCTTTGTCTCCCACAATGCAAACTCTCTAGCAGAAATGGCCTGCTCCTCTGTCTCTGTGGGAACTTGTATTTCCCCTATGGAAAGTACCTCACTGCACCCAGGCTCACCCCACAGTCTCCCCTAACCCTCAGTCCTGACCTCAGCCCCCTGGCAATCCAGCTTTTCTCCAAATTCTTAAACCGCTCACTACCTGCAGCGCTCATTTGACAAGTAGCACACGTGACCCTGTGTTGTACTCCTCTCATCAGGCACAGCCTCCCGACCTGCTGCCTGGCTGCACCTCTGGAGGGCGGGGCGGCATCTTACACCCTTTGTAATCACAGTCGCCCCTCAAGGTGGGCCGCTCACCACATGGCCTCCATGGTGACACGGCTGCGTGCTCTGGTGGGTGCTCCTTGGGGCAACAGAGGGAAAAGGGTGCTGAGAAGGCCGTCCTTAACTGGGCCCCCTGGAGTCCCACACCGAGTGCGGGCTGACAGGCACCTGCTGACCCACAGGGCTGGCTGGGAAGCAGATGAGAGGAACAAGCGGTGAAAGCACGCTGTAAACCATGAAGTGTGGGCATGCGAGAGAGGCTGAGGCTGGGAGCCGACCTCCATGGCCTCCAGGTGTCCTTCCAGCTCCACACTGGAGGGTTCTGTGAGCCTCCAGGTCCAGCCTTGTACAAGGCACTGTGGGGGCCAGAGGGAAACGTGGCATAGTTCCTTCCCTAGGAGCACTCACACTCCTGATGGGGGAAGAGGCATCTAGGACACTTGCCACAATCTGAGAATGTATAAAACGTGCCCTAATGCCATATAGAAAAATCCCAAATGAGCAGCACAGACAGGCTGGCCATAAGGCTATAGGGCCCACAGAGAGGCGTGACTGAGAGCCCTGGAAAAGTGAAAGCAACTCTCTAATGGGAGGGGAATCCAGCTTGTCCTGGAGGAAGTAAGGACATGCCAGGCAAGGCGGCCACAGAGGCTGAATGGCACTAGGTAGGCCGGGAGGTGGCTCTTGACTTGAGGGGTAGGTGTTGGGAGAAGACGAGGCACAGAGGTGGGAAGGGAAAGATTCAAGCAGAGAAGTGGAGGCCTGGTGAGCTGGGAATAGGGAATCCTATAAGTTCCTGAGGGGGAGGTAGCATGAGGAAAATGAGATTCTGGAAAATTTCTTGCTCAGAAATGCTTTCATCCTCTGAGGGTAAGAAAAAAACCCACCCTAGGGAAAGAAGTGCCAGGTTTGCGTCCATGTCCTCCATCTCCAAGCCTCTGATACTGGGATATGGGAGAGGCTCCTCCCTGCTTCCCTACCCAGCCTCTTGCAGGGCTGTAGAGCGACTGCCGCGTGCAGCTGCAGCCTTTGTCTCGACAGCCCTGTTGCTGTAACAAGAGGCTAAGCACAGTTACACGGCTGCCCTCAGATGGGGCTTTGGGCTGATCTCTCTAGATCTGGTCTGAGACGGTAATCTGAAATAAGCATCTCACACACAGGCTGAGAGCTAAACTGGGAGACAGAGGAGCATTTGTCTTACAGTGTTTACTATAAGTTCCTGCCATTCCTGGCTGGGCGAGACCAAGCTTGGCTTTAATGTGCCCAGATGGCTGAGAAGGGGGGAAGCACTGAGCAGCAGTGGGCTAGGGAGGCGAGGAGGAAGAAGGAGTGGCATGTAGAAGGAGAAAATAGAGCTATTGATAAGGGTGCTTTCTGATGTGAGCGTGGAAAACTCACCTCGAAATGGTTTCTACAGTAAGGAAATTTTCTTTCACGTAAAAGAAGCCCTGGGACCGGCCCTGTGGCTGAGTGGTTAAGTCCGTGCACTCCACTTCTGCGGCCCAGGGTTTCGCCGGTTGGGATCCTGGGCACCAACATGGCACAGCTCATCAGGCCATGCATCCCACATGCCACAACTAGAAGGACCCACAACTAAGATATACAACTGTCTACTGGGGGGATTTGGGGAGAAAAAGGAGAAAAGGGAAAAGAAAAGATTAGCTAACAGTTGTTAGCTCTGGTGCCAATCTTTAAAAGAAAAAGAATCCCCAAATTAGGATGGCACCAAAGTTGGTTAAGTTAATTCATTGGTTCAACAGCTGTACCCAGGAGCTCGGTTCTTTCCACCTTTCCTCTGCCACCCTCAGCATGTTACTCTTGTCCTCACCCAGTTGTTCTCATGGTCCTCAGATGGCTACCACAGTTCCAGGCTTCAGATACACACATGAGCATGTCCAGCTGAAGAAGAGACTGTAGTTCCTTCAGGCTTGTATGCTTCTCTGTTTTAATCAATGAGGAATCTTTTCCAGGGGCATCCCAGAAAATTTCCCTTCATGCCACACTGGCCAGGGTTGGGTCACATGACCCTTTTGAAGCCAATGGCTGGAGGAGAGGAATGGGCTAACCCATTCCTCCAGGAGTTGGGTTAGACTAGTGTTTGGTTTACCACACTAGTGCCACAGTGCTCCTCACAGGTGGTGACCAGGTTTGATTAGGAGTGAGAGGGGAGTGCGGGGGTCGTCCTGCAGCCATGTGTTTCCACATTGTCAGTGGGAATGCAGAGTGCCCCGGGTCAGGTGGGCTCTGTGTGTCAAGCACTTGCTTAACACTGCTGGATTTCAACGAAAATCAGACATTCGGTGTAGCTCCAACAAAGCCTGTGCACTTCCTATTCTGACAGAAGTGCCAGGTATAGGGACTCTGGGGTCGTTGAGAGGTGAGCTGGTGGGGTCCACCTATCTCTGTAGCCACAAACAGTGGAAAAAAATATTAAACTTATTAGAGGTCGGCTCTCTTGGATCCTAGCTGCAGGGCTTTGCAGAAGATTACCTTTCCTCTTTGTCAGCTTCCTCATATATATAACAGAGATAATATTTTTTATTCATTATGCAGAGTTACTGTTAAGATTAGAACTAAAGCGTCCAGGCTCAGACCCAGTTGTTAATGGCAGCTGAGGTGGAGGAGGCAGTGGAGGTGATGGTGGTGGAGGTGATTGTGGTGGTAGTAACAGTGGTGGTGGTGGTAGTAGTGGTGGAGGAGGTGGTGGACGTGATGGTGGTGGGGGAGGTGATGGTGGTGGTGGTGGTGATGGTGATGATGGAGGTAGTGGTGATGTTTGTGATGATGATAATGATATAGTGGTGGTGATGGTGATGGTGGTGATGTGAGGAAGAAAAGAAAGTGGGAGTAAGAGAATAGTACCTACCCTTCCTGCTTCACAGAGTGGTCACGAGACTCAACATAAAAATGTACAGGAAAGTGCTTTGTAAACTATAAAGTACAAGCTCAATGAGTTATCACTGTGGTGATAATCACATGGTTAGCATCGTCCTTCACTCTCATCCACCATGGCTGAAATGTTACTTCAAGAGGCAAAAGATTGGTCAGTCCCAGAGAGGCACAGGGAAAATGCTCGCAGCTACAGAGCTGGGGGTTTCCTAAGCCAGAATGGAACCTATTGCTGTAGATCTAAGGGCTGAGGGGGGAGGTGAAGCAAGAACATTTAGAACACGTGGAACTCAGCAAACAGGATGCAGAGTTTTGTTTTCAAATTGCTTTGACGATAGAAAGTAGATGTGAAGCCTCAAGTCTGCGGTTTTTGTTGAAGTCAAAAGGACAGTGAGTTGTGCCTCCTGCTTAGAGGCCAGAGAGCGGATGTGGCCAGAGTAGGCGAGGAGTCGGGGAGAGGCAGCAGGGCTGGTGCTGCTCACCGCTCCAGCTCCCAGCAGGGACGCTGCGGGAACAGGCAGAGCGGGGACCTCTGAGGAGGACACGCAAAGCCATCTGGGGCAGAGATGTGAGTGGAACACCTGCTGTGACAGGAGCTGGGGCTACAGCTACCAGCTGAGGGACAACTCTGTGTGATTTCTAATTCTCAAAATCACCTGAGTCGGCATAGCTCTTCCCGCTTTCCTGGTGAAGGAACCAAGTTTGGGAAGATTGTGTAGCGTGTTGTAGGAAAACAATTTGATCCCAGGTGTGTCTGACCCCAGAGCCCTGTTTCCTCAATCACTTTGCCTTTTGTGTAAAGACACCTCTTAACCAAAGGTGACAAAGACACTTGCTTCTGCCCTGCAGGTGCTCTGTCCCTGGATGGGAGAAGCACACAGAAAACACACACATTGTAATAAGTCCTATAATTGTCATCTGAAGAAAGAATGCCTCAACTGGGAGGAGGCGCTAACTCATTCTACCACTTTTGGAGCCAGGGAGGCAGGAGACAGTTGAGGAATCCAGACAGGAATGACAAGGGAGCTGTCCTGGAGTCTGAGAGTGAGTTTGCCAGAAAGAGGAAGGGGCAGGGATGGGCAGGGCAGGAAGAAGAGAGTTGCACGAAACAGCCTGTCTGGTTTGAGTGTGGTGAGCTGTTGGTATGGTTGGAGCACAGGGTGGTGGTGGCCGAGGATGAGGCCAGAGGGACAGTTGGGGTCGGATTGTGATAGACCTTGGAGCCAGGCTGAGGAGGCAGGATTCCATTTTAAGGCAGAGGGAAGCCATTGAAGATTTTTATAGTAAAATAACTTAGATGTCAATGAAATCAGTTAGGAAGCCGCTTTAATATCCAAACAAGCAATGATGGGGGCCTGGATGGGGATGGGCTGTGGGGATGGGGCAGAAAAGAGAGGGTCTGTTTCCCTGGGCCAGGTATTGGTCTAACTCCTCAAAAGAAGGTGGGCGTTTACTAGAGAGTTTTGAGGCCACTGCTACACCCTCCATTCACTTGGGAAATTACATACTAGCCCACAGGTCATTAAGCAAATGCCCCGTTGTCCCCAGGAATAATTCAGCCCTGACTGGTAATATCTGTCTCCCTCTCCACTCCATTACCCCCAAGGAAGATGTAATATCCGTGAACTCCTTGGAGAGGAAGGGGCTGTGGCCATTCTGTGACAGCCAGAGCTGCCCAGTGTCAGGACAGGTAGCCTTATAAGGAAATGACAGCCCTGAGATGGAGGAGGTCAAGTGGAGGGAGCAGGAGGCTGGCCTGTGTGACATTTGGGCTTCCTTTCAACTCCAAGAGGGTGATGCAGGCAGCATGTGACAGAAGTTGATTGTTTCCTCTGTACTATTCACATGCGGGACACCATGCAATCAAACAGGCCAGTCTCTACCCTAGGGGGTGAACAGTTGAGAAACACAGCCCAGGAAGGGGCCCCAGGGATGGAGAGAGACCCTGTCTCACGGTCAGGGGCCATGAAGGGCCCAGGAGGAGCAGGCAGGCAGTACCCAGACATCTGGGGCAGCCTACTTGGCGCTCCTCGGATCTGAGGCCAGTGCCAACAGGCTGGGGCAGCTGAGGCAGGCAGGCCTCAGGAGAAAACCTGAATGCAAGCAATTAAGGCGTGGCTAAGTCACTTCGACTTAGCCTCATGGACAAGCATAGAGAAACAGCCCAGTTAGAGGAGAGTTTTTGGTATTTTTTTAAACTGAGCTACTGTAAAACCAATGAAACTAGTATATTTGTCAACTCACTCAGCCTCAATTGCTACTTGCCCTCGATAAACAGGTGCATGTTCTTTCCAAGCTGCTTTACTCTTAGGCTACTACATGGTTTGTCCTGTCCCTTCCTCCTTTAGCAGAAGTCCTGAGTCTCAAGGCCAGACCATCTGGACCACCAGGCACCTTCTAAAGAAGCCTTCTATATAAGGCCCTTGGGAAGGACCTGTCCTCAAAAAGTTGTGCAGCAGAAGCAATTGTCTTCAGTGGCCTCCACCTCCCTACCCAGCTGCCCCCTCCTTCACAATCCAGGTGCCCCAGGCATCTGTCCAGGCTCCCACTACGAAAGGCTGTGCTGTCAACTGTCTGATGAATTAGTCCCTGTTAAGGTGGCAGCTGATACAGGTTTAAACATGACCTCAGGCAATTTAGATGGAGACCCTTAAACATTAGAAAACTATTAAGATCCAAAGGAATGCTTCTTTTGTTTTCATTATGGTAAAATTTATGTAACATAAAATTTTCCATTCCAACCATTTTTCAGTGCACAATTCAGTGGCATTGATTACACTTACGATGTTGTGCAACCGTCACCACTATCTATTTCTAAAGTTTTATCATTCCCCAAGATAGTTCCTCCCTCCCTACAGCCCCTGGTAACCTCTAATCTACTTTCTGTCTCTATGAATTTGCCTATTCTAGATATTTCATATAAATGGAATCATATAATTTTTGTCCTTTTGTGACTGGCTTCTTTCACTTGGTGTAATGTGTTCAAGGTTCATCCATGTTGTAGCACGTGTCAGAACGTCATTCCTTTTTATGGCTAATATTTCACCATGTGTTTATACACCACACTTTGTTTATCCATTCAGCCATCGATGGCAGAAAGGCTTCTTAATGGCTGGATTTCAGCCACCAGTAGAGACTCCAGGAGGGAGGAGGATTTGGGGATCCCTGCTGCCCACCCATCCAGCCACATCCTGTAGGTGGCCCTTTACTGCCCAGTGTCCCCTGTGAGCGCAATAATCCAGGGTTTCAGTCAGTCCACAGACAGAGACAGCTGTGCTGTAGCAGAAGGAGCACCAAGCCAGCCATTAGGTGACCCAGGTGCTCATCACATGGGGTAGACGTGTGGCCTTGGACAGCTCCCCTTACTTCTGCATAATGAGGAGCTTGGAATGTGTGTCCTTATTGAAAATCTTTCTGACTTCTTACAATTTACAAGTCCATCAGTGTCCTAAGAGGGCAAGGAGGTAAGTGGCGGAGAGCAGAGCAGACTCCTAGGAAATGTTTGTGACCTACTGAATGAATAAACAAGAGAAGAACTGGAGAGTGAAGAACTCAGATATTCCAGTCTCTTTGTCTCCCTTCTTTAGGGATAGGCCAGAGTCTGTATTTAGAGGTCAGGTTGAATGGCACTCAAGTTATGAAACAATCGAATGCGAGGTGCTGCTTGAAGCATTGTTATTGTGTTTATTGTCTTTGCTCCTTATACTGAGGTGGAATTGTATGACTGGGCCTCTTGGCAATTCTGTTTGGTGTAGAATTCTTGGCAGCTTCAATAAATACACTTGCATACATTTAAATGGGTCCATAGGCTCTCTTGGTAGGAATTCTCACACCCTGGTCTGTTACATGGCAGATGTAAGCTGTACAGTGCTCGACACACATGGTGGGCATCGCCCAGCTGTTCCATGCTTGTGTATATGTGCAGAAACGTGCATACATGAATAGGCATGGCAGGCTCTCGCGTTTGTCCTTGTCCTAGGAGCTCTACCCTGGCATGGCTTCTACTCACAAGGCGTCGGTGTTTTCCTAAAGCACAAATATTAATAATCTCTTTTATGAAGGATTTTTTCTTATAAAGTCTGTTTGTATTGATGATGATCCTCAGAAAAACAAGGAGAGGAACTCTTTGTTCCTTTCCACCTCTTGGAATCTGACTGTGCCTTAGGCAGACCTGCACACAGACCAGGGCTCGGTGTCCACACTTGCCACAGAATTCTGGAGAGACTTTGGAAGCCATCCACATCTTTGGAAGTGGTGTTCAAAGTTCCAGGGAAAACTAAAAAGAAGCAGTGATTCATCTTCTCAAATAAAGTCTCATGTGGAACCCAGCATATGAAGCCTTCCAGGCTGGTCAGGAGAACGTGCTGCTTTCTTTTGTGTGTATGTTCTCTATCCACACCCCATCATATTGGCTCCGTGGACTCTATGCAACTGTGTTAGGACCCTGGGACAACTTAGCATGTGGGTTAAAATGGCGCTGCTCTGGTTCACAGGGGTGAGGGGGAAAGCCCCACTTTCCCAGCCTCCCCTAACCGATAACTGCTTCCAAAGCAGTGCTGTGGAAACCCGGAGCTCTCTGCAGTGCTGCATATATTTTCTAAATACTTAACTAGTTCTTGTGCGGATGAGGAAATAGACCCAGAGAAGCAAAGTGACTTGCCCAAGGACATGCAGAGTCAGTTGGTAGCAGAATCAAGATGATTACCATCAAAGATCATTGAGTTTCTGTCCTCTAGAAACTTATAATGTAGTTGAAAGGCAGGATATGTGTACATGAAAACATGAATGAAGCTACGATTGCCTGTGCTCATCAGTGTCTCATAAGCTTCACAAGTGTTTAGAAGACATCATGATTCCTGGGAGCGGAGGCTGTCTCTCCTGAATTCTTCTACATATTTCAGACGTGGCTGTGCCATGGGCCCCCAGTTGCCAGTGGTAGCCCTAAGAAATGAGCAGGAAGAGAGGGAAGAAAGGGAGAAGATAGAAATGGAGAGGAGGCAATAATAGGAAAAATAGCATGTGTTCACAGGACCAAGGCACCGAGACATCAGCGTGGCAAGACAATAGTCTTTGACAAACTTTGCTCTTCTCCTCTCCATTCATAGTTGCCCTTAGATGTTTCTATGGCAATACAACACAGGTTTTGAAAGGATCAGCCAAATTGTTTCACTTATGTAAGTTTTTTCGTTTGTTTTTTGGCTTAGGAGGTTTTTCTGGAATTAATTCTGTAAGGCCATTCATGTCCCTAAGGTCAGAGTGAGTGCAATGCTTTTTGCACAGCTGTCAGCACACTCGCGCAAACGCGCGCACACACACACACACACACACACACACACACACGCTGCACAGATGAGTGTGATCCAGACTGGGCAACAGTCACAGGCCACTTCTCTGGATTCTCGTCCAGACCCTTTTTACCGACTCCCTGGTCCCTTTCCAATTCTATCTCAGATCCTTAAACAATTTCGCATGAGTCTGACCCAGTTGTGTCTTTGGGCATAAGCAGGCACCAGTTCACCTGGTGCCCAGGGAGGTAAAATGAGATGAACGGACCTTTGGACTGAGGGTCAGGAAATCTGATTTCCTGTGTTTGCCTGTCCCTCCCTGCCTTGGTATCTATCAGTATCAAGTGGAGGTTAATTAGATAACTTCTAAGGCTCCTATCTCTCAGATTCCATGGCTCTAAGCAGGATCCTGTAACTTCTGCCTAGGAGATAAATTCCCATAATGTGAAAGCGCTTTCTTGGGGATGAGGTTGTCCCTTACAGAGTTGGATTCTAGCCTCAGTTTTTCTTTCTTTGGTCTGCACTCTCTCCAGGCCAACTCATTCAGCCCTCCCCTGCCAGCTGACCTCCCCGCTGAGCCCCACCTTACCAATACCTCCATGTCCCTTTCTGTCCCTTAAATTCAGCAAGTCCAGAAGGGATGTCTCTCCCCTCATCCTCTTCCTCAAGTTCCCTACCGTAGTGAGAGACATCACTATCCAGAGGCACCCAAATTAGAAACCTCAGGGAGGCAGGCAGTGCAACTCTCTCACTGCCTCTTCCCCGAACCCCTGCGTGCAACCAGAAACCAAACTGCATCCCTTATCTCTCTCAAATCCACCTCCTTCTCACCAATCCCACTGTCTCTACCTTGGTTCAAGCCTCCATGGCCTCTGCATGGGTCACTCCCCCATTTACTCCAGCCCCATCACCACCATCATTCCCCATGCCAGTGCCAGGCTGCAGTGCACATCTGACCTAGTCATCCACCATCTCCTCAGAGTGGAATCCAAGCATTCAGGCATGGCCACATAGCCCCTGGTCATCTTGCTTCTACCCTCCTCTCCAGCCCCGTTCCCTCACAGCCTTCACTCCAGCCACATCAAATCTTTATGTTTCCTAAAGCTCTGCATGCTTCCCATCTGCTTGGTTCTCCCTCCACCCGGAATGCCTGACTCCTGACCCCCACCTGTCTTCACCTGGACAACTCTTCATCCTTCAAGCTTCATGTCAGAGATCCTTACCTTTGGGAAGTCCATCCATAGCAAACTGTGCTTGCCTCCCGAACACCCCATACCCATTGTACTGGAATCATCTGTCCATTTATTTCCCCTTGTACCAAGAGATCCTTGAGGTCAGTTTCTGAGTCCTTTTTCTCATACCTCCAGCACACAGCATCTAAACATGTTGGTGAATTTTTGAGTGAATGACTCACTGTCATGTCAGATGGTCCTTCTGGGTCTTTGTGTGTTATGTACCAGGATGTGAGACAAATGTCACATTGTGTAGATTAAGGAATAGGCTTTATTGGGAAAATGTAAAAGGATTCAGAGGTCAACCAGAGAAGTCACAGATGCCCCCAGTGTGCCATCTCACAAAGAGGTGTGTCAGGTTCACAGTGCTGCTGGGTCTGCAGTGCAGCGGAGGGACCTGGGACTCCTCCTCACTCATGGCTTTCTCTTTTTATAGGAAATCAAGTAAAGGAAAGCAGCTTTGTAGAAGAGGGAATAAACACACAGCTTGGTGCCAGGCAGTCTGTGTTGGGAATGCCAGTTGTTTACAGAAGTTGTCTGGGAATGCCCGCTTCCCAGCACGTAAGACCCTTGGAGCCTTTGGGATGTTGCTGTTCTCTCTGCCTTGGGGAGGAGATACTCTGAGCTTGGGTGCTAGCACTCCCAGAAAGCTCATCGTCTGCACAACCCAGAGGGAGCTCCAGGGCCACTTTCCAATAATTCAACTGGTTGTACCACACCGGTAATGAATGACTGGATGGATGGATGGATGGGTGGATGAATGGACAGACAGATAAAAGCAATTAGCACAATGAAAGCACCTGACATCTAGTAGGCCCCAACTTGTGTTTGTTTCTCTTTCCTCGTCTTCCCTTCTCGTCCTAGCTCTAATTTTGTGAATTTCCACTGAGGTTTCTAGGGGTACAGAGGACCCTGTCATTTGGTGCTAAACATGAAAGCTCTGAACCATCATGGGGATGGGGGCCGAGTGGCTGTTTCATAACCCCCCTCCCACCTTCCACAGGCTTCCTTAGGTTGCATTGGGCCCCTCAGTAACATGCTTTCTCTTTCAACACTGTCCCGATGTACATTTTAACCCAACATCACCTAATTTTAAAAGACCAGAGGTTCCCACACACTGTGATATCTTCCTGGGTCACAGCCCCCACCAGGCAGCCACATCCCCAGACCAACACTCTCATGCTATAATGGGCAGGAAGTCACAGACAAGCCTGCCTCTGAGATGCTGATTAAATCCCACCTCTCCGTTCCCTACCCGAGTTCCTGCCTCATCTGAGCCTTCAGCAGCACGTAAGCAGGGTTCTTAAACTTCACAAGGCCTCTGAAACGCCTGGAAATGGCCTGTAATGCACACTTCCAGGCTCCGTAGCCAGGAGATCTACTTCAGTAGGTCTGGGTGAGGCCCAGAATTCTCCATTCTTAACTTTGCATCCTCAAACTGCTTTGCCCAGAGCTGGACACAGTGAGGCCAGCACTCACTAAATGTCTAGGGGAACAGGAAGGAATGAATGGGAGCACAGGCACGCGTTTGGGCAGAGCTATGCCTGCAGAGCTATCCAGCAGACTCCTGACGCCCCAGTCCCGGAGCACCCTCACAGCAGGCAGGCCAGAAGAGGTGTGCCTTCCAGGGCAATGCCCCCTCTCCACAATGGGGGTGGGATCTGGACCTCTTCAGTGAGCGCCCCCTGACCCAGCGGAGGACAGGAAAATCAGTGTGGGGTTCTGAGCTAAGTGCCCCCGGAGGCCTTGGACAGACCTGCCCTGCTTGGAGGACCTGCGGCTGAATGCCACGTGGGCTGGTTTTGTGGCTCCAGCGAGAGACAGGCTGAGGCTGAGGCTCCTGCAGAGACAAGCAGCAGAGCGTGAAGGCATCCAGGCCGCCTGCAGCTGGTGGGAGCCGTTCGGGCTCTGCACTGGGGATGCGGTTGTAGGAAACAGCAATTAGCGGGGAGGGAAGCTGGTGAATCAGCACCGAGTTGGCTCGCTCTAGTTGAGCCAACGAGCTCGTCCTGTTGGCATGGGCTCCGGGGCACAGGAGCTGTATCCTCACAGCCTCCAGAGGGAAGATTCCCTCCCGCCCCTGAGAAAGAGCCGGCCTTTTCATTCACTGCCCTGCCCCCAGTGCCCGCCTTCGTGCGGAAATGCTGATTTTCCCCGCTGACCTGGTCTGCTCTTTGGACAGAGTTTTATTTTCTCAAGAAGGAGCAAGATTTCAAATTTCGGAGTCTGTCTCTGTGAGCAGGTTGCCTCTGTTTCAGCTGCCGTTACGAGACTCTCAGTGTCGCGACCTCTTTGCAGCTGTGTTTTCACTCTGTAGTTGTGGAGCGCTCAGCTGGTACGCTCCCCAAGGCCCCGTCTGTTATCTTCGGGGTTTGTCACCTCAAGATTGTGGCATGTTTTTCCTCCAGTTCTGTCTCACCCTTTCTCAGCACCCTTCTCTTCCCTCCTGGCTTTGTTTCCCTTTAGATCAAGACATTATGAGTTCTCTCCTGAGAAGGTTCAATGAAATGTTCACTTATTAACTAAGTAAGATGTCTTCAAAAAATGAAAGTTTTCCACCACTCTGATATTTGCATTTTAACAGGGGACATTTGAAGACTAAGAAAAAGCGTTAATGCCTAGTGCATTGGAGCTCCAATGGTGGAACGGACTGTGGAGGTGGGAGTTCGGTTTGGGCCTCCCACAAAGTGTCCCCTAGATCCTCCCACGGAGGAGGCAGCGTTCCCTCCACTGTGAGATCTGCCGGTTCAGAACTTTCCAGATCCCTGATCTAACGGCTATATTTTCCTCTCTCTTCTGTTTTTGTTTTCTAGGAACGAGTGGAATATCTCTTTCTCATAATTTTTACTGTGGAAGCATTTTTAAAAGTAATAGCCTATGGACTTCTCTTTCACCCCAACGCTTACCTCCGCAATGGTTGGAATTTACTAGACTTTATAATTGTGGTTGTAGGGTAAGTATAACTACCTTTCTCTATTCCCTCACTTACCCCTACCTTCAACCAAGACACACCTCTTTTTCGTTCTGTATTTATCTCTCTTTTTTATTTGGTCACAGTGGCACTGGGCTTCAGCAAAATGAGAAGATCTATGAAAAATCACCTTGAATTCAGACTTTCTCCAAGGAGAGAGGAGCTGTTAACTAGGCGCAGCCCCTCACCACTGCTCGCACATGCGCGCCTGTGCTCACGTGCTGGCACACACACCGTTGAATCTGGGTGCCTTTAATGGAGCCCAGGGTCCTCTCTGCAGCTGAGGAGACTCCTCTGCTGGAGCTCTTTTATTCCATCTCCAAACACATCTGGCCCAACAGCTCTGCTGACGATCCCCTGCTGGATCAGTGAGCAGGTTTGCTTCAGCTTGCCTGCGAGCCTGCGGCCCATGGGCGTGGAGGTGGGGCTGGCAAACAAGGGCTGTGGACGCTCCTCCTCACCTCACAGTGGCCACCGTCACTGTGGGCCTTGTTCTGTGGCCCCGAGAAACCAAGCTGCTCAAAGAAAGAAAACAGGAAACTCTGAGGGGCCAAGGTGATGGGTGACCAAACGGGGCCAAACACACCTTCCCCCAACACCCCACTCCACTGTCGTGCAAGATGAGGCAAAGTCGGTATATGCTATAAAAAAAAAATTTTTTTAAAGCAATGTAAGGAATCTTAAATAAAATTCAGAAGTGAGGATCTCCTTATCAGGGAAGTAGTAACTTCACAAAAAGATTCTCTGTGGACTATTTGTGTGTAAACAGGCGTGTGCTGCGTGGAATGTAATTTATAAGACGCAGTTGATGAAGTCCCAATGACTCATCTGTTCTGTAGCGGGAGGGTACCTTCACAGCAGAGTCTACTTCTAGAACAAGCTGACTGCTTTGAGCTGATCCCGTTACTCTGAGCCCAGAGAGTGGCTAAGTGGCGGCCACCTTGCGTTTTCACTCCCTCGGAGTCCCGGCAGGCTTCAGTGTCAAGGTCAATATGTCATTAGGCTCTTATCCCAGGAAGCTGTTTTGGGTGAGTCCTCCTGTGCCGTCCCAGTGAAGGTGCGGGCCCTGGTAGACTTCTCTGGCACTCGCTGCTCATTATCTCACGGGAGTGTCTGGTTGTTCCTGCGGGAAATGACACAGGAGCAAATCAAGAGCATTTAGAAGTTATTTCCTTGTCTCTGGCCATCTGGATGGCTTATTAGGGTTGTTTGGAACTATTTTAGGACTTTTTCTTTGCTGTCTTCTTTTGCCTAGCCAGTGAATGACACACTTTGGCCACATGAACATCAGGGATATTTGGGTGACGTGAGGAGCACTAAAGTTTTTAGAGTATTTCCATGTATACATCTGGCTCCAGAGGACTTAGGGTGAGGATGCAGCCAAATGAGAGATTTTTCTGCTTCTGTTCATGCCAGGATAAACAAACAGGGACTGAACAAGTGCCCTGAATTGAGTCAGTAAAACCACAGCAGAAGTCTTCAGGGTGGGTTGTTCCAAATGCCCTGAAATCCTTTTGAAATTCAGCCTCTTTCTTAAGGCCCAAGTCTCCTGGAAGCCTTTCACACATGCATAGAGAAGAGCCCCAGGAAGGAGAGCGATGCTTCCAGGACCGACAGGGATGAGCTTGCGTTGCAGGAGCTGCTGCTGTTTAGGCAGAGAAGCTAATCTTCTTCTCATGTTTGTGGGGTGATCTGGAATTGACGTTATATAATGCTCAGCCCATTCATGGCCTTAACTGCAGCATGGGTGGTGGAAACAAGCAGCAGGGCAGACCTCACACTGGAGCCCTGGGAGCAAGGGAGCAGCGCCTTGCCATGCAGCTGCACACTTGGCCACCTTTCTTGTCTCCAGCTTGTTTGGGCTTTGCTTCATCTCTTGGACTGCTGCTCCTCCCCACAACCACAGAGGCAGACTTTCCATGGGGTGAGCCCAGAGTCTAGTCACACCTCGCTGGGGTCTGGACCATGAGGCTGTTGAAGAGCGGGAGGCATCCAGATTTGGCACTCTTAGAAAAGATGCCTCTGGTTGACTGTTTAAGCCACAGAGGTTGTGATGCTAGCACTTGCTCAGCTTGTGGTTCACCATGACTCTTTGGGCTTTTTTCCCCATTGATCTCACACTTGGCCATATTTGCCACCTAGTTTCTCTTCTCCAACAGTATTGGTCCTGCAGGCTCTCCATCTAGTCTAAATCTCAGCCCATCCTTCTCACTCAGAAAATGACACATACAGCCTGCACAGAGGGTGCAGCCCACCGCGCCTCCTGGGCCACGCCTCCTTTCCCTGCCCCTTGGCAGCATTACTGCCTGCCCTTTGCTTTCCTTTGTCCGCTAGGAAATAACTGCTCTACTCGGCCCCTCCTCTGCTTCTACTGAGGGAAGCTCTCTTCTAGCCTCCTACAAATTGGAGGGGAGTCTGCCTCCGCTGGGGAAGGGGGCCTGCCTACCTGCTGCCTCAGTGTCAGGCTGAGCGCCGCTCTACCATCTCTGCATTGCCATTCTGGCAACAAGAGGCATTTACGTCCCCCCACAAACCTGTCACATTTCCTTCCTAAAGTGGAGGAGTCTCCTTGGTACAAAGAGGAGGTGGGACTGCTCAATGAATGTGGAGGGGACTTCAGAGGCCTGTGTGAGCCATCTCCCCACACCCAAACCCAGGAACCTGGGAATCCTCAGTAGACCCACCTGCTCCAGACATTCTACTCCAGCCACAAGGGCTTTGGCTATATGCCTATCTCCCTCCCAATATGGCGGCCCTGCCCTGCTGACTCGCTGGGCCCTTTGGAGCCTCATTGTCCTCTTTTAAAAAGCTCTAATATCTGGCTAAGGAACTGCCAGACACATCTCCTGGAGAAGTCCTCCCCACCCCCTGAGCGTCCACATCTGAACCCAGCCCTTAGGGACAGGTAGGCACAAAGCAGTGGTTTCACCTTTACGATGTCTAAGCGAAGAGAAACACACCAGCCCCTACAAGTCAAGAACACCTCATAGACCCATTCTGAATTTCCTACCCCTTCAAAATTAAAAGCGACACTTAATAGAGTCTACGTTGAGTTGGGGCAGGGGTTAAAAGAGGAGAATGTTGTCCAATGTCTGTTCCCTTCACTGAGTGGTGTTTTATGAACATCTTGTACTCCAATGAGCATATTGCTTTCTTCCAGGAAATACTAGGAACCAAATCTGGTTTGCATTTGGAATGTTGTTCCACAAACTTGCAAACTGGTCTTCATTTCCTAAGGTTTCAGTGATCTAGATTTCAGTGGAAAGAACATTTCTCTGCGGAGAAAAGAGCCCGCTCTCCCCATCCTGGCAACCTCTGCCTGGGAGTCAAGGTGTCGCCAACTAACACATGAAACTGTCACACTGCCACACTGAGGTGAAAGAACCCCAGAGCTGAGGGAGTCTGTAGATGTGGTCTGGCCAGGTTATCAAACTTCTTTTAGCTGCAGAACCCATTGTTCCAACAAAGCCATGCTCAGTGCGTGAAGCACTCTGTTCCATCTAGGGTAAAGGAGCCAGAACCCCAGTCACTCATCTCTGGCCTCACTGACCAAGAAGTCCTGAGGGGTCCCATGGAGCACAGTTTGAAAATCGTTAATCTAGACCAACCCCCTCATTGCTGGGCCCTGCCTGGATCTGGGCGTCTGCAAAGCAAAGCCCCCAGCTGCAGCCTCCCTGTTTCCAGATCCAGTTCCCTGGGGCATGAGTGATTTAAGAGCTCGAGCCTGTTCCTCAAGAACAAAGTTGCGCTGGTACCGAGTTCAGGTCTGACATGGGGACCCTGGTCTGATGCCTGGGCTTCCTCCTTGACCCCAGGCCACGACGCAGCACACATTCTGCTGATGGTGAATCAGCAGAGTCTTCTCTGGCTACAAAGGACAGAAATTGCCCCTGCATGCCCTTTCCCTGTTTTTGTTGGTTAGTACAAAAATCCCAAGATTCTAGACTCCCATTCCCATATGATCTCTACAGCCTCTGATCCCTTTGCCCTCACCACCCCACTCCTAAAACCTTTCCACAGTGCCCTCTGTTCCCCACAGTCCATTCAGGGGTCAACAAACATTTTCTGTAAAAGGCCAGATACTGATTTTCAGCTTTGCCAGCCATGTAGTCTTTGTCCCAACTACTCAACTCTGTAGTGAGAAAACAGCACTATGTAAACAATGGGTGTTGCTAAATTCCAATAAAACTTTATTTACAGAACAAGTGGCCCAAGTGCTGCCCTAAATCCCCAGCTTCGTTTCTGGTCACTCCCTTCACATTCTGGCTCTCACCTGAGGGTCCTGCTTCCACTGCAGTCCCTCGAGAGATGGCTACCTCTCTCCCAAATGCCTTGTTGCATGGCCTAGAAGTCAGGAGAAAGGCCCTGCTTTCCTTTTATTTCTTCTTTTGCACCACTGCCCCTCCTCCCTAAAAACCTCCAATTCTAATGTTTGTGTCATTGGACCCTTCTACCCCCTACTTCTCCTTATTGCAGTCCTCTGAAGACATCTGAGTCACTCCTCACTCCTGGAGGACATGAGCTCTTGGCTCGCTCCCACTCTCTCCAACACTCACAGCTCCTGCCATCACCCTCCAGTAGCTTCTTGGTTCCTTGATACCTTTTTACCCAGGGATCCTGACTCCGTCCTATCTCAGCTGCCCACTCCCATGGCTATAGCCAGTGTCCCTGCCATAATTAATAACTACCCCACCCCCCATAGTCTCAAAGCAAACATCCCACTCTGAACAATGCCGCCCTCTTTCCAGCTGACTCCCTCTAGCACTCAACTCCAACCGCCCATTCATCCTGCCACATTCTCTGTGTTCCTCCTCTCATCATGTCCACTGCTCCTTCCAACCAGCCTAGATTGATGCCCCATCACTATCATCTCTCACTTGCATTTACACTCAACTTTCTTATTACTCTCTTCATTTACCTTGCTCACTTGGAAAAAGATCGACCCTGATCAATCCAACTAGATGGAGATCTATTTGGTACCTGAAGCTGTGCCATTGAAAGGGGTAGAGAGGTACACAAGGCTGAGCTGAGGGGTCTTCCTTTATAGTCATGACACCAGCCTCAAACAGGCCCTTGATGACACGTGGCAATCCTATGTGTCCCTGCTTCTTTCACTCTGCCACTTTTGTCAGTGACTCTTTCATACCTTTGCCTCGCCCTTTAAACTTCCAATGTCCCCTCCCCTTTCACGTTTTCAGTGGATGAGCTTGTTGCCTGTTCCCCTGAGAAAACAGATGCAATCAGAAGAGAGCTCTCACACGTTCCCACAGCCACTTCTGTACCTGCCATGTGCCTTCCTACCGGAACCATCCTTGTGCCTACCTGCGGCCAGCGCCCCTCGAAGGGCCTTAGCTCCCCTTCCTGCCCACTGGAGACGTTAATTCTCCCAGTAGCTGTTCCCTCCCACTCCACATCCTCAAACTGTCTCTGTTAGATGACTCCCATCACATTTAAAATGCTGCCATATCTCCCATTTAAAAACAAACAAAACTCTCATGATTCCACACCCTCTTCTGGCAACCACCTTTCTTCTACCACCTCTTACAGCAAAATTCCTCAGAAGAGCTGTCTGTGCTGCAGCCACCCAGCCACATGTGGCTATTCACTAGCAATGTGACTGGTCTGAGATGAGATAAGCTATACGTGTAAATACCCAGCAGATTTGAAAGATCTAGTACAAAACAGAAAGTGACAAATATCTCATTAAAAATTCCTTATATTTATTACAGTTGAAATGACAGTATTTTGGTTATGTTGGGTTAAATAAAATATATCATCGCAGTTAAGGTTACCTATTTCTTTTTTACTTTTCTAAGGTGGCTGCTAGAAAATTTAAATTACATGTTTGGCTCATAGTTGTGGCTTGCATTATATTTCGATTGTGCAGAACTGTCTCGAACTTCTCCTCCTATCCTCTGTTGAACCCATACCTATTAGGCTTTGTCTCCATCACTCCACCAAAACAGATGTTTTCAAGGTCTCAATAGTCTTCATTGCTAAGACAGGTGGTCAGTTTCCCATCCTGTATCTGCAGCACAAAGTAGGTTCCTCTGGGATCATTTATTTGTGCCCAGGTACAAATCAGAGAGGAAGGAGGTGGGTGGGGAGGAGAGAAAATGTGATTCTTGGCCATGTGAGGGCGAGAGCTAGGATACCATGGAGGGCAGAGGGCACCGCAAAGCCACGGGGCACTGGCAGCAAGCGTCACCTGCTTCACACTTCTGTCCAGGGCTGCCCAACTCACAAAGCCAGATGTGTTCCTGCAAAGCGTTGTGACAGCAGAGGGCCTGCCTGTCACCTGGTTCAGACCTCTCTGGGCAGTGGGTACACCCTTGCATGGTGATACCCACGCGAAGGGGATGTCACCTTACGATGGTCACAGACCCTCCCTCACGGTCACAGACACCTCAGCCCTGTTCTTGGGCTGGAGATGCCTGCAAACTCTGCTGCCCCAGCTCCCTTCAGAGAATTCAGAGCCAGCCGAGCAGAGAAAACATCCTGACGGCTCCTCTCCTCTCTCTTCCAGGCTTTTCAGTGCAATTTTAGAACAAGCCACCAAAGCCGAAGGGGCCAACGCTCTGGGCGGGAAGGGGGCTGGATTCGACGTGAAGGCGCTGCGGGCCTTCCGCGTGCTGCGCCCCTTGCGGCTGGTGTCCGGAGTCCCAAGTAAGTAGAGCCGTCCTCCCTGTGTACAGTGCTGTCCTCCCACCGCCCTCCGCTGCCCTTCGCTGAATTGCCAAGAGCACTTTGCAGAGGAGCCTGATTTCACATACATGGAGGGTTTTTTCTTAAATGAAGTCCTTTGCTTCCAAGAACTCAACTCCAATGTGAATCCATTAAAACACTGTGGTCCCCGCTCCCGTAAACACCTGGAAAAAATCATAGCAGTTGCACAGCCAGAGGAGGATGGCCTGCACAGAGAAAGCAATCCCATGGCTGTCTGAGCAGTCCCTCGGGCCCTGGGCTGGGAGTTTAACACACTTATAGCAGGAGAGCCAGTTGAGCAGAGACAGCTCACCCCCAGGGTCGCAGGGTGTTTCAGCCAGTGGGATTGTCTCTACTTTCTGTATTTTTCCAAAGAACAATCAGAAAAGCTTCAGAGGATGTACAAAAAGTTCTTTTTCCATTTCTCCCAGCCCTCTCCTCCTTTCATGTCAAATGGGGCAGTTCCGGCCTCAGAAGCCCTATTTATGGGCACGCTGCCTGTCATTGGGAGAACTGGTTTTGCCTGAGGGTTGCAGGGTGTTCAACTCTCTGAATCAGGCAGAAGGGCATTGGAGAGATAATGTCTATCGAGATATCAGTCCTGGGGACAGCGCCTCTTCCACCCCTCCTCCAGAAGCCTGTCCCATCGTGGGTGAGCCCCAGTGCAGAACACAGCAGCTTTGGGCACCCAGCATCAGCTCCAGCAAACCCCGGCCCGAGCTGCTCCTGGGGGCTAAGGCAGCTTTCGGAGGGCTTCTCCTTCCAGTCCTCCTTGTTCAAGTGGTGATATCCAGCATAATTCTGGACTTGTGTGCTGAGATTTTTCACTCTCAAGTCATTGCTCCTTCAGAGAGCTCTATGACTGGGCTGAAACCAGAGTAGCTTGGACATGGGGGCAGGGGACAGCAAAACAAAGAGGTCCTCTGAATACCCAGCCTTTGACACCAGTACCAAGCACATATTACAATGCTTGGTGATATCTCTTAGAGTCATAAAAGCATAGAAGTGTGAGTGACCTTCTATTAGCCTGCTCAATGCCTTTCGTACATTCACAGAATGGTGGGATGCTCTTCCCAAAGGAACTTAATTAATCAGCAGCAGAGCAGTGCTAGAACCAGGTCTCCTGACTTACAGACCCTCTCTTTCCTACCATGCCACACACCCTCTTGTAAGGAAGTAAGTGGTATACAGCTCGTGTGTTAGACTTTCACAGAAATGTCTTGTCTCTTCCATCACAGTATAAAGCCCCTTGATGCCCAGAACTATGCCTTAGATTGTCTCTGATTCCTGCACAAAGCCTAGAATGGTCTCTCCACACAGTAGGGTAATTTACTGGATAAATGAAGATAAGAGTTGGGCTGTTCTCTGTGCAGTGGGGCCCCCTGGGCAAAGCTCGTGTTCTGTCTTAAGCTCAGAAGTGAACAGAGAGCAAAGACACACAAACACGTTTAAACAGATCCTCTCTATTTGGCCTTGACCAATTTTGGGCACGTAGGAGTAGAAGAAGTGCATATAATGGCCAAGGCCCAATTCCCCTTTTGTGAAGCCTAAATTATTTGAGTTTCTTGGTAAATTAGCCATAATTCAATAGACCAAAATCAAGGAATGAGAAGGCAGGCTGAGAGTGACTTTAAACATGTCTTTAAGGAGCTTACTATGATGTGTCATGAAACGAACTACAATTTGATTCCAAACTTCAGCCAACAAAGCTACAATGGGCGTAATGAATCTTACCCCGTTATGGGGGCCCACAGTTTCAGAGCACTGTGCCGGGTATGACGACGTACCATAAAGAATGAATATGCTCCTTTCACCTGAGGAATTTGACAGTCTAATAAAAGAGTGTGTCAGTCAGCTTTTGCTACAGGAACAAATAATCCCAAACCTCAGTGACTTAAAACCAGAAACGTTTATGCCTGGCTCATGTTACCTGAGGATGTTGGCCAGCTGCAGCTCTTCTGGGCTCAGCTGGGCTCTGGGCTGGTTCTGTATGTCACCTTCTTCCAGAGCCCAAGTTGAAGAAGCATCCAGTATGTAGGCCAGGTTGTTCTCATGGCAGAGGGCAGATGCTCACAAAGAGGGCACAGAGCTAAACCACACAAGCATATTTTAGACTTTTGCTCAAATATGGCTTCTATCATAACTGCTTACATTCCAGTGGCCAAAGCAAGTCACATGCCATCTTTGTCCCAAAGATAATGGGACAAAGAAGTATACTGTACCTCCAGAGAAGCGTGGGTGGGGATAATTGTACAAACAGTGCAATCGATCACAGAGAGATTAAGGAGATTGTTATTAATAGAAATAGCTACCATCATTACTCTGATACAGAGATTCTTAATTAGAGACACATATGGTTGAGAATCACTCATGCTTCAGTGCATGAAAAGGGAGACTGGATCAGATGGAGTAGCTAGAGTTCCATTGTAGAAGAAACTTCCTAAAGGTGTCTTGTCTGCACCCGCATTTAAATACTGGTGGAGCTGCACTGTGGTGGTCGGGAAGAGGTGACACACCTTGGGATTCTCTCCTCAAGAAGATGAAGACCTGATATAGCACCTTGAATAGAAGGCCCTGATGTTACTTTCCACGCAGCTCAGGAGGATATCTTGTCATTAAAGATGATGGCACTGAGATGGTTTTGCTATTGTGGGCAGCCCTGCAGGTAGCTTCATGCTTCTGCGTAGGGCTAACAACTCTGCCTTGTTTCCTGTGGGTCACCGATGGAAAGAGAGTAGCCCTTTGGGGAACTTAAAGAAAGGGCTAATCCAGCCTTTCTGTCTTTCTCACTGGAATAGTGTCTGTGACTTTTTCGATAGTAAAGTGTGTAGACAGGTGGGCAAGTGCCTGTACCAGTTTGGCTGATGTAGTCCAGGAGAGCATCGGCAATATCTCCTCCAACTGCAGATCTAGACAAATGCCTGCTGCCTCCGGTTTTCCTAGCTTTTGGCTGCCTCCTTTTATATTTCAGCAAAACTCCTCAAAAGAGTTGCCTCTATTTGTTACCTCCAATTCTTGCCTTCTCATTTTTCTCTTGAATCTATTCCAGTCAGAGTTTTTCCCCTATTGCACTAAACTTCTCTTGTTAAGACCACCAATGATTTCCACGTTACTGAATCCATTGGTCATTTCTCTCCGGTGCCATTTGACTTGCTCTGTCACAGCACTGGATACAGCTGGTCACCCCCTGTCTTTGAACCAGATTAGCATCACTTGGCTCCTGGGACACGGTTCTTTCTTAGTTCTGTCCTTACTTCACTTGTTTTCCATCGTCAGAATCCTTTGCTGATTTCCCCCTCATCTTCTTATCCTCTTAACATCGGAGAGCTCCACCCTCAATCCTTGGACCTCCCCTCTATCTACACTCAGTCCTTGGTTATCGTGTCCGTCTTGTGGCATTAAATATCAACTATATATCTTCTAATAACTACAAACTGGATGTCACCAGCTCAGACTGCTCCTCTAAGCTGCAGACTTGTATACCTTCTTACATCAGATATCTAGTAAGCATCTCGAGCTTACCACATCCGTAACAGAACTCCCAATCTTCCCAGAGTCTTTCCCATCTTGGTAAACATCAGCCTCATCCTTCCAGTTACTCAGGCCAAAACCTTTGACCTATTTCTTTCTCTCACCCTTTGTGTCCAGTCCATCAGAAAATCCTATCAGCCATACCTTCAAAATATATCAAGAATCACACTGCTTCTTACCACGTCCACCTCCACTCCAGGGCCAGCCACTGTCACCTCTGACCTGGATTATCACAGTATCCTGACAAGATTCTCCACTTTCACCCTTGCCCTTTGTCACAGCCTCGTCTTAACACAGCAGCCAAAATGGTCCTCTTAAAATACGTGTCACTGCTGTGCTTAGAACCCTCCTAGGCTTCCCAAACTCACCATGTGAGACCCAGAGTCCCACAGGACCCTCTGTGACCCCCCCGCTCCTCTCTGGCCTTATCTCCTAGCACCTTCCCTTCTCTCCTCCTCTCCAGCCTCAGTGACCTCCTTGCTGGGCCTCCAACAGTGCAAACCCCCTCCCACGGGAGCACTTCACCCCTGCTGCCCCTCCTGTCTGAGATGCCCTTTCCTCAGCGATCCACACACTGGCCTGCTCTCCTCCTTCAGTCTCCACGGAAATGTCATCTCACCAGAGAGGCCTCTCTCCCCACCCATCTCAGCCATCCTCACGTTTCCTGTGCCCATTCCCTGCTTCATTTTTCGCACATCACTTTTCGCCATCTGTCATCCTATATGTTTGCTTGTTTATTTATTTATTACCCTTGCCTTGCAAGAATATAACTTCCATGAGGACAACAATTTTTGATTGTTTTGTTCACTGCTATGTCCTCGCCATCTATGATACCAGATAAATCTTTGTAGAATGAGTGGCCGTTGTCACACAGTCCCTCATGGCTCAGTGGCAGTGCTGTACACAGCAGGCACTAAGAACTAGCCAGCTCACTACAACGATGCTCATGCTAGACTTTCCATTTCTTTACGCCCTCTTTAGCATTTCCAAGGATTTTACTTCTTCTATCTTTTTTTTTTTTTTTTTGCTGAGGAAGATTAGCCCTGACCTAACATCTGTTGCCAATCCTCTTGTCTTTTTTTACTTGAGGAAGATTAGCCCTGAGGTAACATCTGTGCCAATCTTCCTCCATTTTACATGTGGGATGCCTCCACAGCATGGCTGATGAGTGGTGTGGGTTCTCTGCCCAGGATCCAACCCCCAAACCCAGGCCGCCGAAGTGGAGTGTGGTGCCAACCCCTATTTCTTCTGTCTTATTTGATCTTAATGGCAATCATGTGACATGTAGCATACACACAGGTGATATGTAGATAAGCTGTTATTTCTTGTAACAAATAGCCTAATTGAGTAGTTTGTGGGATCTGTAACTCTGAACCCAAAAAGTTGCCATTATGTTTTACATGTCTGTGTGTGCATTAAACGCCATTGAAATCTCGAGATCACAGGTTGTGGAGGGAGAGAGATGAGTGAGAGGGTACAAGTCTGTGAGTCATTCATTAATTTGTGCAGCGAAACCTCCTGAGTGCCTACTTTGTGTAAGATCTTGCTAGTCATCACAGCAGACACAGAAGTGAGTCAGAGGCCGCATGTCTTCCAGAGAACCCGAAGTGTAGAACAAATGTTCATAGAAACGATGGCATAGAACAAAAATTGGAGAGTGCCAAAAAAAGCCACAAAAGCTTGAGTAAGATGTGATGAGTTCTGTGGCAAGGACACTTTTGGGACACCATATTTTTGGGAGTGGAGATAGAGGATCTGGGAAGGCTTCTTGGGGGAGGTGCCATTTGGGATGGATCTGGAAGGATAAGCAAGGAGGGGCACTCTAGGAAACTGTGGAAAGGAAGGAGGATGACGTGGCCTAGGGTTACACACAGGACGCAGTAAGCTTGGGGTGATTTCATTGTGGACGTAAAAATCCGCTGACTCTTTCAGTGAAGTTCTGTGTCACTGAAGGATCTGTCCATTTTGCTTCTTCAAGACTCTTCCACAGTGAAGGAGATCTGCCTCGCTGCTTGCGGGGCTCCGCTCTCCAACAGCAGAAGTGCTGGAAGCAGCACGTCGTGCCAAAAATAAGCCATATGGACGTGAACATTGCACAGTGAACATGGACAGTAAACGTGGAAGGCTGCGGTTGAATATTTGCCACGCCTATGAAAGGAGTGCATGTGTTTGTGGAGCTCCAACAGGGGGTCATGTCCTCCTTTCCATATACCCCTGTGTGCCCTCCTGGAGAAGAACTCTCAGGAGTGGATTGAAAAGGGAGCAGACAGATGGAATGAGGAAGCGTCTTTTAGATTTGTGTGGTCTTTGACAAACGCTCACAGCAGCCCAGCCTTGACCTGACGATGAAGGAGATTGAACGGTCACCTCCAGGCAGGACCAGCACCAGCCTTGGGAAGCACCATCCATTCACTGCGAACATTTATTGAGCACTTTCTGTGAGCCAAGCAGTAAGCAAGGCATTAGGGACACAGAGATAAGTAGGATACTGTCCCCATCTGGCAAGATGCTTGAATGCCTTAAAGACTTTTCATGGGATACGTTTTTCCTATGATATGAATTTTTATAAGATTAGCTCTTTCTCAGTTTAAAGTGTTATTTCTGGAAACCCACAGAGTAGAAAATAGCCTGTTATTAATTGAGAAATGAGAAGGAGCAGTGAGGACCATGTGTGGAGGGGAGCCAAACTCTTTCTTCCTCTTTCTCCTTGCTCAGATTAGAGCTGTTTCCCAAAAAATAATCAGCATTAATCAGTGAACAAATACCTGTTGAGTGGGTACCATATAGAAGACGCCAGGGAGACTTAAGGCGCAGTGGTTTTGAGCAAGAGCTCTTGAATCAGACTGTCTAGCTTCTGCCACTGACGTACTCGGTGACCTAGGGAAGTTACTAAGCCTCTCTGTGCCTTAGTTTCCTCATCTGTAAAATGGGAGTAATAATAGAACAAATTCACATGTTGTTAGAAAAACTAACTGAGTGAATGCATGCAAAGCACTTTAACAGTGCCTTGCTTATAGTAAGTATTCAGTTAAATGGTAGCTGTCACATTACGTTAGGCATGTAAAATAGAAATATATGACAAGATCACTATCAAGACAAAACGTATACTTTAAAAGATAAAGAATATTCAAAAGTTAACTAGCAACCCGAGACCAAAAATCTACCAGAGAGGCATGTGTCTGATTATTTGACTTGCATCATACAGATCATGAAATGGATTCACAGGGTGAGTTCCCAGGGAGTGTGGCAGTCCGGAACAGTTTTGTGAAGGAGGCAGTATTTGAGATGAGCCTTGAGGTTTGTGTAGAAGAGATAGGGATGGAGATGAAAGGACACTGGGGGTGAAAACCTCATTTGTTTGGGTCACCAATGCAGGCCAGCCAAGCATGGACCAATGCACTAGAGAGCAGGAAGCAGTAAGGACCAGGCGAGAAAAGTCCTCAGGGAGAAGACGGTGGTGGGTCCTGGATGCCACACCCATAAGGCAGTTTTCTAAACAGCATCTGCTCTTTCTTCTCCATGAGAAATGTTCAAAAGACCGCACTGCAGAGAGACAGCTAAATGTCTGGGAAGTCTCCTAAAGAGTTCAGAACGGATGGTGGATCTTGAATCCCAGGGCTATTCATTAACCCACCCTGGACATGGCCAGCTGAGGGCAGAGCTGGGGTCAGAACCAGGCCAGAGCAGCCCCTGCTCTCCCGCCCTGCACGGCCTCCCTTCCGGAGGCCAAGTCAGGGCATCCTGCTCTCTCTGAGGACTCTGCCAGAAACCCTACACTCCCAGACACCCAACACTCTTTTTTTTTTTTTTAAATCATTATTGATGGAGGGGATTCTTGACTTTAAATTTCCTGCTTCAAAAGTTATAGACTCCCCCTAGTGCCCAAGTGCCCAGGTGAACCATACGCATCCTGAGATGGGGTTTCCCCCCAGAATAGGTTCTCCCTTCCTGGGGACTAGTAACTGTGAAACTGGCCACAATGGTTAGCAAACACTATGGCTAATCAGACCCACTGAGGGCACATTAGAGCTGCTAAAACAACTGTTCTGAGTGTTTTCACCTTGGATGGTTCAAAAGCAGCCCTGCCACCCTGCATGAAATCTGCTCTTTGGGAAGTTGGGCCACAGTGCATTTGCACTCACCATTCCTGCTCCCAGGACAGTGCTCCGTGGCCCAGGGGAATGCCCGCACTGTCCTAGACAGAAGGAGGGCTTGGGCACCAGAGATCGTCCTGGCACACAGCTCGTTACCCTCACTTGTAGCTAAGGACATCTCACCATTCCAGCCCTGGGGGTCTAGTGGTTAAGATTCGGCACTCTCACCACCGCGGCCCAGCCCGGCTTCCTTTCCTGGTCAGGGAACCAAACCACCTGTCTGTGGGTTGTCATACTGTGGTGGCTGCGTGTTGCTGTGATGCTGAAAGCTATGCCACCAGGATTTCAAATACCAGCAGGGTCACCCATGGTGGAAAGGTTTCAGAGGAGCTTCCAGACTAATGCAGACTCGAAAGAAGGACCCCGCCACACACTTCCCAAAAAATGGCCATGATAACACTATGAATAACAGCAGAGCATTGTCTCAATCACCAGAAGGTGAGAGGACGGCACCAAAAGACCGGGCAGGGTTCTGCTGTCCACAGGGTCACTAGGAGTCAGACTCAGTGGCACTAACAACACCGTCATTCCCCATTTGAGGAAAGTATGTCTAGAGCTGATAATTGCAATCAAGTAACTCAGCCCCTGAAACTTACAGATTTTGGAAACTGAGTCCCAGAGAAGACCCCTGAGTCAGAGCAGAGACTCAAATCTGCATTGCTGCCCTCCCCACCTGCACCCCGCCCTTTCTCCGACCTGGTGTGGGTGGTGCAGTAGCGCACAAGCCTGAAGTGGGCAGGGGATGGCAACTCCACCCCGACCTTCACCCAGAACTGGCCCCGTGACCCTGGGAAGGGCAGTTCTGCCTCTAGTCCTCTGTCCCACCTATAACTTGAAGGGCCTGGACTGGCTGCCCGCTGCGTCTCCTTCCTCCCTCACTGTCTCATCCTCTCTGCGCCAGCCCATCGCCCCTGCCTTCTACCAGCCTCCTTGCCTCTCTACCCTCTACCCCTTCTCCCCGTTCATTTCCTTGGACTTGGCCCCTTCCTCCTCTCACTTTCTGTTTTGCTGCTTCTGCCTTTTCATCCCTTTTGTCCTAAAGGAGTCTTAAATGTCATAGGACCTTAAACCAAAACGAGGGGACACTTACAAGGCTGCTACTTACAAGACTGGGCCATGTGCCCAGGATAACCCATAAGTGCATCCCTCTCTGTACTTCTCTTGGGGCCAGAGGCTGCCCCGTCCACCGCCCTCCCCATTCAGAAATCCTCTAGACCCCCTTATCTACCAGTCCTTTCACTGAAACAGGAAGTCAGAAAACACTGTTCCCTCCATTCATCTCATGGTGCCTTTCCTGAATCCGAATGTCTGAGTGGGAAAGGACTTCAGATATCTGGTCCAACCAAGTTTCCATTCTACAGATAGCACACTGCAACAAGACCAGTTAAATGGCTTTCTCAAGGTCACGCAGCTAGCCGGCGGCAGGCAGCCAGGACTCTTGATTCCTACACCATCTGTAAGGAGACTCATGGCAGTCATGAGGGGACCCTCTGGTTTTGTATAGTCTTGGAACCCACAGAGCTCCCTCGCACACGTCAGTTCACAGCCACCCCAAGAGGGAGCAAGACTGAGGGGTGTCGGTGCTCCCTCCACCCTCCCGCCCCAGGCAGAGCAGGCTTGCATTCGCTGGCCGAGCAGACCCTTTGGAGGTCAGCTGTAAACAGCGTGGCCTCTTAACATCCCAGACAGATTGGCTGGTGCTCTTTGCTGTGAGGAGTCTGCAGTCAGCTTCCTGGTGTTGGCATGCCTTGCCTCTCAGAAACAGGACAGAATTTAGAATAGGGTCCCACCCACCCTGCCCCAGCCCCCCCATACCTTTCATGGGTGCAGCGGCTTGGAATTGATGCTTGCCCTCTCCCACATTGCCCGGCGCGACTCCTGATGGTCCACTGCCCTCCCTCTCCCCTCCAATTCATCAGCTCTTGTCCCTGTGCCTTCCAGGTGCCTCTGAAGGGGCCCTGGACTAGGAGGTCAGGGACGCAGGTACCATCCTAGCTCTGCCGCTGGCTTCTCTGTTCCCTGCTTTCTGCTTTGCCTCAGTTTCTCTACCTACAAGGTGAGACCAATGATGGCTACTACATGGAAGGGATGACAATTTTCCTGTAAAGCCCATGAACATCTACCAACAAAGACTCTTTTAAATCCACCTCTTGGAGAGAGACTCTGTGGACACCATGAGCCACAGCGTCAGGTGATAAGGAGAGAAAGTCGACCCAAATCCAGCAAAGCAGGGTAATTTAAACAACGCACGCATTCGAAAGTGCCAGTCCCTGCTGCCACGGAGTTTTACTGAAAGCTTGTTGACTATCAATAACAGTATGTGACTAAACTGGGAAATCTCTGTTAGTCGGTGTTCTACATATAGCAGCTTAAAAAATAATAATGACAAAGAATGTGTCCAATCATACCACAACTTCTCGTGTTTACTAAAGTGCACAGACATTCCCCCAGTGACGAAAGTGTCCTCTTTCGATTTGAGAACAAACTGTGGGTGGTGCTAAACGTTAGGGTCACCACCAACTCAGAGCAATACTCGGCATCCGTGCGAGGCTGTCAGACTCCAGCAGCTGCCTAATCGGCCCAGTGGTCCGGGACGGCAGGGACATTATCCCTAATTGATAGAGAGGCAAACACAGTCCCAAGTGCTCCTCTCAGAGTAGCGAGCAGAGCCGGGGCCAGACTGCCTTCCACGCGGGCAAGAGTCCCTGCAGGGTCGGGTCCCTGCCGTTTGGAGGCGAGCACAGCTGTCGCAGCAGGGTGCCCTGCTGGCTTTTGAGATTGAGGACAGCTGATAGTTCAGGGGTTGGTTTGGTTACGTTGTCATGGTTCGTGAACCCCTTTGGCCACAGGGGCTGATGAGAAATGATGTCATTGCCACCTGAGGGACTTGTGATGAAGGAGGCGGCACTCTGGGCCTGCGGGTGAGGAGCCCAGGGATCTAAGTCTGGCCGGTGACAGGACCTTATCATTTAACCTCTGACCCTCAGTTTCCTCATCTGGGAAATGTAAGGGTTAAACTATATTAGCCCTAAAATTGGTCTGATCAGTATCATTCTGTGCTTCAATGATCGAGAACAGCAATGACCTGAGAATTTCTTTTTTAATCACTAATTCTAGACCAACAAGGATGTGACCTTTGGCAAATCCCTTCACTCTTTCAGCTCCCAATACAGTAGCAATCAGTCCAGAAGATATCATAGAGTAAGTCAACAATATTTATTCGCGCTGATCACGTGCCCAGGACCGTGGCAGGTGGTGTAACTCGAAACAAGAGAGGGCTCTTAAACTCAAGAAAGCCCAGGACTGATTTTCTTTGTGCTTGCCCTTTCGTGGAGATCCCCAAACGTGAAATAACAGCCAGCAGCAAGGTGACTGGAACCTAATTTAAAATAATGGCAATAATAAAGGCTTACAAGTGACCCATACTTTGTAAATGCTGGAGAGAAAAATGAAGGGAGAGGAAATGAAGATCCAGTGAGGTCAGTGTCCCATGAAGTGATCAATTTGCAGAACATGAGCCCTGTCACTCTTGGTTCTTTCCCTCTCACTGACTCATGACAATTAGTGGTTGAGGACACAGACAGTGGAGTCCCACTACCTGGGTTTAAATTCCCAGAGCCACTTATTAGCTATGTGCCTCGGTTTCCTGATCTATAAATTGGGGGTTCCGATTGCACTTACCCCTCGGAGTTGTTGTGGGGACTAAAAAAAGTAAGTGCTTCTAAAGCATTTAGAATTGTGCTCAACACATGAGAAGCATGCTGCAGATATTAGCTCTTAGTATTCCTGTGGTTCCTACTCCCTGTCTTCCTACCTCAGGCTCCAAGTTGGTCTGATGAAAGTGGAACTTCTACACTTAATTTTTAAAAATCAACTTTATTGGAGTATAATTTCTATTCAATAAAATTCACACATTTTAAGTGTACGTCACAAACATAATAGGCTTGCAGTAAAATAGTATCATGTCATTTACCCGACCCCCTGTCCTGTGTGATTGCCACACATCTTTTACTTCTGCTTACTTACGCGTATATTATAAACACTACCCAAAGTGTTAATAATTTTTGCTTTAAACAGTCAGTAGTCTTTTAAGTAAATTATGAGAAAAAATTAAAACATAGTCTTTTATATTTACCCACTTATTTACCATTTCAGGTATTTACCATTTCAGGTACCTTTCTGTAGATCCAAGTTTCCTCATGGTGTCATTTCCACTCATCCTGAAGGACATCCCCTAGCATTTCTGTAACCCAGATCCACTGCTGATGAATTATCTCATCTTTTATTTATCTTAAAATGTCTTCATCCCATCCTCTTTTGAAGAATGTTTTTGCTGGGTATAGAATTCTTGATACACAGGGTTTTTTAATCTTTCAGAACTTTAAGGTGTTGTTCCATTTTCTCCTGGCCTCCATTGTCTCTGATGAGAAGTCACTGATGTTCTTATCATGGTTCCCCTGTGTACAAAGTTTCTTTCCCCTTTTTTGGCTGCTTACTGGGTTGTCTATCTTTGTTTTCAGCAGTTGACTATGATGTGTCTTGTTGTGGTTTTCATTATATTTGTCCTGGTTGGGGTTTGCTGAGCTTCTCAGATTCATTCATAAATTGGTTTTCATCGAGTTTGGGAAGTTTTATTGCCTTTATTTCTTCAAATATTTTTTCTGCCCTGATCTCCTCTTCTCTTTCTGGGACTCTAGTTGCACTTGCATTTGGCGGCTTTGTGTTACCTCATTGGTTCCTGGCCCTTTGTTCAGTTTTCTGCAGTCTTTTTTTCCTCTGTGTCCCACAGATTGAATAATTCTTATCAATTGTTCTTTGAGGTAACTCACTTTTTCCTGGGCTGTCTCCATCTTTATTAAGCCTATTCAATGAATCTTTCATTCTAGTTACTTTTTAGTTATAGAATCTCCATTTGGTTTCTTTTTACAGTTTCCATTTATCTGTGAAATTCCCTGTTTCCTCTTTAAGACCATATACTCCTTTAATTCTTTTAATATATTTTCTTTAATTCTTTAAACATTCTTTAAGCTGTTTTAAAATCCTGTCTGCTAAATCCAACATCTGACTAATCTCGTTTTCAGTTCCCTATTGACTATTTTTTCTTGACTATGTGTCAGCTTTTTCCCATTTCTTTATAGATCCAGTGATTTTTTTCTAAACGCCAGAATCATGAATCATATGTTGTAGAAACCTGGGTTCTATCATCTTTCTAAGAGTGTTGATTCCTCAGCAGGCAGTTCAGTTACTGGCTGAGAAGCGGGAACTTGTGTGGGCTCGGTTTTTGCTTCTTGGTGCAGAGCAATTGAAAGCCCAAACCCCTCAACCTCCAAACTCCATTTCCCCTTCAAATCTGGTCAAAGCTTGGTTTTGGGCTTTGTCAGGATGGGTCTAGCATAGGCCTTACTCCAGGGTAAGGTCTTTACTCCTAAGGTGTATCCTTTCCAGTGTCTCAGTCAGTTGCCCAGGGTATTAATGAGATGGTAACTAAATCTCTCCACCGGGGCAGAGCCAGACCCCAACCTACTGACACTGCTCTTTCCCCAGCACTGCTTAACCTACAGGATCTCTTTTGTGCTTTTGATCCTGTAGCAGCTGCTATCTGACAGGCCTCAGAGGTTTCACCCTACACACATATAAGTCAGCCCTAAGCCATGGACACACAAAGGACCCCTACACTAACTCCAGGGGCCCCTTATCTACCTAGCTGCCTCCTCTCTGATGTCCCACCCCAGCCACTACAGCCGCCCAGGTTCTCATCTGACCTCTGCCTCTCGGATCAGTAGGATGGCAGTGGTCTGTCAGTTTGGGCTCTAGCTCTTTGTGCTGCTGTGAGGACATTGTTCCTAGTTAGAGAACAGGCGCATAATCACCCCGTGACTTTCCATTCTCTTAGGGATTGCAACCCTGTGCTGCTTTATGTCCTCTTTATGAAAACATTAGCCTCTTATGTTTTTGTCCAGATTTTTAATGTGTGGTGAAAGCGCTCGTATGGTACCAGTTCCTCCAAAGTAGCTGGAAATGGAAGTGTGCTTGAAATCAATGACTGATGTGTTAGCAGATGTGAGGTATTCCCCAAATGTTAAATGAGTTATAGATGATATTATTCCTTATACATCATATAATATAACGCTGTCTTATATTGTATGTTACATATTAATTTATTTGTCACACATTTATTGAGAACTTATCATGTATAAGGTGTAGTAGTAGTTGGAAGAAGGAAAAGTACTAGAATTTAAGATATTTGGAAAATAACAATCCAGCAAATTGTAGAGCCACAGTGGGCTTTCTCATCCAATATTCTCATTTAAAAGATGTTGAAACCTAGACCCAAAAAGGTGACATGACTGCCAAGGTCACACAGCTATTAGTGGCAGAAGAAGAAACGGTCTGGAATTTTTTCCAGTAAGTCCAAAATCTCTTGAAAAAAATAAGCATAATGTATGGAGATTTTTCCCTCTATAGAAAAGTTTGATCAGTGCCAAATTCCCTATTGATGATTTAGTTATTTGAGCCCGAGTAAGGACATAAGTAAGGCTGGAATCCTGAGAAGACTTTGAGTTGCACAGAGATGTTAATTTATGGTATACGGAGTC
Organism: Equus quagga; assembly: GCF_021613505.1. Lineage (NCBI taxonomy): Eukaryota > Metazoa > Chordata > Mammalia > Perissodactyla > Equidae > Equus > Equus quagga. Next base: position 57,332,230 of record NC_060267.1, read on the forward strand.
ACCATAGTTGGCAGCAATAAGCAAACGAGGTTCTTTGTTAAACTCCTTCTCAAGAACAGCCAGGGAAGAGAAACCTGTGAGTTGCCTAGGTATGATGGTATTTGATGGAAAAAGAGTGAGAAAGAATCAGGCCTAGCCTCGTAGCTCATCTGACCTGACAGCTCTCTGGTGAGTGTATCTCTTTTGCCACCAGGACCATGGAGACATTTTTCAGTTTTTCTAAAAGCTGCACCCTTTGTACATTTCTGAAATAAGGAGTGAGAATCAGCAGTGACTGTACCCAAACCACCACTCCCTCCTGTTTAATCGTATTATCAGGTGTGTCATTGTGCATTCAGCCCGTCCCCAGGAACTCCACTCTAAGACGCTCTGTCCAGGGTCTGGCACAAGAGAATTTGGCAGAGATTTTCCAACCCTTTAGAATATATCCATGTATTCAAAGATAGTTACCTGGTTCTAGGGGTGGAAGCAGTAGGAAAAACTATAATGAGGGGACTTCCCTAGGTAGTTTCATCCTTAAGAGGTACAAGCTGGGGGGTTGGCCTGGGGGCGTAGTAGTTAAGTTCATGTGCTCCGCTTCAGTGGCACAAGGTTTGCAGGTTCATATCCCGGGTATGGACCTACCTACAGCTCATCAAGCCATGCTGTGGTGGCATCCCACATCCAAAGTATAGGAAAATTGGCACAGATGTTAGCTCAGTGACAATCTTCCTCAAGCAAAAATAGGGGGAAGGATTGGCAACAGATGTTAGCTTAGGGCCAATCTTCCTCAAAAAGAAAAAAAAGTAAATGAGTGTAAGTTGCTTTTGCTTTCTGAAATGGCAGATGAGGTAATTTGGATCAACTGCCCTGCTGAGGGCAATTAGAAATGCTGAACAAAATATTCTAAATCTTCTCTTTTCTGAAACTTGGAAAAGATCCATAATAAAAACAAATATGAATCTTATCTGGAGAAAGATAACATCATCAAAGTTCTCAAATTATTTTGAAAAACACTTTAGCAAAAATAAGGACTAACCCACAATACAAAATAGCAATAGAAATAGACCTACAGGGGATACAGAGATTGGAATTATCAGATAGAGACTTGAAAAATCACTGCATTTACTATATTCAAAGATATCAAAGACAAGATCGATAATTTTCCAGAGAACAAGGAGATATGGAAAAGAACCAAATATAAATTTTAGAAATGAAGAATACAATAGCGAATATGAAAAGTGCAATCAATGGATTTAACAGAAGATTTGGCATAGCTGAAAATGAAATTACTGTAGAGAGGTCAGGGAAGAATGCTGAGAATCAAGCGCAGAGAATCAGACTGGGAAGTTCAGAAAAGAATGTAAAAGATTGTGGAATAATGAATTTTATGAAATGATTTCTTCTCTATTTATTGATAGACTCATGCTTTTTATTAATGTGGTGAATTCTGTTTTAACTTGTTATTGAAGTATAATCTAGTGGCTCTCTTGAGGTAGGCGGGCGCGTAGGTGGGGCTTCTGTGGATCTGATGTCCTAGTTCTCAGCCTAAGTGACAGGTACACAGCTGTTTGTTTTGTGATAAATTACGCACTATAACATCTTTCTTTTTTGCACTTTTCTGTATGTATATCTCACAAATCTTTATCAAAAATTTTTTTTTTTTTAAAGATTTTATTTTTTCCTTTTTCTCCCCAAAGCCCCCCGGTACATAGTTGTGTATTCTTCGTTGTGGGTTCTTCTAGTTGTGGCACGTGGGACGCTGCCTCAGCGTGGTCTGATGAGCAGTGCCATGTCCACTCCCAGGATTCGAACCAACGAAACACTGGGCCGCCTGCTGCGGAGTGCGCGAACTTAACCACTCGGCCACGGGGCCAGCCCCTATCAAAAATATTTTTAAAAGAAGGAAAAGTGCAGGCCTAAGCATCTACATGATCAGCAGGTGCCAAAGGAGGTCTGCATCCTCTTCTGGCCATAGCTGAAAGGTAACCTTTGTCACCAACAGGGAAGCGGCATTCAGGGATCCAGTCACTTCCAATAGATTAGAGTGGTCAGGAGAGACACTCGGTTGAGAAAGGTTGTGAAGCCCCATCTGGGACGAGAGGGAAGGAGGCCCTTCAACACGATCAACAGGAACTTCTGCCGTGGCAAAGGGTCAGGGAGTAGTGTAGTCATGTGCCAGTTTTGCCTGAATAGTGGCTAAGATTGCAGGTTTTAAAGTAAAGTTAGCTTGCCTTTTAACTCCAGCTCCAGCATTTATCAGGTCTGTAATCTTGGGCAGGTTATCTGTCTTACCTAAGCCTCAGCTCATTTATCTTTATTAAGATAGTTGGAGAATTCAATGAAATGGCATATGTAAAGCATTTCACACAGGGCCCAGCCCATGCTGAGTCCTCAAGAAATGGTAGCTGATACTATCATTGTTGTTGCTCGCTTAGGATCATCTTATCTCCATTTGGCCATATTTATTTTCTTCCAATATCAGGATTTCTTTTATATTTTTTCTCTGAGCTTCTCTTTATAACTTAGGTTGCTGATACAAAAAAAATTTAATTCAACATGAAGGTTGATATTTTAATTACTCTTAAAGTTTTTAATTTATTAGGCAAGAGTGTTCACCATCCCTTCCCTGAGACAACCACCTTCCTTTAATGTTCATCAGACCACTAGTGGGATGCAGATAGTTATTAATATGGAAAGGTTCAATTGAAAATAAATGAAAGCCTCTAATTAGTAAGGACAATTTAATAAGAACACAAGAAAAATAATAAAACTTGACGCTGTAGGAAAGCTATCCAGGCAAGAGTTCTTCCTCCCTTAATATGAAAACTCTTCTCCAGGAAGAAATGCATCAAGCACCCTTGACCCTCAAAGTGACAAACTTACTCCTTAACCCAAGAGAGAACTACATGCCTTCCTTGTTCTAGACCTATTTTCTTTTGAAAGCCATTAAGCCTGTGAGACCATTAAAAGTGTCCTTTGTTCCATTAGCCAAATGAAGGCACAAAACATGATCTGTGGGATTCATCACACCTCCAATTTCTAGCCAGTCCAAACTGGTTCATGTAGATCGGAAGTAAGCCGATAGTCACTATCAGATGATGATGATAAGGATGATCATGATGATAAAGATGCTGGTGATGATAAAGATGATTATAGTCACAACCACATGCTGATGGGAATATTCATTTCTAGACTCTAGTCAGGTATGACTTTGGAAGATGAGAACCCAGAGTAGACTAGTGAGTCAGAGTCAGAAGACATTTATCTGATCACCCTCTGTAGGAGGGGACTTCTTGGCTCATAAAACTCAGAACCCTACAAATAGGGTAACTCTCCTGGTTTAATGGAGTGGTGATGGTGGCACATAGAAAGCCAAAGATACTTTGCCAACTACCCAAGTGTTCTGTCTGTCCCACATTGTTACATTTGTCCCAACTACATCTACTCTCCAACCTTCTCCATTCTGCTCGCTGGCCTGGGGACCATATGGACTACATCAAAAGGCCGCCTTGCCCTCCGGCTTCCAGTTGGTTTCAATCAATGGGGAGCAGAGCAGGAGCTCAACAGGAGGGATGAGTCGGAGGTTAGGGTCTTATGTCCCCACATCATTCGCTGCAGGTCATCTTGGGCTGGCATAACCACAGCTCTCCTCAAGATGGCCCTCTCCACAGACTACTCTCCTTCCCACTCTGGGTAACACCTATTTCTTGCTGGAACCTACTATTCTGACATTTGTAACCTGGTTTCATTCTTTCTGCAAATAAATTTTGAGTACCTACTATGTGCAGATCATGTAGAGGGGGATTTGGAGCCTACCCTCTATTGTGGAACCACTGCAGGTTTCTGAGCAGGGCAATTTTAGGATGAGTACATGGGGCAGTGGTGCAGAATGAGTTGGGCTGGGAGGGAACTGGAGTCAGGAAGCCCAGCCTACCAATCCAGGCAGGAGATAGCAAGGACAGCACTGGCTGCAGTGGGAAAAGTAGCTGTGATGGATGCTATGGATGAAAGTTTGTCTGCATTTGGTGAAGAAGTAAGCAAGAGTGACTGCTAAGTTTTGAGCCTTGTGGGGACTGGTTTTAGGAGGAAGGCTATGAGTTCAGGTTTAGATTTCTTCAGTGTAAGGAGATAGTAGGACAACCCCGTAGAAATATCTAGTAGGCTCATGGAGACACATGACTTGAACTCAAAAGAGAGGGCAAAGAAAATGTAACTGTAAATTTGGACTCATCTAATGGTTGTGACCACTGAAGCTTTAGGAGGGAGTGAAGTGAATGATTTTCCTGAGAAACAGAGTTTAGAGAGAGCCACACAAAGGGTAGGAGACTAACTGAATAAAAGGGCAGAAAGAAGCTTCACTCACTGATTCAGCTCACTGTCCATTCCTCTGGGAACTGTTTTCTTATTCTCCCAGGTTAAGGTAGTAGCCCCTCCTTTATGTTTCCATAAGTCTTTGGGCATAATCCTTAGGAACATTGTCACCTGCTTCTGCAGTTAGCTGTGTCCATGTCTGCCTCTCCATCTAGCTGAAAGCTCCTCATGGCCAGGGACTGCATCTTGTTTGTCTTTGTAATGTTCCCCGGACTAAAAGAGGTCCAGAAGGGAAGGAGGGAAGCAAAGAATTAACTATGGAATTGGCAGAACTAAAATCCTCATGGAGATAAGGAGAGAAGAGAGTTTCAAAATGAAGGGAGTAATAGATGGTGCCAAACAGGTCAACGAAAATGATGGCCACAGCCAAGGCATGGATTGGCCAGTCAGAGGCCATAAGTAACCTTTAAGGATGCCAGCTTGGTAAGAGTGGTGATGATACAGGCCCCAGAGCCAAGAGGGAAAATCAATGTCGAGCTGCTCCTACCTAATGTGGCAGCATTGGGTCGCAGTTGTCAGTCGCTCCCGTGACTGTTGGAGAGCGTTTCCCACCAACGGAAGGAGAGACACTAGTGTGTCTCACATGCTCCCCGGCGGGTCAGTGCAGGTATGTGTCTCCCTGTCTCACCCTCTGCAGTGTTCACATGTTTAGAAAAAAATGAAAGTAAAAGTTTTGGTAAATGGCCCTGTAGGCCCGTCATGCCCATTAGAGTGTGGCTTTTTCTGCTTCCAACATTGACTTCACATGCTTTACCAATGATGCAAATTACCTGACAAGAGCGATGTGACAAAGATCACCTCACTCCACTGAAAATCCAGTGACTGCTTAAGAGCGTCTCAGACTTGGCAAGGCTGGACAAGACTGCCGCAGCTTCCCAGGACGCCCAGCATGCTCTACGGCCTTGCTTCCCAAGGTGTGGTCAGTGGAGCAGCAGCTTTGGTATCACCTGGGGGCTGGTCAGAAATGCAGAACTCAGGCCCCACCCTAGATGGCCTGAATCAGAATCTGCATTTAGCAAGATCCCAGGTAACCCATGTGCACATTCACTGCTTTAGGGTTTCACCAAGAGCCTGACTATGCTTACAGTAATAGTGGCATTTACTATGGGGAAGACTTTGTTCTGAGCACTTGATATGAATTAAATTATTTAATCCTCAGAGCCACTACATGAGGTAGGTATTATCGCCATCCTCACTTTAAGATGAGGTCAAATAGCTTGTCCAAGGTCACAGGGCTGAGAAGTGGTGGAGCCAGGATTCAACCTAGTCATTTGGCCCCAGGAGTCCCTGCACATTACCACTGCACCACACTGCCCTTCCTCCCCACCTCCCATGGCACCCTGCAATCGGCAGGGTACCTCGTAGGTGCTCAGTAGTTTCACAAGCGGCGTAGGCATAGCTGTCTGTGGTGGCCTGGAGAAAAGCAACCTTGGCCCTTGGAGGAAGAGCTCTCTACCATCTAGGTATACCAGTTTCTCTCCACTAGGGAAGGGGGAGCTCCTCTGAGAGCATGTCTGCCAGGGCAAACTTAATGGAAGTCGCTGAAGAAGGAAAGCATCATTCTAGATGTCCTTCCCAGGAGGGGTTGGTGTTCTGTCTACACTTCCTCAAAGTCTGTGTCCAAGGTCCAAGGTGAGTGAGGTCCAGGGCAGTATGGACCTTAATGGACATGGTAAGGTTAATGCTCTTTACTTGAGCACCTGTTTTAATGAGAATATATTCCTTTCAGCTGGCAGCTAATTCTGACGTGAGGCTGGTGAGGAATCTTAGAATTGGCTTACCATGTAGTGACTCTAGCATTCACTTGAATTTGGTTAAAAGTTTGTAGGAAAATATAGAAGGCATAATGCACTTTAGTAGGGCCAGCTTCTCAGTTAATCATCGTTCAGCTAATCAGACCTCTGGATTAAGCAGTATGTTTTTCTGCCCACCATTCTTCTAGAAGAGGACAGCTAGCTTAAATCAAGGAGCTGTTTCTAAACTCCCAGGTGTGCCCTAGAGGGAGGACAGTCCTGACTCCTCCCCCCATCCTGGACATGTGATATGTTGTCTTAATGACGGCCCTAACACATTGCATGGTCCTGAGTCAGCAACAAAGCCACTGGTAACTCCACTGTCAAGCACTGACTGCATCAGGAATGGGATCTGCCCCATCTTAGAAGAATTTTTTCTGGGTTTGAGGTTGGCCAGACATCTCTTTCCATCTAGGCTTCTGTGTTGGTGGCATCTTATGCGATGCCACAACTCTCCCTTCAGTTGGATGGAGTCAGCTAAGAGCTTGGTGGTGAACATGGCCCCCAAAAGAGCCAGCAGAGAAGTAGTGGACTCTTGGCCCAATTTCCTGCCCTCCTCTGCTCCCCCTGTGGTGTGAGATGGGGATTATTTCCTCCATCTTACAAATGAAGTTGTCAGAAGAGCCTTTCTCATGTGCTCCCTGAATTGTTTCTCTGAAAGCAGAAGTGACTTCTGCTTCCTCACACTTCAAACAGAAGCAGTCAACTGGTTTCTCAAATCTCCTTCCAGTAATTTCTTTTAAGAGGCAGAACAAAGCCAAGGGAAAAGCTTGAGGCTGACAGATGGGAGACCCATGGGTCTCTCCTCAGCCATCCGGGCAACGTTCCTCACCTGGAACTTACAGACCCCTCTGCCTGGACTCATCTACCTGCTCGCTCACCTGGCCAGGTCCTCTTCATCTTCATCGCTCAGCCTTCAGCTGAAGCATCACTTCCTGAGGAAGCCTTCTTCCACCCTCTATGCTAAAGGAGGACCCTCATGATACCCTGTTCTGTTCCTTTAAAGCTCTTAATAGAGTTTGTAATTATATATCGATTGTGTGATTATTTGATTAATGCTTGGCTTCCATTACAAGCTCTAGGAGGGCAAGGCCTCTGGGCTTCTTATTCACCACCGTATCCCCATCCCTAGCACAGCAGATGGCCCATGGAACATAGCTCGATGAATGCCCTTGGAATAAGTGAAAACTAAGGCATTGAGTTAGGTGATCCCAAGCCCTCTTCCTGCTCTGACAGACTTTGAGGCCCTCTGTGAGAAACCTGCATCCACCACCAGCACGTTAAACCCAAGCTTCCCTTCCAGTTCAGAGATTCTCAGCATTGCCTCCTTGTGGATTCTGTGATCAGGCCTCTTTGATCATTTTTATTGCTTTCCAAATGGTAGGCTGGAACCATGGAGTCTGAACACTGTAGCTGGGAACATGAAATGTATGCTCCTAGCCAGCAACAAAAAAGCTGTAAGTCAATATGGAATCGGAACAATGAAATCAAACTAACATTAGCAAAGATCTGCAATTTAGGGGTCTTCAATTATTTCTCTATTTCTCCCTCCTATTTTACACCAGAATGACTTAAAAGCTGAATTCAAAAGAGGGGAGGATAGCAGTGAAGTTTACATGAGTAGAACAGAGCCTTTCAGCCTGGCTCTGGATCAGACGGCACTTCTGCACGTTACCTTTCAGCCTCAGTAAGTTTTCATTTTCCTTTTTCTCAGGCTCTTGCTCATAAAGTCATTTTCACACTCCTTGCTGACATTACCCCTGAGGCCCTGAGCAGAGCAATTCATCACCAAAGCAGGGCTCGCTGAGATGCTCTTTTATAAAACACAAGAGTGTGTGATGTGGCCTTAGCTGCGCGTCCATCATGGTGGACCATCCGTCATGGGTGAGGAAGCACCAACTGTAGTCAACCTGGGAATTTTCAGCCTATTCTCAACACTATCTTAAAGAAAGATGCCGGGTTTTTCTCTCCATAATTGACGGCTTCTTTTGATATTTTTGGGGAAAACAGGATGACTTATATACTCAGATCCTCTAAGTCTTTTCTAACCTGGAATTTTCAAGTTGAGCCCCAAAAGGAATGCAGGCATTTGTCCATGGCCTTTCAGAAACGTAAAAGAGAGAAAAGGAAGATCCCCATATGCCGGCTACCCTCAATCTCCATCCGTTTCCTACTCCCATCATCTAATGATGCTACTTCCAAAGCGCCATCTCCCTGAAAGTTCTGGCAGCCAGGCACCTTGGGAGTTTTTCTGCCCACCAAGAGGAGGGTCACCTGACATGAACTGCGAATTAGCAGAGACTGGATTTCTAGGCTATATGTTTAATCCCTGTGTGGAACCCTGTTTTCCAAATTTTCCAGTATGGTTCTCGTATCAAATATTCTATCCTTTTGTCCCCATAAGTACAAGTGTGTTTTGTCAGATCTTATATCCTGGTTTAGGGCTAGGGAAATAGACTCATCATGCGCGTGGGCCTGTGATGATCTTGTGTTCACAGTGTGTTTTACAGCAGTTGTTCACCAGGCTTCTCTGGGGCCCATTTGCTCCCACCAACATGATCAGCCAGACTGAAGAAGGCACTAGCAATTGCTTATAAGCAACAAGCATGGCCTATCTGAGGAGAACACTTGGGTGGAGAAATGTTGCTGAGTTTCCCCAATTAGAACTTGAGCTGGAGAAGCTGTTTCTGGGACAGCTGTGAGCCAATTATAAGATGCTGTTGAGCATCTAGGCCTTGAGAGCCACATTCTGTATGACGGACTGGACAAAAGCAATCCTGGCCACTTTCTTTCACACCCCAGCTTGGCTTCTGCTGTCCCAGGCTAGCTGTGAGGAAAGCAGGCAGAAACTAGAAGCCTTTCCTGCACTGGCCTTGGAAACACCTTGGCTCTCCTGGAAGCCGGCACTAGGCTCCCCACCTGCCCTGCAGCTGTTGTAAGCATGTGTTACTGCTTTATAGACACAGATCAGGGAGGCTGAGAGCCACTGTCTACGGGGCACGGGGAGGCATTTAGCATCATGGTGAAGCCTGCAGGCTCTGGAGCCAGGCCACCTTGCACTGAACCCCATGCTGCCAGTCGCCAGCTGTGTAACTATGGGCAGGCTGTTTAACCTCTCTCGGACTCTCTTTTCTCGTCTGTAAAATATGGTTAGTAATAGTACCTACTTCATAGGGTCACTGCCATGAGGAAATGGAATAATCCAAGTAGAGTGTTCAGAGCTGCACCTGACACATGGTAAGTTTCAGAACATGGTAATGAGGGTCTGGGGGCCTTGGTGTGCCAGGGCAATGCTTCACCCAATGGCTGGATCCCCACCAAGGCACCTCTTGCAAGAGCTTCTTCAGGCAATGCTTGAAGATCTCTGAGCATGGGAACCTGTTCTCTCTTAAAGCACCCCCCACCCTTCCACGTGGGTCTGTTTCTTGGACAGTTTTTATTCATGTTGCACCCAAGTCTTTCCTGGATACTTTCTAGTTGATCCTGGCTTCATCCCCATGGTTATACAGAATATATCGAACTCCTCTTTCTCACAATAGCAGTTTAAATCATGTGAAACTCATTGCCAGCTGGCTGCACCTTTCCCATCCGCAGTCTTATCTTTCCTTGACAATACACCTTCAGTTTCTTCTGAAGCTCATCGAATGGCATGGTTTCCAGCTCCCTCGTCGTGGTGGTTTCTGTCTTATGAAGGCAGCCTGTGCTTACGAATGTGCTTTCGCTCCGTGTGCGGTGAGTCGCTGCCGTGTGCTGAGGTACACACGTGAGAGGAGTGGGAGACTCCAGGAGTCCCCAGGGTTAGGCAGGGAATGGCATCCTGGTCAGGGGGCAGCATGTGCTGAGACAGGGAGGCACAAGCCAGAGCAGTTCTGGCAGCCTGTGGACTGCTGGCATGTAAGGTGTCGCCTGGAGTCAGATGCGGTCAATGGTGGACAGAAGCAAGCAGTCTTACCTACAGGTGACGGGGTCGCTGGGGGACTTCCCTCAGGGAAGCGACATGTTCCCATTTGCACTTTGGTGAGAGCATTCTAACTGCAGCATGAAGATTGAGCAAAACTGAATGTGGGGAGACCATTAACTGAATGACAAACATGAGGGGACAGAGGAGAGGAAAATGAGTCATGGACCAAAATGTCCAAAATATATACCAAAAGGCTAACAACAGTGGTTATCCTGAGTGGTGGAATGATGGATGATTTCTTTCTTCTTTTTGCTCCTTGTTTTCTAATTTCTCTATAATAAGTGTTTTCCATTTTCTCTATAACTAGTATGTACTATTTATATAGTAAAAATAATTTATACTTCTCTGAAATACTTCAAAATCAAACTGGCAGGACTTGGTGACTGGTTGGCGTCAGAGAATCAGTTTTTTGGTCTTGATGCTCAGGTCCATGGTGCGGACTACCCGAGAGAAGGATGGGAACAGAGCCTTATTTAGGAATTCTGATGTCGTCCCCACGGCTGAGATGAAGCCCACAGGCTACTGTGACTCCCTTTGGCCTCCCCGCGGCCCACCCAGCCTTCTCAGCCGGAGCCCGCAGGCCCCTGAAACTCACGCATCTGTTTGCATGCTCGCCTCTGGGCCAGACACAGGGCAGCAAGGCCGCCAGAGCTCCCGAAAGAGCAGCGTTTACTCAGACTGTGAGCATCGTCACGCCTCCAAGAAACACTGAGCGCTGCCACGCCGAGCACCAGGCAAGGCCTCAGCGATAAAATGGTGAAAAGAACAGACGGTCCCTCTCTTCACAAAACTCAGCCCAATGTGAGAGACAGATACACATGTTCAAAAACCACGTAATGAACATGTAATTCCAAACTGAGACTCGTGCTCAAAGGAAAGGAAATGATTCCAAGAAGCCATATAAGAAAGGAAACTTCTCTGGTCTAGGAGTTTGGGGAGGGATCCGCAAGAGAGACGCTTGGGCTGAGAGCCCAAGGATAAGAGAAGTAGTGGGGAATTATGGAAGCGTTCCAGGCCCAGGGAATAGCATGCATGGTGGCCCTGTGGTGAGAGGAGTATGGCATATTTGAGTCTAAAAGAAAAGCTGTTTGACCAGGAGTCCAGAGAGTGAGGGCACGGGCTGGCAGCGGGCGGAGAGGCGGCCGAGGCTGGACCCTCCCTGGGCTTGTAGGGCAGAGCAGGGGCTTGGGCTTCATCCTGAGAGCAGACGCTCTGGCTGTGGCACGGAGGAGAGTTTCCCATCCTGGCTCTGCCGCCATTTTCTTGCCGTCTGAGGCCATGTCCCTGAAGGCCTGATACTGAAGCCCCTGGTGGCCTGGGTCCCTGAATGTGGGGGTCCCCCTCCCCCTTCTGTGAGTAGCGCTTAGAGGCTCTCCCCCCAGCAGAGGCCTCGGAAAATTGCTTTGCAGCTCAGTTTTTCAACTTTCTCTGTGCCTTCGCATACTTTATCGCTAATGTGTATACAACTTGCTAATTAATGGAATCATTTGGATCTGAAAACATCTTGTTCTAATAGGAGGCTGCAAAGTACTCTCATTAATTCACAGGTAGAACTATTCTAGCTTTTCTCTCTTTTTTTTTTCCTTTCCCCATCTTGGCTTAATAGCTGGGAAGAATTCTTCTAATTAGCCTTGAGAAAACCACTCCACCAGATCACAGCACCGGTGACTGCCTTGGGGTCTGGGGAGAGGGTGGGCCAGCCGTTGTTCACCCAGTGCAGAGGGTGGTGGGTGAAAACAAGAGAAACTCGCAATACACAGAGAAGTGGGAAGATGTCTGCGGCTGGGCGGGCAAGTCAGAGACACTAAAGGTGGCCTGTGTGATGTGACTCGGGGGGTGGGGGTATCCTATCTTGTGTGTCAAAGGTGGCCTGCGAGAAGATTCTCTGTACGACTGGCCTAGACTTAAGGAAGGAAGACCTGCCCTTTCCCCTGCTTTTCTCCGAGGATGTAAAGACACTGCGTTTGCTGTTGACAAAAGCTTTCGTGGGACTGGGGGTAATCTGGGGGTGACTTGCTGGTAACACCTCTCTGCCATTTGCAAATGAAAACTTGCAACATCCCCTTACATGAGTAGCATTCTTGAGGTGTTATTTATGGTTGAGCTTATAAGTAAAGGGATCCTTCTCCCCATAAGACAACCCTACAAGCCTACAGACCTTAGGGGTGCACTGACAAGACCCATTGCTAAATAGGATTTTTCATTTACTCTTTTTTTTTTCCTGAAGAAGTCCAGGTACTTTAAAAAAAAATTTCATTGTGGTCATATATACCAACAAAATTGACCATTTAACCATTTTTAAATGTACAGTTCAGTGGCACTAAGTACATTCAGATTGTGCAAGCATCACCACTATCCATCTCTAGAATTTTTTCATCTTCCCAAACTAAAATTCCATACCCATTAAACATGAATTCCCTTCAATGGGATTTTTGAATGGAAGGCTATAATATTCTTCAGATTTGGGCCCTGAGGTGAAATGGCCTGGTCAGATGTCTGTAGGAAGAGAGGTCCACTCACATAATCCAGAAAAGGTGCCGATGTATCCTGGAGGTGTGAGTCAGTTTCAGCAAAGGAAGTCCCACTGTCCCAGATACCTAACAACCAAGGTGATCCATGTTTATAGCAGATGGGTCAACCATAAGGCTCGAGTAACCCCACCTTGAGCAATAATTAAGTCCTAGCAGGGCCGTCTCTAGTCAAAGTGAGTACTGAGACACTGCTCTAGGATAAACAGATGCGAGGTTGTGTCTAAAATGGGATATTAGAAAATTGGATAGTTCTGGATGAAACAACGTGTTCTTCCCCCTTGGAAGTACAGCATCTGCCAGTCCTTTTGTTTGGATGTGCCTCCAAGAGAGATTTGGAGTCAAGCCAACCTGAATTTATAGCCTCACTCTGTCACTCACTGTCTGTTGACCTTGAGCCTCAGTTTCCTCATCTAAAAAAATGAGGCTTGAGGGACCAGCACAGTGGCGTAGTGGTTAAGTTTGTATGCTCTGCTTTGGTGGCCTGGGGTTTGCAGTTTCAGATCCCAGGCACGGACCCACACACCACTCATCAAGCCATGCTGTGGTGGTGACCCACATACAAAGTAGGGGAAGATTGGTGCAGATGTTAGCTCAGCGACAATCCTCCTCAAGCAAAAAAAGAAAAGAAATGGGGCTTGAGAAACATCACTTGTAGAGTTGCTAAGAAGATTGCATGAAATCGTGTCAGTATGGCATCCAAGATAGCACCTGGTCAATTAGTGGAAGCTGGTGTTCTCACTGTGCTTACTGTCTATGATTTTGTCACTGTAGGTCTCCAGGTGGTTCTGAATTCCATTATCAAGGCCATGGTCCCCCTGCTGCACATTGCTCTGCTAGTGCTGTTTGTCATCATCATCTATGCTATCATCGGTCTGGAGCTCTTCATGGGAAAGATGCACAAGACCTGCTACAACCAGGAGGGCATTGCAGGTAAGGGAGGACGCTGAGTGGCCGGCTCGCAAGAGCCTCCACGCTCTCCTTGCTGCTTTCCATTCGGCTGGTGTGCTGCCGCCGCATGACCAGCAGTGCTGGGGAGGCCCCTTCCACTCCAGCACCCGTGTCCTCATACCATGATTGAGCGAGAGGCAGAGATTGGTATTCTGTTTCTCTTGGTTCTAATTTTTGTTTTTACTAAAATAGATCTCAGTTAAAACAGCTAAATGCAAGCCTCGTCCAGCACTACTAAACCCTGTTTAAATGAGGTGTGCAATTCGAGAAACATCACTTCACCAACCTCGATATTTTAAAAGTCAGAACTAAGCTGGTGACTGTGTGTCTGTCTGCTGCATCCGTCCTTCAGTGTGGCTTGTCATCAGAAGCCCTTTCAGAAAAGGCTCAGCCCTCAGCCTTTGGGCTCTCTCGTCACAACCCTGGGTTCTTGTCACCCTTTGAGGCCATCCTGGCTCTTCTGTTCTTGATATTTTCTGTGTCTCTATCTGTAGGCAGGACCTCAGGGCCCCCATCCCAGGGTGGGGGAGGGCATGGGCATGGAGTCATCCCCCTCCAGCAGCAAAACTTCTCTTCCTCCAGATTTAAGTCGACCTCATGACTTTAGCTGTCCCTTCCTTTCCAAGACTTCTCTCTCCAAATTCCTTCCCTGAATCAGTGTATTTAACAAGCAATACTGGCTCATTAAGCACCACCCTGAGTAGGACTAGAGTTTTGGCTTGTGGGATGTGCTACAAACTACTGTCTTAAGCTACTCAAATCTCAGCTTGACCGTTAAAAAAACATTTAAACAGAAATTGACAAGGCTTTTAAACAAATATATAAAATAGTTTAACACAAAAACTTGTTGAAAAAATACCGCCCCCCCAAATGGGTTAGCAATGTTAAATTTATGTGGATTTTTTTTTTCAAACAACATCTTTCATCTTAGTTTTTGGCATCTTGGTGGAGAAAGGGGAGCATCTGGCTGATGCATTAAAGGGCACTTCATTTCTCTCCATCGCTATCTACTGCTTCGCATTCCCATTCAGCCCAGGCATTAAATTAAATTGACCCCTCTTGCTTTACAGGGTGAGGAGGGAAAGCATCTGTACAACAAGGAGTGAAATGGATTATTTATGTTCAGAAACCAGAATAGATTACCTGGTCTGTATGATCTGTTTTGACTGGATGGATTGACTGGGTATTTGCAAGGTTTTAGGTCACTGCCACATGGCCACAGTCAAAAACAAACTATAAACCTATAGTCACAGACTCACACTATTGTTTTTTACTTTTTTGATAGAGACTCTGTTTAAGAGGAGACTGTTTTTTCACTCTAGAGAGAATTTCCAAATTACTTGGGTCATAATTATATAAAATAACTTATCGTGTTAAAAAATATAGAAGTTCTTTAAAATTGAAGCCAAAAGGTCTTGCCGTTAGCTAAAATTCTGAGATTCCCAGCCTTGCTTAAAGAAATACCAAATAATGCAATGAATAATATTTTCCCCTTTAATTCAAATCCTCCCTTTTGTTCACTTCAATTTACAGCTAGCCCCGAACCGATAAATTTATGTTAATTATGTGGTTTTGTTAGAACTCGTTCTAAGACCTGTTGAAGAGCTGCTGGACTGTTGTGTTGCAATGATCAATGACCCATTTGACCCAAATTCCTCAGGCAGTCACAGGGATGTTGAGTGTCAAAGACCCCATCAAGTCAGCAGTGGGCAATCGTGCGGCTCCCGCCAGCGGCATACCAGATGAGGGAGAATGAAATGGTAAAATGCCACCATACAGCCAAAGATACAACCTTGCCCAGCAACCGAATGTCTGTACACCACTGGGCTAAAGAGAACTGCTCCCAAAACTGCGCATGATTTCTATCATCCTATGGGGAAACAGCAGAAGTGTGTTTTCAACTGGTGGCAGGATCTTCGAAGGGCCTGTGCCAGCAAGCAGCCCTGAACGTTGGTTGGAACTCACTGGGCTTTGTTGTCAGGCCTCCAGTGGCCTCAAATGGCAAGAAAATGGTGGGCATGATAAACAAGGAGACAGAGGATGGGAAGTTCTCCTCTGTGCTGCAGCTGGATGCTCCAGTGAAAAGGCCACCTGAGGCCTGTGAGAGTTTAGTAGCCTCCTTGCTCTTAACAAAAGGACCAGAACTGGCCTCACCAATTGGAGTGGCCAATTTAGAACTATATTTTTGTCCATCTACGATGGTAAATAGGACCAGGAACAGTACCTGAGACATCGCCTGCTTCCTACCAGAAGACACATCGGATTATTTATGTGGAGGGTTTTACCATACCCCCCAAGTTCAGAAGAGAAGCTGGCTCCCATCATGGACACGACCATCAGCCTGGAGAACCAGGCTGTGAGAGGACAGACACCAAGAGAAGTGTTCCAGAGAGAGGAGCACTGCCAGCTTCCCCGGGAAGGTGACCGCACCGTCTGTGTGGAGCTGACTCCCTGCTGGGAAGAGGGGCCGAGGACACTTGGCTGCAGAAGCCTTTCCTCTCAACACTCGGCAATCGGGAGCTCACTTATCTCCTCCTTCCTGAACCTGCTATCTGATGACAATCCCGGGACCCACTCCATTGCTCCCAACAGAACACAATACTGCTGTCATCAGAGCCTCTTCCACCCACACAGTGGTGACACTGATGAGGAGGAAAAGTGTCCAGGACTCTGGACATCCTCAGTGCAGCCACAGAGTAAAAGGTCAAAAATCTGCAGTCTTTGAAACTAATCCCCACAGGTTTTGGAGAATTGTGCCACCTTTGGAATGGGTGATTTTTTTTTTTAATTTCAGACTTTGGATTGAATTACCATGTTTTCCTGTAAGTTTAGATTATACAAAAGTGCCAGTGAGCCCTTGTTATAATTTTTTAGTGGAATTTACATCAAATTCCTCTTTTAACACTTTGAGATGATTTCTCAGAGTGTGCATTTTATGTGCTTATAGATTTTAGAATGCAATGGATTTTGAGCCACATTTCCTATAAAATCCATAAAGAGAGCTCTGAGGCTGGCCAGGTGAACCATTCCTCTGCCTCTGGGCTGCCCTTCCAGTCCCCGGAGGGGCCTTCTCAGAAAAGGCACGGTTCCCCAGCCCCTGCGGCATCTGCAAGGCGCCTTCCTCTTTCCTGTGCAGGTCGTCACCATATGCCAGTACCTTTTGTTTCTGGTCGTCCCATCTGTTTGATGGCGCTCTGAGCCAGGTCACTCTGAATCGCTCTCCCAAGCACAATAATTACCCCTGAGTCTGGCAAAGAATTGGTTGGCTAAAACCTAGAAATGAAATCACTTTCAGTCTATTCACTCCTTGAAGTTGGATCCTAAGAAGGGAATTGATTTTGTCTTTGGTGATTTCTCCTTGGAGCCCCTAACTGGCACTCCCCAGAGATATTATGTTCTTGTTGGTATTAACTGCATTTCTAAAATCTCTCCTCATCTTTGCCTCTGTTATTTTACTGCAAACTTAATTTGGACTTTTCAGAATGACTCTACCTCTCTTCACTTCTGTCTTGTTTCTCTCTCCCACCTCATGTTCCCACTTCCCTCCCTGGGACTTCGTGACTCTGCAGAAGAAAACCAACACATTTTCATGTGCAAGCTCGTTTCCCTCACTCTCGCGTGCATGTCGCCAGGACCTGCTGACTTGTGTGTGTTCACATGTTTCAAGTGTTCCCTCTAGTGCTTTTTATAGATGCCTATTTTTACCAGATCATCATTGCTTCTTAATTGTTCTCAAATCCTTTTTGTTGTCGTTCAAGACAGATTTAAAACAGCAGAGCGGCACTTGAGCCATTAGATGAGCTTCCTGAATCCCGTCCCTTCCTCTTTTATTCATGAGATTGCGTTCCCTTGATGCGTTTTCTTTTCAGCATATGTATTTGTAAGACCCCAAAATGTGTTTTCTTCCTTAAGGACACTCAGAAGTCACTTTGGCAGCCTTTACCTTTTCCTTATTTCTGCCCATGTCAGGATTGGGAATGTAGGGAAAGCTGTCAGATAAGCAGCCACAGTGCCAGAAAAACAGCATCCTTATTGCACTAAAAAGGAAAGCAGCAGAGAACGAATGCACGTTTCCCCTTTATGTTTTCACCTTCTCTTTTTGTCCCGTCTTCCATATCATTCTGGCACTTTTATCACAGTGACTGAGCACATTACTCCAGAAAGCAGTCACTAGAATGGGCAACAACCCAACAGAATTTACGATCTGTTTGGCTCTTGCTTTTCCAGTCTATCAACTCTCAATTTTTTAGGCGCTTGTTATCCACTTTTTTATGTATTCTTGAGGTTTGAGATTCACTTTTTAGTTTCCCTTCTTTTATAGCCTCCCATTGTTCAAACTCACATCCAAATCTCCAAAGATTTCAAAATTTCAGAAGTCACAAAAACTTGTGGCTAGAGTTCAACTGTATGAATGGATCCCTCCTGGACCCAGACCCTGAGTGGTACAACACTGTTGTCCCCTAACACGGTTCAGGGGCCAGTGATCACCTCAGTCGTCACCCGAGGACTCGCATAGCCTGAAGCACCAAGCCAAGAAGAAGCGGGAGGCAACACCATTCACAGTAGCCCAAACCTGGAAACACTCCAGATGTTCATCAGCTGGTGAAGGTTATCAACATGCAATGAAATGTACTGCTCGGGAATAAAATGGAACAGACTGTACTGATATGTGCAGCAGCACAGGTGAACCTCAAAAACGTCATACCAGATGAAAGAAGAGGGACACAAAAAGCCACGTATTATATGATGCCATTTATATGGAATTTGTAGGAAGGAGAAGCTACAGGGACGGAAAGCAGATCATGTTGCTAGAGCTGGGGATAGGAATGGGACTGATGCAAACAGGCTTACGGGAATTTGTGGGCGGTGGAAGTGTTTCAATGTGGATTGTGGCGATGACTGCACAACTATGTAAATTTACTAAGAATAATTGAGCTGTACATTTACATGATGGATTGGAGAGCATGTAAATCATATTTCAATAAAGCTGTTAAAAAGAGAGAGAGAGAAAAGGAAAAAAAGCCAAGAAGACAGAATCCAGCATATATTTTCAACCATACTGCTCAACTCCATTCTCCTAAGAATTCTCTCTTAGTTAAGGATTAATATTTCTCTTTCTGTCTTCCTCTTGGGAGTGAACAGTTTGAAGCCACAAACTGAGAGCAGCCAACCAACCAATAGGCTTCAACACAGAGGTACTAGACACTTGTGGTGGTTTTGGTGCATGTGAAACAAGGAAAGATCCGGGGTGACCTGTTGTCTCCAAATGAAGAGCTGCAAGCAAGTCTTCCTCTGGGGGCATATTTTCACTGTTGTTAGAGGCAGTCATTTGTTAGAACTGGAGTCTAGTCTATTTATTACTGTTACTTTCTACAAGCATGAGACACTGTCCTTAATTTCACAAACTTCTGAGAATTCCACACTTTTATCTTCCACAGCTGGGGCCAAGACCGTCTCAGTATTTTACCATAATGGAAAGTCTTACATCAGCCAACTCTTACTTCAGTTTACCACTGATTTCCACACCAAAAATATAAATCACATCTTAACTCATTAATTGTCTGGTAGCTATTCCTGGCATGTGGAATTAGCCCAGGCATTGTCTGTGGCCACAGTAGATATGTTATACTGTTTCCTGAAAAAGCCCTGTCCATACCCAGGGAGTCCGCTCCCTGTCACCCACTGCTGCTCTGTCCTGATTAGAGGGCAGAAGATGATTCTTATCTTCCGAAAGATATTAGTGCTGGAGAGCAAAGGGCAGTGCCACCAGGTTCCACATGGCATGCCTAAAATATAGCCAGTAGTGTTTGTACTGAGGGGTTGTATGAAGAGTGTGTAGTTGATACTTTTCTGCTACAGTCAGAATTTTTGTCCTTCGTCCAAATAAGGCTTCCACCATAAAGTGACTTGCATCACTGGTAATATGTAGTAAATCTATATAAAGCCAGAGAGTATTACTGGAGGGGATCTGTTGCCTAACTATATGAAAGAATCTTTCCAATCAGTATTGCCCTCACTCTAAACTTTGGTATTCCAATGAAAGTGTCTATAGATACTTTACCACCAAAAGAAGAAGATGCAGACTTCCTATCATTTTCCAGAATGTTTGCCACTCAAAGTGGTTACATCATCATTATTTTCTGGTTTGTCATTTAACTATGATGCTGACATGTTACAGCACTAGCCCTACTGTCTTTGAAATCAATTACTGAGGTTAAAATACAGTCTTGCAATTAGTTGAAAATACTGACCTTCTAAATCGATGGCAGCCTAAAATGAATACCTAGTATCTTATGTTGTTTAATTCATATCTGGGGAAACTGATGAAAACTGGGTCTGCATTGTCATTGCTATGGCTGTTTTGCCTGTACCATCAGCCTCATCCTACCACTTTTCTCTCTAACTTCTCTCTTCTTCTTTCTCTGCCCATCCCTCTCCCTCCTCACTGCCTCCTTCTCTTTTTCCCTGGCCATTTGAGATGTTCCAGCAGAAGATGATCCTTCTCCTTGCGCTTTGGAGACAGGCCACGGGCGGCAGTGCCAGAACGGCACTGTGTGCAAGCCCGGGTGGGACGGGCCCAAGCATGGCATCACCAACTTTGACAATTTTGCCTTCGCCATGTTGACAGTGTTCCAGTGCATCACCATGGAGGGCTGGACAGACGTGCTGTACTGGGTACGTAACTTGAGATGGGCAGAGGCAGGGAGTCCAGAAGGCTGCGAACCTTTGCTCGACATCTCCCTTTTCCATCTTCCCCGTGATTTTGTGGTCCCGTACACACCTTAATAGAATGGTTGTGAGTGTCTGATTTATTCCAGGTCTTGCCTGAGAAACAAAGCATGAAATGTTCACCCTAATGGGTCTCCCTTTCTACCCACCAACCTAAGAGAAATGTCGTCTTTCAGCTTGTCCTACCGTTGTGAGAAACACTAGCACACCACAGATGCTCTGTGAATGAGCTGGCCAAACCTGACACAAGATTCTATTCGACCCCTCTTCCCAGCATAGGGTTCCTTCTGTTCGTGTCCTTGTCTTGCCTCTGTCCCCAAAAGAGAGCTAGAGGGCACAGTTATTAACTTTTAGGGTTAAAGAGAAAAGTCAGGCCTGGTCTACTAAAAACCCCCCCATTTTTATTGAATTTTGTAGCATTATGGCATGCTATTACATTTTTATTTCTCATGTTAATCTTACCTCATCATATTTTGAACAGTCCATCAGACAAATACATTACCATCATTTTCACTGCTGACAGAACACTCTGCTGGTTATGTGATGTGTATTTAGAAATACCTCCTCTCAACTGTCAACCACTCGACAGTAAATCTTCTTTTACTTTAAAGGTGCCCCTTCTGTTATCCAGCAGCCAACGCTATTTTGCCAATCTTTGAGCCATTGAAGTGCCAGATTTTTATACAGCCTATCCCATAGGCAAAGACATACACCATATTTGAGCTGTCTCCATTTTGGCAGAGTCGAGTCCATTATTTGTAAAAACTCTAGGAAATATGATTCTTTATAGTATCTCCTACTTCAGCATCAGAGATGACTTGCCAGAATCCAGTGTTGTTCTCCAGCATTTGGGCGAAAAACGCTTGTTGCCAGTAGTGAAAATACCATCTCACCCAGAGTTTTGCAGATAGTCAAATTTGTTTGGCCATCCTGAAAACAATCTAAGAGCCTGCTTAGGGAATAGTGTCTACACACTAAAGCAGGGAAGAGTGAAAGGGAAGTGAATGCCTTCCCACCGAGCAGAGCTGCCAGATAGGAACTAACGCCAAAAGAGGTGTTGACTTCTTCCTGAATCAGAAGAGTTTTGTAACAGCACAGAGATGTGATACAGGGTATTATAGCTTCTAAGTTTTTTTGGCTTGTTTTTTTGTTCTTCTTGTTAAGGAAGATTGGCCCTGAGCTAACATCTGTGCCAATCTTCCTCTATTTGTATATGGGTTGCCGCCACAGCATGTCAGATGAGTGGTGTAGGTCCACACCTGGGATCTGAACCTCCAAACCCAGGCTGCCAAGGTGGAGTGTGCAGAACTTAACCACTACACCACGGGGCTGGTCCCATGTATCTTCTAAGTTTTTTATAAGCACCATGTCCTACTGATTCAAAGACCCCCTTTTCCTGGTTTTTCCCTTAGAGTCAACATACTGAAACCCAGTGTTGCTATGACATTTGTACCTCTTTGCAAATGACTGCTTGAAACTTGCCTGAATTGAACTTATTATACTCAGACAAATTTATTTCGTTTAACAAAGCTGATCAAATTCCCAAGTGGCCCTAACTGGTCCATCTGCCTTGGATGGATCCCTCTGACTAACCAAGGACAGAAACATCCTGCAGCAAAGGGGCAGTTTCTGCCTATGGGCCATAAAACACGTGCCTCTGTCCAACTGCTTTGGAGCCTGATCTCATGAGCTTCAAACCCATGCCTTAAGTTGCCATGGAAATGCCTTCCGTGGCAGCAAATTGAGCACAGGGTGGCAGTGGGTGGGTGGGTATGGGGGTGGGGGGAATTGGTATAATTTACCTTGCTGAGGGCCCTGATGTATATTTGTGATCCTCCTTCATCATTCCCTCCCTCTCCACCACCACAAGTCATTGATAACCCACCAGCCAGATGTGACCCAAAGAAATACTGCCACAATGACAGCCGGAGTGGGGAATGAGAAGAAGCACACAACTGCAACTACCAATTTTCGGCAGCTGTGTTGTGCTTTCTCCCCTGGCGTGTGTGTGATAGAGCTCGGGCTGGGAATGGAAAAGTAAGTGTCAGAGGTGAAGGAACAGTCCAGGCTCGTGGGACCTGCCTCTCTCTGACTGTCCCAGCACCTTTCTGAAATGGCCATGTTGTGTGTGTGTGTGTGTGTGTGTGTGTGTGTGCATGCACTCACACACACACACACACACACCCTTAAGGCTGAAACAGAGCCTCCTACTTGGGTATCCATGATGGTATTCATGATGCAAGCACCTCCCAGCCCAATGCTCCTGCTTCCAAACAATTTCTCTAATTGCTTTGACCGTTCTGTGGCCATGCTTTCTATGGCCATTCTTCCTATGGCCATTCTTCCTTTCTTCGTTCTTCCTCCCTCTCCCTCTTTTTTCTTCCCCCTTCAGCATTCTTCCTCCTTGCCTCTAGGCCTCTATCTCTAAACCCACAGACTCTCAAATCTCAATGTGTATTAGCATAAAACATGAAGCTTTCTAACTATGAAGATGCCCAGACTTTCCTCCAAGTCATTGAATTATAAGTTCCAAAGTTAGGCCCCAGTATCTGCATTTTAAAAAAGCTCCCCAGGAGATTATGATGTCCAAACTGGAGTTTGAAAACACCTAGAAGTCTAACCTAATGAATCTCCATGGTACTGCTTGAATGCCACTGGATTTGAACCAGTCTAGGAGAGAGTGTCCATGGAAATTAAGGAAGTGGGATCTTCCACTCAGAAGAATGGGTTTCCCTTCAAGTCCAAGGGGCAAGTCTAATGGACATGGGAAGGAACGACCAAGATATTCAAGTATAGCAATGAATGGAAACCCAAGAGCTGGGTTCATTCTGAACTACCAAATAGCTAGTTAGATGTTCCTGGGGAGAGAATCAATCATTAAAGTGCTAAAGAAATACTTGATTCAATCACTAGATATCACCTGGATAGAAGGGACTAGGGAGGTCCCCAGTAACAAATGGTAGACACCTGCCTCCTACCGTGGATGACATCAAGTCTATTTCTCTTTTTCCCTGACATCCATTATTTCATCCTATTATTGTTATTTTGTAGAGTTAGTGGGCTAAAAGACAAGTCAAACTTGGTCAAGTAATACTTGAACATTTCCTCAGCCATTAAAGCCATTGGCCATACATTGGGTTGAGACCTCAACTAGCTGAACAATTTGCTTTTGTCCAATGCCCTGTTCAAGTCTGCAGATGACAAGGTAAGGGGTGAAGACACTGGGGATTTGGAAACTAAGCCAGAACTCAAGTTTGAGGTGTGGTTTCCTTGGGAAATGGCTTCTTAAGCCATGTCTCTCCATTTACTATCAGAATGTCCATGCCTCTTAAAAAACAGGGAGAAGTGATCAACTAAAAAGTGTTGGCTTCCTTTAGAAGCAGTGAAGCACCAAGAGAGGAAAGAACCAATGTTGTGTGTCATTACCATTGGTTTCTATTTCTCCTTTCAGGTTTTTTTTTAACCAAACATCTCTAGCCTGCTGCCTATAATTTAAGACTACTTGTCTCGTATGGCTGTGGCATGTGCCTTCTTGAAGATATAAGAGACTGCTAAATCAAGATGATCTGTAGGATTCTTAGGCATGGTTTGAGAACTAGCATCAGTTTGAAACTCTGAGCGTTATCCCTTTCACATTGTAGCCAGATCACAACATCAATCAATTAACTATCTGTTCAGTGCTGACTTTATGCCCAGCACTTGAGATAGCCCCATGCTCATGGGAAGCAGAACGACATGGCACAGAACCACAGTTTGAACACCCAGAGAAGGCTGCATGTGAGAATGGTGGGAACGGGAGGCAGCAGTTGGAGTAGGCACCATGCAAAAATACATGTTTCAAGCTCTGTAGGAATCTAGATGCCTGGATAGTTCTTCATCAGAGGGTTCTGTTGACCTCTGCTCACCCAGTGCCCTTCTGACCGAGGGCCCCCGAGAATGCTGCCTCCTATGCGGCACAGTAAAATCACTCTGGTCTCTGCTGTCCTGGACTCACACCTCTTCCCACCCTACCACCAACATATTGGGGTCTCCTTCCTGACACCACCCATTGCCCCGCAGTTAGTTTCTCCATGATCGGTTCTTCTACTGATTTAAAAAAATAGAAACTCAGCTTAAAAATAAGATTAAAAAGAACACTTAATGAGAAATCACATAAAAAAGATTTTCAGAATTACAAATAGTGTATCCTGCAGTATCTGGATTAGTTTTGGTTCAGCAGAAGACTTTGGGAACAAAAGTCTAATGTTTAACCTTTTATAAGTCAGTTGTCAGCAACATACTCTGTCTTGTCACCCTACTTACATGTCTGGACATGCTGGGAAGATATTTCTACTAAACTTGTACACACACACACACACACACACACGCGCGCGCGCACCCACCCACACAAGATAGTCCTTCATTGCTGGTCGTGGTGCTGCTGAAATAGTGCTTGATTGTGACAAAGATCTTTTGCATCCAAGCAGGTTGAATTAAGGTTTTGCCCTATTTTTCCCCACTCCATCTTTTCTTCAAAAAGCTGACTCTTTTCACTACAGAATATACCAAATGAGTCTCTGAAAGCATCAAGAAAGCAGAAATGGTGGAGCTGAATTCTACTGATGACCTAGTAGTCATTCTAGGTGAAGAGCTGAGAAAAATCCTCAAGTGACCCAGAAGCCACCTCCTGGGCTGTTTCACAGGCATCAGTGCAGAGGAAGTGGGAGGTCCTCTGCAGGACCATGTGGTTCTTAACTTTTAATCTGCCTCAGTTAGAGTGTTAGCCACCTTGTGTCTGTGCTGCTTTAAACAGAGAACCTGTTATCTAAACAGTAAACTAGTGGTTTATAAACATATTAAGAATAGCATCTCTCAAAGCTATTATTCGTTTACTTATTAGGTATTATTCATTTCTCTGATATTAGATGAGTTCTTATTATTCCATAATTCAGCTTAACAAACATTTATTTGGCGGTTACCATGTTCCCAGGACTGAGTAGGGCCTGGGGTGGGGGATGGAGAGCAGGTGGCCTGCCCTCAAGGAGTCTAGGAGCTAACTGAAGAGAGAGGGGACACGCAGAAACACGACTCAGCATCAGGGCAGGGCTCAGTGAGAGGAGGAGAGCTCCACACGCACAGAGCACCGCAGGAGGAGCTGGGGCTCCACTGGCCTTGAGGAGCAAGAGAGAAGGCGCCCCCCGCCCCCACCCTGGGGAAAGCAAGCTTTCTAACAGTTTGGGATTGGAGAGAACTGTGTTTTAGATTCTCTCAGCAGACCCAAGAAATAGCTTGGCTGCCCCAAAGTGTTGTCGTCCAAGGCGTCTGAAAGGCCACCTGCCCGTGGTGGACCCCACGCCCGGTGGCTGCTCAGGACAAACAAGTGTGTCTTCCTTTGGCTGTGAGCCCGCTGTCCCCTACACAGGTGTTCATAGTGGGGCCACCACTCCACTCTCCACAGCTCCTAACCTCCCCCAGGACGCCAGTGCATGATCCCGTCTGAGTTCAGGGATTTTTTAAAAACAGATGAAGGAGTTAATTTTATTGACTTGCCTTCGTGTTAGGAGCCTGTTAGTGTCTTCCCCGACACAGACCTTTACTTGTGCCCTGAGGCACTCCCATGCACAACTAAGCAGGCACAGGGGTGGAGAGCAGTCAGGTGAAACCTGCTCTCTGACTTGCTGCTCCCTCTGTGACCTATGGGTGGACCACCCCATGTCCCAGCAAGCAAGGTGACAAAGGTCTTGAGCAATCACAGATTTATCGAGCCATTGCCCTGGGCACTGGCATTCATGGCAGCGGCGAACCCTGTCCTCTGATAACACTGTGTAAAGTGCTGTGACTTTCCTGGGTTTATGCCTCCTGCCTCGCTTGGCGTTCCGGACAGCCTCTCTTGGCATCTGTTGAAACCGTATAGTCTTTTTAGATCCACAGTGCCTATGCTACAAACCTTCCAGGAGGAAGTGCCACAGCTTGAAAAGTCGCGGAAATCAGCTAGGATCGAGAGTAGCCTTGAGGGAATAGGGGCCAGGGAGTGCTGTTGCTCCTATTTCTCCTTTTTGGGGAAAAATGTATGTTGGATTTGGAGAGTTAAGGTTGGGGCTCCCCTCAAGGAATTAGACATCAGTTTCAGAAGGGTCTTCTGTATTTTTCATTCAATATTCCCTTTGCTCTGTCCACAGATTCCAGGAATAGGAAGGTATGTGTTTCTGCAAAGACTGGGGTCATCAGGTTAGTTCCAGGGCCTAGAGGCCCGATGGCTGCAGATGGTGGACATCAAGATGCCTCTCTATGTGCCTTCCTTAGGAAAGTCACAAAGCTTCCTTTATTATAGGCCTAAGAAACATCTAGCTTGAATAGTTTGAGAAGACTTATCCTTTTTTCACCTCTAAATAAGGGAGTCAGCAATCTGGGTCATTTTTTTAAAATATGACTTTATTTATTCTTTCTCTTCTTAATAGCTCCATTCCAGCTGATTTAAGACATCAATCTCGTCACTCCAGGCACTGTCCTACTTCAGAGCCACCCAGCATTGTATGCTCTCTACCCAGTCTGCCCCCAAAAGTAGGTGGCCTAGAATAAAGAGGAGAAAGTGAGAAAGAAAACAAAAGGGGTGCTTGCCTCTCAGGCCACAGCCAGACAGACCAGAAAATCCCCCTCTGGGGGCTGCTGAGCCTTGCTCACCCAGGGAGCGATGGGGCTCTTAGGACCCCACTGGAAGCTCGTTAATCTCATATGCCCTCCTACTTCCTACCCACCCCCCACCTGCGATTCCCCACATTGAACCTCTGAAAGAGCTAGCCCACCGCCAAGGAAGCGAGCAAAGCAGAAACATAGGAAAACAAGGGAGAGGGGAGAGACCATGAGTCTCCTGGACACGGCTCTGGCTATTCATGAGATGTCTATGGGTCAGGAGGTTATCAATGGGTCATGGGGGTTACCATGAGGATATCTATGGGATAGCTATAGGTCATGAGGTCTATAGCTCCATTCATTTGAGGTCCTAAATGATGCTGGAAGTCACTCACCTTGGTGTGGCACAGAGGAAAGGACACCCAAACAAGGGCCCAAGGAAATCTTGGAGGCTCATGGGGTTATTGACTCATCAGAGATGTGTGGCCTGGAGGACTATGTTTTTTGTGAGGTTAAATGTTCATAAAATTTAGGGGGTATGAGGAACTAGTCAGGAGAGATTTCAGGGAGGTTGGTTAAGTATCACCTAGCCCTCCCTCCCACTCACCATCTGCCAGACTGCAGAGGCAGTTCCGTGAGGGTGAACTGTGGCAAGCATGCCACCGCCTCCTGGAGCTGTCCTGAGGGAGGGGAGATCTGTGACCCAGGGTGGAGCAGGGACCTCGCTCAGCGCAGACCGCAGCTGCCGCTCTTGATCCACTCGCCACACTTGGGAAAGCGCTTTCCTGGGCTAGCACAGAATGAGCAGGCCGGTCATGACACGGGGTCAGTGCACCGTGAGGCTGCATGCAGAGTGCTCCGTGTGCCCTTTCTCTGCTGAGCGTCCCTAGTTTTCATGTGCTCTTCCTGCCCTGCCCACTGCCCCAAAAGGGTGAGGAGGCACTAATTTAGGGGAGAGGGGGGGACTTCATTGGCAGAATTTAACCTGAGAAGAAAAGCTAGAAGGACACTCAAAGGCTTCACGTGACCCAGGCTTCCATAGGAGCCTCCCCATGTGTGTCTTCTCCCATCTCAGGGCTGTGTTCAACCCTGTTGCTTTCGCTGTAGCACAGAACACAAAGTCTTACACATAGTAGGCACTCAGTAAATACTTGTTGAACAAACGTGGACTCTAACATGACTGCTGCTGAGAATAGCAAAGGGTTATATCACAGTTCCTGTAATAAAATGTGGCATACAGACCCTGGTATCCTTGGCCGTTGTCACCGTCATGACGCAGCCCGTGGCTGGCCAGCGGGCTGTGGCTCCCGCACCTTCCTCTCCCTGACCTCGTCTCCCCAGTCCTCCCTGATTGTCCTGTGCGGTTTGGTGTTCTCCCGGTGGTGAAAACGTTGACCGGACTTCCGGCCGCGGCCTGGTTCAGACCATCACCGTCTGGTTAGAGGAGGCTCCTGGCGCCCCATGATGGGGCAGGGTCTGACACTCACGGTCCTCTGTGCCCTGCCTCCCCTAACAGCTGCTGTTTGCTGGATATTTTAGTACTCAGCCGCTGGGAAAATCCTCCGTCCCAGGGCCAGGATGGCTTTACAGCTGCAGGCTCTATTTTTAAAAATTGCCAAGTTCCTAGGAAACCCCCATTCCTGTCACAGGGTCGCACGGCCTCTGGCCTCCTCCCAGCCCCTGCACTCCTGTTGCCTCAGTGGTCCCATGATGCCGTGTTCACCTAGTCCTGCCTGCACCTCTCCAGCATCCTATGGCCACCCTTCCCTTTGTGCTTCTGAAACCCACGTTTACTCCTACCGCTGTGTCTGCAACCTGGTATTACAGTCACCTTTTACTTACCTGTCCCCACATATCAAGTTCATTTATTCACTCAACAAACATTTACTGAGTCCTGCCCATGTACAAGGCACTGTTCCAGGCACTCGTGACACGCCAGTGAACAAAACAGACCAAAATACCTGTCCTCGTGGAGCTTACAGACAAACGACACATAAGAAATGAGTAAATTCTGCAGAGAGTGACGCGCACTGTCAGAAACAGGGCAGGTCTGCAGGAGCGCTCGATGAGTGCGCGTTGAGTTGAGTTTAATCATGACACAGTTAAGTGGACGTATGCTGGGGACTCTTCTCTTCCTCACGGACTCAGTTCAAACTAACAACCCCCAGGCCCTTGACGTGGTTTTTGTAGTCTGCACCACGACTACATTTCGTAAATTCCTCTACCAAGGTCTGGTAACCCCAGATAACTATCAAAAGATTTGGGAAGGAATATTGGGCTGTCGCACTTCAAACTAGGCAGACAGGGCAGGTCTCTCAGTGCCTCTCAGGCTTTTTTATTCACCACACACAGAGAGCGTAATAATTGTCCAGCATCCGTAGGTACGTGGCTAAGGTTTCTCAGAGCCTGA
The DNA here is from genome assembly GCF_021613505.1 of Equus quagga. Taxonomy (NCBI): domain Eukaryota; kingdom Metazoa; phylum Chordata; class Mammalia; order Perissodactyla; family Equidae; genus Equus; species Equus quagga. The sequence goes on from NC_060267.1 coordinate 57,361,564, forward strand.
GAAGCCCCGAGGGCCAAGGGCGGCACTATCTCAGCAGCCCTGTAACTCATTTGTGACACCTGGCAATAGCCAGCCAACTTTAGCATGCTTCAGACTCACCTGGGTGATTAATACGCAGAGTTATGAGGCTCGCTGAGTTCTTGGAGAGGGGCCCAGGAATCTGCTTTGTTAACAGTTTCCCACATGATTCTGATGCTGGTGGTCCTGGGACCACACCTTGAGGAGCACTGCTGTGCAAAATAGCAGAGGCGTGTGCCGAATCGCAGTACTTGTCGTGTTGTTCTATTTGAAGTTGGGAGCATGGAGACAATAACGTGAATCGGTGGTTCTCAAACTTGAGCATGCTTCAGACCCACCTGTGAAACATGGGTTGTTGGGCCCACCCCTGGGGTTTCAGGGTGGGGCCCGTATGTGAGCATTTCTAAACAAGTTCCCAGATGATGCCGACGCTGCCGATCCACGGGACCACTCTGAGAACCACTGATGCGCGTCATTCGGGCAGCCTGTGTACTTAGGACTTTGGATTCCTGTGAGCTAATTTCATAAGGACAGAGTTGGGGTTTATTTTAGGAAGATAAGACTAAAGCCTATCTAGTCTGGTCAGAAAGCATAGGAAGAAATACACGAGAACTAAATCACAATAGAGTTCCTGTGTGATACTTCCCATCGTCTTCACAGACACCCTGTAGCCAGCACTGTGCTGGAAAATGTTTAATAGCCGGCTCTTAGCGGCAAAAGGTAGAGGGAGGACTTTTTGCCAATTTCTGTACACCATGGCCAATTTCAAGCTACCATGATGAAGTCACTGAACATAGAGTTGGGAAGAGATGCACAGTGGCTCTCCAAAGCCCATAGGAGCCAGCTCCAGCACATATAAAGTTCATTGATTCACTCAGCAAACAGGTACTGAGTACTTAGCATGTGCAAGACACTGCCTGCAGCTACTCTAAGGGCTTGCACCCCTTCTCAGAGTGTCTCCGTCATCCAGTCAGTCACAGGCCCCAGTTTCCAGGCTGAGGATTGGGTACAGCCAGGCTGTGGTTGCAGGTGCAGGAATTATTCTCTGAACACATAAACCAAAACACCTGCCTTTCCTGGCCTGTGGCCTGCAGTGCGTGTGGAGCACTGGAGTTTTGCCTCCAAAGTCTGGGCGCGGCTCAGGTCCAGGTGGCAAGCCCCTTAGGAAGGTCTCCTTCCCCACACATCTGGGAAAGGTCCGGACCTCTGGCTCTATCAGTAAGAGGTGAGGAACTTCCGCCAGCAAGGTCAGGGTGCCTCAGGCGCAATGGAAGATTTATGGCCACGTAATACCGAGCTGAGCTAAAACCATCCCACGCTGAAGATAAATGAGGTGATCCACCTTCTTAGAAAAGTAAATAGAAAACATTGAGGAAACTTTTCTGTTCCAGCAAATAAAACAACACAGAAAGCCAAACAAGATTCCTCTTGAGGAGAGCCTACTAAGGTCCCTTCCAGTTCAAGGTCACGGGGACATATTTTGAGTATAGATGATCCCAAAAGTAACGGTGGATCCTCGTCCACACAGACGAAACCAAGTTCAGCCCCATTCGTCTCCTCCAGATTCTGTTCACACCCCTCTCTACCTGCCTCCTCACTTTAACTCGATTCTGCTTTCTCTCTTTCCTAACTTTCCTTCGTCTTTCCAGATGCAGGACGCTATGGGCTATGAGTTACCCTGGGTGTATTTTGTCAGTCTGGTCATCTTTGGATCCTTTTTCGTTCTAAATCTGGTTCTCGGTGTGTTGAGCGGGTAAGCTGACCGTTTCTATGTCCTCTTTACAATGCAGCCGAGCAAGGTCCCAGGTTCCACTGTATCCAACACCAGGATCCTCAGGGACAGGACCCTAACAGGCCCAGGAAAATCAGAAAAAAAAAAAAAAAAGGCTTTCTTCAACCACAAACTCTGACCCATTGGCTGGGCAGGCTGTTTGGCCTCCAATTTGCACCCAGAGGGTCCGGGTCCCAGCGCGGCTGGAGTCGGTGTCTGGGAGCCGGTGCGGGGCGCTTGGCCGTGCTCGGCTGCTGGGTGTGCGGCACTAATTATCATTCCGTTCTTCCAGGTCAATGATGCCGTAGGAAGGGACTGGCCCTGGATCTATTTTGTTACACTAATCATCATAGGGTCATTTTTTGTACTTAACTTGGTTCTCGGTGTTCTTAGCGGGTAAGCAGGACCAAGGAAAAGGTCTTGATTTTTCCATTTATTTTATTTACTCTCTCTGCTCTTCCTGGCTTTATTCTTTTTCTGGCTCCAATGAACCTGGCCACGTGGATAAGAGGCCACCTCGGGAGCCTTGAAGTGAAGGTCCTTGGCCTGGCTGGGCAGAGGGTCAAATGGACGAGAATGAATCCATTGGTTTGGGGTTCACCAAGAGATGCCTAGGCCCACCTGTCTCCTGCCAGCCAGCTCATCCAACCCCTCCTGCCCAGGCGGGTGCCTGTCCTTGTACTTGAGGAGTGCGTGGCGAGACCCTTGAGAGGGAAGGGCTTGGCAGCAGGATTAGCAGGAAGATTCACAGACCGTGCGCTTTCAACTTACAAAGTGGCCTTGTGGACAGTGCTTGTCTGGCCTCTCAAGCCGGTCGCAGTTTGTGGCAGGCGGACTGAAGATTTCAGGTTCGGCCTTCGCTCAGTGTTGAATGGCTCAGGGTAATGTGAGTTTGATTTAAAATATATGTCAACAAGTACAGACTAAAAATATACTTCCCTTTGGTTCTAATTCCCGGACTGAGCAGTCCATGTCTGCTGTTCCCTTTATGAATGGAAAAGGCACTTAGCTGTTTAAACCACAGATTATTTGAGAATAGAGGAGATGGAAGATACTTTCCTTTCAATTTATCTACTTAGCTATAAATATAAAGCCTGCCTATTTGGGGCCTTTGCGCAGATGAGGTGAAAAGTGGTAGAGGGAGCATGTGGCAGGGGCACTGAGTAGCCCTGGGAATGGCCACCTTCACACCATGGAGCCTCACTGGCTATTTCCTCGGCCCACTTTCCTTTTCAAGTCTACACCAGCCATGCCAAGGCCTAC